>NW_012267305.1:394595-729090 GCF_000151885.1 Dipodomys ordii
TTGCCGAAGTGATTTATGATTTCTAAAAGTTTGGGGATGGAGTAGGGCTTGATATCAGGGTCTGAGTGTTGTCCTTAGCTTTTTTACTCAAGGCTAGTGCTCTACCACTTGAACCTTTTCAGTATCAATGGGAGAGAAGAGTCTCAAGGACTTTCCTGTCTGGGCTGGCTTCAAACCATAATCCTCAGATACTAGCCTCCTAAATGGCTAGGATTCCAAGTGTGAGAAACTAGCACTCCAAAATCGCCCTCTTTTAAAGTTTATTGGTCAGTTTGTTGATTATCATCCAATTTCATCCTCACAGTCATAATTTTAGGGGGCAAATATATGGGGCCCAAATCTTGGTACTACGTTAACAGAATCCTATTTATTTAATATTAATGCTCATGTCCTTAGTGAAATAACTAAAAATAATGTTAACAAAGATAAATTAACGAAAGACATCTTTTCATACATTTCAAATTAGTGTGTGACTTGGGGCTCTAAGCCACCAGATTTCATATTCTTTCTAGACATTGAAGAATTGCTTCAATACATCTGATTTCAACTATTTTGTCCATTTTCCAACATCCATTTTACTTCTCATCTTTAGATTTATCCAATGTAGACTTGGAATCTAGAATGCAGTCTTTGCTACCCATCTGTTTGTGTGACCAGATGTTTCTGTATTTTTCTTTGTTCAAATAACCACACATAACTTCTTTGAAGTGGCTTGTGTGACCATGCATGATCCAATTCTATTCACCTTACTAGCCTTTGTTCTAACCTTTCTCTTTTTTCTTTCTCCCAATTTCCTCCATTTTCTAGCATAGCATCATCTCTTGCCCATCTGGGTGGTCATGTGTGATAAAAAAGTCTTTCTTTCAATATGAACTTCACTAATTCCTACTCATCTTTCAAGACTCTGATCAAATGTCATCCTCAAATTTTAATTTCTTACAATTTTCTTCCCATAAATTATAAACTTATTTTTTTGTGATTGGATTGGCCTTTTAAAAAATCTTTTTCTAATATATGTATGTGTTTATTTTTTAATTTAATTTTATTGTCAGGATGATGTGCAGACAGGTTACAGTTACATACATAAGTTAGTGAGTACATTTCTTGTTGAGCAGGTTGTGTATTTAGTTGGATATTGTGTTGTCAGAACTTTGTACAACTGTGAAATGTTTTCTTAGGGCATGTTTAAGCAGTTACTTTTCTATTCTGAGTGGCAATGATGGCACATATCTGTGACTTAAGAGATTCCCAAGAATTAAGTGTGGTGTTAGTCTTGCATAAAGACTTGTTTCTTACCCCATCTCCAACCACTGTTTTATTTACTAGATAAGGAAGTTGGCCTCTGGGAACTGAGCCATTACCTGTCCAGAGACTATTTCTCTTCAAGCTATCAAACTCTTTTGTGTTTGAGAATGTAAGAGTGAGTTTTCCCGTTTACAAGCTGATTACATGTTGACATACCATGACAATTTCCACACATAGCTTAGTGATACATTTCCACACCAAAGGTATTTACTTCTCTGTGTTTCTTACTGTGGCTTCCTGACTTCCTTCCATCACATTGTGCTCGCTGGTGTGTTGCTCTGTTTTGAGCACACAACATGCGTGAATGCTTTTTTTGTGCCAGTTGTGGGGCTTAAATTCCAGCCAGGCCTGGGTGCTATCCCTGAGCTTCTTTGTACTCAAGGCTAGTACTCTATCACCTAGCTACAGCACCACTTCTGTTTTCTTCACCCCCCCTATTATTTAATTGGAGAAGCCCAGGCTGGCTTTGAACTGTGATACTCAGATCCAGCCTCTTGAGTAGCTAGGATTACACGTGTGAGCCACCAGTGCCCAGCTAGTTAACAGTTTTATGCTTACATTCATCCACTCCTGCACCATGGCCATTTCTCTGCATACAAAATTTGGTGTTGGTGCTCTGCATCTTGTATGTACACTTCTCTGATTTGGTGAGGGGAAAGGAAAAAACAAAATGCTTAAATTGGGATACAGGTTGACCCATTGTAACAATGAGATGTACAATAATACACTATGTTGAAATGAAAACGTACTTTACAACTTTGGCCGGGGGTGGGGGGTGGGGGCGTATAGTTGTGGAGGTGGGGAGGGAAGGGATCGTAGGGGAAAAACAAAGGAAGAGGTAACAATGCTCGATAGGAAATGTACTCATTAACTTGCTCATATAACTTTAACTCTCTTTTCTTTTTCTTTTTTTTTTTTATCGGTCATGGAGCTTGAACTCTGGGCCTGGGTACTTTCCCTTAGCTCTTCAGCTCAAGGCCAGTACTTTACCACTTGAGCCACAGAGCTACTTCTGGTTTTCTAGTGGTTTATTGGAGATCAGAGTCTCACGAACTTTTCTGCCTGGGCTGGCTTTGAACCATGATCCTCAGATCTCAGCCTCCTGAGTAGCTAGGATTACAGGCGTGAGCCACTGGCACCCAGCTTAAGTAAACTGCCTTAACATGATGAGCTGTAATTGTCTTTTCAGACATGCTGGCTACCAGGTCACCTGTTCTTCCCCCCACCCCCCAATATAGCAAGATTTTCTGCTTCCAGTTAAGGACAATCTGTTCTAATACCATGGTTGTTTACTTGTGCATTATGACTTTCTTCATGGAATATTGGGCTAAACATTTCATGATTGTTTCTTTAGCATTACCTGGTTCTGCGTCTTCACTATTGCCTTCTGCTATTTTCCTAATGTGCTTGTCCCTGTCAGTATCTAATGGTAACACACCATGGGCATCATTTCCAACAAATGTCATGTTTGATCATGTAATGTGGTCATCTGCTAGTACACTGCAGTCACTTGAGAATTTATGACTCCTGTGCTATTGGCACCAACTTTAGCACTATGATCATCTGAACACATGCATATGTGATATGATAACCTAACCTGAACTTAATTCTATTGTTTCTATACTATAGTCATTTGAGCACTTAGGATTGACATCTTGGCATAAATCATAAACAACTGATTCTATATTTAAATTACATATATGATTCTAATACATATTTTAATATATGTATGCAATAATTAAGACATGTAGCATTCAATATATCATTCTCTTACACACTTTATCTGTCTATACCATATTATAAATATTTTGTGTCCTTTATCTGTGTTAATACATCATACATTACGTGTATCACAATAGTTAGAATAGCAAATGGCACATCCACTCTAAATATATTCTTTGAAAATTACTTTGATGTTATGTCTAACAATGATGTACAACTTTTGTGTAGTATACGTGAGCAATCACCAAGATGTTGTACACCCACACTAGAACTTAGAGCTACTGTGTTCTGTTAGCTCATAAATTATTACTTTTCTTGGCATGCTGAATTATTTCAACATACATATACTATAATCTCTTGTACAGTGTTGACTATAATCATAAATTTAGACACGAATTGCATAAATTGACATTTCAACCAAAGACAATATATGGCAGTTCTCTTACAATGATGATGGAGCTTCTGAAGATATCTTTTTCCTTGTGATATTGTAGCCATTGTAAGTCATAGATCCACATATTGCTAAAGTATTTGGGGATGATGCTGGTATTATCAAACTTGTAATGCCACTGTAAAATCATACCACACACAATTATATTTGGTATTTAATACTTGATAACTATAATAAATAGTTATGCATTTGTTATTTTTTAAAATGATGTCGATGGATATGTAAAATATAATACACACATATGACCTATTATGCACATTTAAAATTATTTTTAAATTAAAATATTTGTTTTATTGTTTTACTATGTGCTGTTTTGATACACATATACATTTTACAATGTTCAAGTCAAGGTAAACTTATCTCTATCCTTATTTATAATTTTCCATGGTGAAAATATTAAAAACACTTCCTTATAGCTTTTTGAAATGTTTTCACTATCTATAGTTATGCTATTTTATAAACAGCACACAGAACTTCCTTGCTTCCTAACAGTAATTTAGTACTCACTGATCCCCTCTTCCTAGTCCTTTCCCATCATTACTTTGCAGTAGTTTTTCTACTTCTAAAGAGGTTAATGTAAAATAGTGTACTATGTCCCACTGTAGCGGCTTCATATACTTCACATTTAGCTTATTTCTTGATTGCATCTTTAAGTAATGCATGACTGTAGTTGGATGCTTGTAAATTACCCTTTCTACTTCTAATAGATGATTTTGAGTACAGTATACTATGAGTGTCAGCTCATATATCATGGTCTCTTAGTAGATTTCTTGGGTTTTCTGATTATGCATTTTATCCAGATTGGTAAAACTACTGAAGGGGCTCTCTCTTTCTCTCTCATACATACCACATATATATTTAACCATGTGCCATACTCCTTCTTGTGTAAAATTACTATTTGCCTTTGTTTCCTAGAGCTACCATAACAATGTGCCACAGACAATTATTTGTTCACAGCTCTGGCTGGTGGCATGGCAAAATCAAAGTGTTGGCAAAACTATGCTCCTTCTGCAGCCTCTAGGAATCAATTAATCCTTGCCTTTTTCAGCTTGTGTTAGGTTTTGGGCATTATCACTGCAATGTCTACCTCTGTTGATACATAGTAGTCTGTCTTTCTATCTCTATGTCTACATCATGTTTTTCAGATGAAGACACCAGTGATCGGGGCTTCGGTCCACCCAAGTGTCATACTCATTTTCTCTGTCTATAATAAAAATCTTTATCACTGGGTAATTTACTAAGAAAAGGAGCTTATTTCCTCATGGATCCGGAGTTAGGAAATCCATATTAGCAGGCTGTATATGATGAGGGCTATGTGCTGCTTCTTAACATGGTGGCAAAGTAGTACAAGTTAAAACATGGTGGCAAAATACCAGGGGTAGACTCACATTATTAAGAAAATAAACGCACTCTTGGCAATACCTAACTAAAGCTAGGAGAATTAAGTGTCTATAAAAGGAATGACGTCCTCTTAACAACCTAGTCATCTCTCAACTCCATCAAAATGACAGTCATATTTCAATGTGAGTTTCAGTGGAGACAAACAACATTCAAATTATAGTACAGAACATTTCACTTTAAGTTGACATCTATAAAGACCCCATTACCAAATAAGGTCTGTAGATGTACTGAGCATTATAATTTCCATATCTCTTTTTTTGGAAGGACATAATTCAGCCCATAATAACATGTACATTTTAAGATGGTCACTTTTGTAGTATGGCTTTTAAATTAGGCATGTGTCTATTTGAGTGTCGTGGTTTGTGTATGATTGCCCATTTGCTGTATTATGGCTATCTTACTCTCTACCGATGTTATTAATTCATCTAGAAATTGTGTATGCCCCCTATTTTTCTATTGATCTTTGCCCTTGTAACATCTATAAGTGCTCTGGCATTTTGGATACATCCTTATTATATGCCTTCCTGCATTATAAATTTTGAGGTTAAGATATGCATCAATACATTGTGAGTGCATGCTCAAACCTAAGAAGTTGCTCTTTATATATAGTACAGTACCCACCTGAACAAAGGAGACTTTTGTTGTTGTTGTTTTGTTGTTGTGGTGCTTGAAGTCAGGGTCTGGGTGCTGTCCCTGAGTGGTTTTGCTCAAGTCAAGAGTTCTACCACTTTGAGCCACAGTTCTAATTCTGGTTTTCTGGTGGTTCATTGGAGATAAGAGTTTCACGGACTTTCCTGCCTGGGCTGGCTTTGAACTGCAATGCTCAGATCTCAGCCTCCTGAGTAGTTAGGATGACAGGCATGAGCCACCAGTGCCTGGCTAACATTTTTTTGGTACTATTGTCCTCTTTGAATACTTACCTGATTATATGAATACTGAATTGAGATATGAGTATAAATGGATAGCACTCATAGATAATAGATAATCCAAAAGTTTATATATTGTATGTGTTTACTCACTGACTGTGGTTATTTGTACAAAGAGGATGGATATTTCTCAACTATTATAGATGTGGAAAGAGGGAACATTATGATCTCATTCATGGAGAATGATAGCTTCTTTAGCATGTGGTCATTAGTTCCTATGTGAGCGGTAGTTTCTTCATATCAGTTTACTGCTTCTTTGTCATGACTACTAGTGATATAGGTGTTTACTCATAGAATGGAATAATTTGAGTGGATACAAGGCCCAGCACAAATGGTGTGTAAGTCATTCAGTAGCGTAATTTTCCCTAGGGGATCATGTCAATGTGATTGTCCCATCATCATCTTCTCTCGGATCAAAGTCATACATTGCTTGCACAATTGTTATTTTTTTCAGAAGCAAAAATAATGGAGTTATTTATTCACGGAATCAACACATATGCAGTGAACTTTACCAGGTGCCAACTGCTCTTCTCAGAGTGGGGACAAAAGGTGAAGGATCAGTCAGCAAAGCGGACTGCTGGAAAAGTCATAAGGTTATAGCAGACTGCTAGATAATTTTTTTTTTCTTTGTGCCGCTATTAGGGCTTGAACTTGGGGCTTCTTGTTCTCTCTCACTGCTTTTTTCACTCAAGGCTGGCACTCTCCACTTGAGCCACACTTCCACAATAATTTATTCTTAACTATTAATGTGTTATACAGAGGAGAGCTACCATTCATAAGTCAGGGAATGAGTCGTTCCTTTTTTTATTTTTTGGAAAGTGTCACCTTTTCCTTTCCTTCCCCCCCCACTTTCCCCTCCCCTCCCTGTCTACAAGTTACATAGGTCATTTTCCACAACTACTGAATAGCATGATTGAAATTTTGAACGATTATTTTATTCAAATAATAAATCTACATAATAATTACACTATAGGGCATGTCTATGCTAACTCCATCTCTGCTGGTATAATTGACAGCCTAGGTTATATGGGTGTGTGATTGTATATCATGAATGCACATTCTAACAACTTATTTTGTTCCTGCATCATTTAGATCTGCTCTTCAACTAATGGTATGCATTCTTTTATTTTTACCATCTGAACTGTTTTCATCCTATGATTCTTTCTTGAGATACCATCTCTATTCTATCTTGCATGTGTGAACCAACCAGTTATCTATGAAAATATTAACATGTATAAAGAATTTCTGGTACTGCACTGTGCTCATACTTGTCTTATGGATTTCCACTTAAATACCACACTTATATGAAAATGCACTGCTGTCTAATTTTTAATGGTAATGAATGTTTTGTGTTGTGAATATAAGTTTCTGCCCTATGTTTGTTTTTTGCTACTAAAATGAACTTTCTCTCTTGTTTATTATGAACTTCTTGCCCTATAATGTGGTATTAACTCATGTTGCAGGATCTTCAGAGTGTGCATCGTGGTCAAATGCCCAGACTCCTGTGGTGGCTGCTCATGCACCACGGATGTTTGAGCATGTGCTATGGTGTCTACTTTCGCTGCATTGCCATCTGCCTCTGGAACAAAGCCACTCACTACTCTGTTTTGAAGCTGTGTATCATGTCTCTAAGAAGAATCACAGCATTCTGTCGTAAATTCACAGGAGGGTAGTGAAGCCAAAATCCCTGGAAACAAATCTTAGATTATCCACTTATTTGGCTATGAGATCTTAAACACATTAGCCCATGATGTGCCCCTGCTTCAATTTCCTGCTGAATGACAAAAAGAGCACCTTATAAAGTTGTTGTGAAGATTATATTAGTTATTGCATATGAACTATATTGAGCATTGACTGGCAGGTTTTAAGATGGATGTGATGGTGACAGTGATGATGATGATGACAATGAGGATGATGATGGCAGAAATCAGGATGATAAGGATACTGTGTGCCTTGATTCTCTAGCATGATTTGTCAGCTCAAATTCTGAAGTTATGTAAGTTTGCATGATGGACAAAAGCTGACATTTGAGATAGTATTTAAAATACCCTGATATAAGCATATGCCATTGTGATCTGCCTTTGAAGCCTTGCCACGTATAGTGTTCTATTAACTCCTGTTCTGTCATCACTATCTTCTCAATTTGCTGTTAGATTGTGCTCATTAGTTTATTTTCTTAGGATGTCTGGGTATATATCATGGTGAAATACTCAAACATCAGTGGTAGTTATTCATGCACCACGATTGTCTGGGTATGTGCCATGATATCCCCTTTAACACCCTTATCTTACTCTGCTGATCTAAAGAAAATGTCTTCCTGGGTTATGTTTCCTTTCTTCCTAGATGCTGTCCATATGCCTCACTAAATTATTTTCTCCTGTGTTATGCCCATCTACTTTTGTATTCCAGTGTAGGTTTTTGCTCATGCACCATGGTTGTCTGAGCACGCAGCATGTTTGTCTGCTCATACGCCATGGTTCCTGAGCAGGAACCTTAATTGTCTACTGCTCTACAGGAAAACGGTGATTTGCGCATCATGTATATCTACCTTTATGCTTCATGGTTATAATTTTGGTGTAATGGATCTGTACTTCTGGATGGCTAGTGCCCTTTTCCTGCAACATGTCTGTGTGTTCCAAAATGCTCAAGGGCACAGAGTGTCTGCCCATGTGCCATGGCACGTTTAAATACTTCCCTGGTCTCACCTGTTTGGTTGTTTTATCTAGATTAAAGGGTATTATGGTTTACTCATCAGCACCAAGATCCATTTCCTGTCTACCTGTTCTATGTCATCATCTCCCGCTCACGTCAAAGAATGGGGTACAGAAACACTGTAATACGCTCAGTGGTTAGTGATGGCCCTTCCCACAACATGATCATTTGAGCATAAGGCCGCAGGGTCTTGGCTAGCTGCCATCTACTCATGGAGTTAGTCATTTACTCCTGTGCCATGATTCTTTTGTATGGCATGAATCTGAGTAGACACTACAGCATGGTCTTAGAAAACATGTTCTTATACCATATTCAGGTGTCTTCACTCCTGTGGCGTGGCTGAGGTTTTGGTGTAGAATGTTTTTGTACTCATCAGCATCCTGATTAAATACACAGACATTACTGATGACATTCACCAGCTATCCATGCTCCATGGTGTTTCTCTCTGCACCTTTGCCACGTGTTCCTGAAACAAACATCCATTTCTTGAGATAGGTCGGCCATGTTCCATATTGATCTGTGAGTTCTCCATTCACGGTTCTGTTCTATTTATACCTTGTGTCTTGGCTTGAAGTGGGTGTTGGTGGCTCATTGTGCATGGTTTTATGAATTTGCATAATGCATTCTGCTGGCTTACTATGTGTGAAGTCTTACTTTAATTTTGTGGCTCATCTGTGATGATTGTGTGAAAATGCAACCTCACTGTGCTTTATAGGAAAAATGGATTTTTTCTGTACCATAAATATTATGCTGTGTACCATGACTGTTCATTCCTCCAATGTGTTTGCCTCCTCCTTTGTCTTCAGTCTCGCCTCCTATCTATGGAATGTCAGCTTATGTTGCAGAAGCTTCAGAGTGTGCATCGTGGTCAAATGCTCAGACTCCTGTGGTGGCTGCTCATGCACCACGGATGTTTGAGCATATGCCATGGTGTCTACTTTTGCTGCATTGCCGTCTACTTCTGGACCCAAACCATTTGTTACTGTGTTCTGTGTTTTTATTCTTGTACCACATCCATCAGTGTACATGCACTTGCTCACTCTGAAGCCACACACTTTGAATTGGAATCACAGTTCTGCCATTTAATAGCTTAATGTCCTTAAGCAACCCATTTGAGTTCTCTGTGTCTCTAACTCCACTGTGAAATAATGATACTAATATCAACCTACCTTGTGGCATTGGGAGAACTGAGACTTAAATGGAAATACATAGATCAGTGCCTGGCACATGAGAAATGCTAAGTGTGTGTGGGTACCCTTATATGATTTGTATTGTGTCTCTTTCTTTATTCTGTTTGCCAGGTAGCATCCTGATATTGTCTGGTGAACATCTCAATCATATACTAATTGTTGATGGTGGCTGTCTAGTCATCATGGTCATATTGTTTATTGGCCTTCATTATTTATTTTGCGTGAATGCCTTCTACACCTATTGCAAAGCCATTCATTTCAGTATTGTGTTTTCCATTCCTAATCACATCTCCATGTGTGGGAAGAGTGCCACAGTTGACAGCTGGGCTACTTTCACTTATACTTTTATTACACTTTTAATAGTTCACATGACAAGATGTGTTGTTATGCCTCATAGTCAAATACTCAAGCACCGGTGATGGTTTTTCTTAAGTGTGGTCATCTGTTCATGAAACATAATCTCCCACCATTATCACCTGCTTCTGGACCAAAGTATTGTTTTCACATTGTGGCTTCTTGACCATGTATTGTGATTCATATGTACAGTCTTCACAATATACTTCTTTTCTTTGTACCTTGGCTATTTCCCCCTGCAAATATGTGTTGTCTCATTCTTCATGGCGCATAAACATATATTTCTGTTCATGTGTTTATGACTGTATATAGACTTGTATTCATACATGGTGATTTGCAAGAAAATGCAGTCATTGTCTGTTTTTGAAATGAGAATGGGAACTTCTGTTTAATGAATAAAGCTTATTAATTATGACAGCATTGTGTTTGCCTATTCTTCCATCATCCTGGATGTCAATTGACATGGAAGATTCCTCTTAATATGCCTCTGGTCAAATGTGCTGCCTACTGTGGTGGCTGCTTATGCACCATGGATGTGTGACCATGAACTGTGTATTTACTTATGCAACAGAGATTGGTTTCTGTATCAGCAGTACAGCCATTAGTTTCTCTACTGTGAGTGCTGCTTTGAACCTCCTGCCACGCTTGTCATAAGGAGCACAGAATGGGGTTAGAGTGGCTGATATAAAATCCACAGCTTATCTTTCAGCCTTACTTTTCTTTTAAAATATAGTATTAATAAAAATAATAACACTAACTTTATAGACTTCTTTTGAAAGTAGTTGCTATATGTAAAAGCATTTTTCTTGCTATACAATAATTGCTAAATTAATGTAAACTATTTCAATCTTTTCAATGTCATCATCATCATCACCTTCAGCATCTTCAGACTTCACCACCATCATTCTGTGATGACCTTTGGTTCTCTATCATGATTGTTAACCTATGATCTGAAACGATTTAACTTTACATTGTAATCAAATATTGAAGCCCTACTGGGGGTATTTCTAGTGCACAAGTATAATTTGAGTATTTGTCATGATGCTATCTATTCTAGTCTATTTTATGTGATTGAATTTTTAATTTTTTTTTAGTTGTAGGGCTTGAACTCAGGGCCTGGGCACTGACCCTCAGCTCTTCAGCTCAAGGCTAGTGCTCTACCACTTGAGCCACAGCACCACTTCTGTTGTTTTTGGTGGATAATTGGAAATTAGAGTCTCACTGACTTTCCTGCCTGGGCTGGCTTTGAACTATGATCCTCACATCTCAGCCTCCTATGTAGCTAGGATTACAGGTGCCACCAGCACATAGTTTTATTTTTAATTTTTAAAATATTGTATCATGCTCATTTCAGCAACTACTAC
The DNA here is from genome assembly GCF_000151885.1 of Dipodomys ordii. NCBI lineage: Eukaryota > Metazoa > Chordata > Mammalia > Rodentia > Heteromyidae > Dipodomys > Dipodomys ordii. The sequence goes on from NW_012267305.1 coordinate 406,021, forward strand.
TCAACCACTTCTCCCTAAAATACTTCATGCACATCAGTATGCTCATATATAATTTTTCTGCATATGATACAATCATGCTTACTGTTGTAATGGAATTGGCTATTTTCCATGTTATGGAAATGGTTTATGTATCAAATTTGTTTCATATTTTTAAAATTTTTATACGTTTTCAACGTTAAGTTCCACATCTGAGAGAAACCATGCATCATTTGTCTCTCGGGCATTACAACTTCACTAAAAATAATTTTTTCAGGTCCTTCCATTTCTTTGCAAATGATGCAATGTCATTCTTTCTAATGCATGAGTAAAATTCCACTGTGAATAAATACTGTATTTTCTTGATCCATTCCATGGTTTCTCATCACTGTGGTCAGTTTCTGGGTCACATGCTTTTGCTTTTCACTCTCAGAAAACATTTTGAAGTTCAATGATTGTATATTTGAAGTTCAATCATGGTTAATGTTTATTTTCCTATTGTCATTTGCTTTCACCTCCAACTCTTTGTTTCTGTAAGTCTATTCTTTTTAATTGTGAAAATACCGTACAGAGGGGTTACAATTACATGGGCAAGGTAATGAGTACATTTCTAATCAAGCATTGTAGCCTCCTCCATTGTTTCCCCTTCCCATCCTTTCCCGTCTCCCCCCCCTCTTCCCCCATCCCCTCTGCAGCAAAAGTTGTAAACTTCGTTTTGACATAATATCTTGTACATCTCATTGTTGCAATGGGTCCACCTGTATCCCTATTTAAATAATTTGTTTTTTTCCCTTCCCCTCCACAAATTATACCAACATCAAATACAGTGAAACAGGGGTTATACTGTGGGGGAGAGACATACAAAGCAAAAAAGAAATCATCTTATAAATGTGTTAGAAACAATCACAAGAAAGAAAAAAAAACATTTTTTATTGTGAAAATATCGTACAGAGGGGTTACAATTACATGGGCAAGATAATGAGTACATTTCTTATCAAGCATTGTTTCCTCTTCCTTTGTTTCCCCTTCCCATCCTTTCCAATCTCCCCCCCATGACCCCCCCAAATTTGAATCCTTATCTTGGGGTTCATTTCACCTAACATTATCTTATCTGACCGTTTCTACTTGTCTCAGACATATACTAGTAATTACAAATAGGGGAAACCATGGGACCTATGTTTCTTTGGGCCTGGCTTACTTCACTTAATATAATTTTTTCCAAGTCTTTCCATTTCCTAACAAATGGGGCAATGTCATTCTTTCTGATGGAGGCATAGAATTCCATTGTGTATATATCCCACATTTTCTTGATCCATTCATATACTGAGGGGCATCTGGGTTGGTTCCAGATCTTAGCTATGGTAAATTCTTATCTCTTGTAGCTTCCATTTAAATCATCTTTCTCTTTTTGATGGTTTGGCATGCTTCCCTGCCAAGGCACCACATTTGCCACAGGTTTTAAAGCGTGAGCCATTAGTTTTTTTTAATTTAATTTTATTTTATTTGTGAACATACTGTACAGAGGGGTGACAATTACATGGGCAGGATAATGTGTACATTTCTTAACAAGCATTGCATCCTCCCCCTTTGTTTACCCTTCACATCCCTTCCCAGCCTCCCCCCTCCCCCCCATCCCAATCCTTCTCCTTCCCCCCCTTACCCCCCCCCACACCGACGTTGTAAAGCTCGTTTTGGACATGACAACTTGTACTTCTCATTGTTGCAACAGGTCCACCTGTATCCTTAAACAACTGGTTTTTCCCCATCTCCTCCACAAGTTATACTGACATCAAATATAGTGAAAGCAGGGGTTATACTGTGGGGGAGGGACATACAAAGCAACAAAGAGGTAATCTTATAAATGCGTTAGAAACACATGCATGAAAGAAAAAAACATTAAAATACATATCTAAGGGTTCATTTTCCTGACATCACATTATCTGACCTTTTCAACTTGACTCATACATATACTAGATATTGCATATAAGGGAAACCAGGGGACCTATGTTTTTTTGGGCCTGGCTTGCTTCACTTAATATAATTTTTTCCATTTCCTAACAAATGGGGCAATGTCATTCTTTCTGATGGAGGAATTTATACAAGACCTAAAACAGAGCTTCAACAAAGAACTTGAAGCCATCAAAGCTGACCAATTAGAAGGAAAAGAGATAAAAAACAAAGTAGAGAGTCTTGACAGCAGGTTAGACCATGCAGAAGATCGAATCTCAGGGATTGAAGACAGCCTAGATATTATAGAGAAAGAGCATACAACCATCCAAGACAAGTCCAAGAAATATGATAGATCTATCCAACACCTGGAAGACACCATCAGAAGGCCTAATCTAAGGATAATGGGTGTAGAGGAGCACCTAGAAACAGAAGTTAATGGTCTATGAAATTTGTTTAACAGGATCCTAGCAGAGAACTTCCCAAACATACAAAAAGATAGGCCTATTCAGATACAAGAAGCTTTTAGAACCCCAAATAGACCAGACCAGAATAGGACATCCCACCGTCACAGCATAATCCACACAGGATCAACTCAGACCAAGGAAAAGATCCTTAAAGCTGTCAAGGAGCCATTAGTTTTAACTCATATTGAGATTGGTCTCGTCCTCAGCAGCCTTGATGACTATTCACGTGACATAGTTTTCCTGATCTATGCTATCGTGTTTTCTTTTACATTATTATGTTCTGCTGCTGGACTAAAACCACTTCTATCTAGGTTTTCTGTGTGTGGAAGTCATACAACAAGGATACTTCAGTAAGCAGGTCACTTATACCATCTCCTTTTGCCTTAAATTGGAATTAAACTTGTTAGCTATGTGTTTTTATTCCTGTGTTTCAATGTTCTTTAATACTAAGAATGAAGTATTATAAGTTAAATGGTAAGCTTGTGTGCTAAACTTGCTTACTTTTGTCACTATTCTGATAGCTTTCATGTACAACTATCTAGTGCTTCATCAACATGCATCATAGCATTATTTATTTAACTCACAGAATTAATTACTGCAATGCATTTGTTTCCCACAAAAATACATTGCTTTCAGTATTTTTAATCATATGCAATATTTACCTGAAAAATCGCCACTCTCATGGTCAATAACATGACTCTGACATGTTGCATGGTTGAATGACTTTTTGCTATTGGTGATAACATCATAGATTCTTCCCTTCTCCTTGGCTGGGTACTTATTTATCATTGTCACTTTAATTTGCACCCTGTCTGAGTGGTTTGGGATATGTATATCTTTTCATATACAAAGCTTGTCAACTTATGCACTGTGCACATCTAATCATTTGTGCTCAGGGTAATCTAAAATATGTAAAGGAACAATATGTATTAGTACCTGATTATTACACACCATTGTTTTATGCGTTTCTGTGGAGAAACTCTTAGTAATATTTACTCAACTACTGTGGTTATCTTATATAGACAATACACCATGACTAAATGGGGACTCATATAGATTTTATGATCTTATACTATAGTTGTTCTCTTCCAAAATGTTTTGGGTTCAAGTCCGTTCTCTGTTTTTACCTGTATTGTACTGTTGGGCAAATCCCTCAATTTCCTTGAGTGAAAATTTATGTTTCAGAGGGTTTTTGAGATATTACATATTTTCCATCTTAAAATAGTTTCAAAAATGTTATTTTAACTATATAACATTCAGACATTTCAATGAAGCTTATTTAATTAGCCAGTCTCTGCTCTCTCTTTCTTTCTTTGTCTCTGTCTTTCTTTCTGAGGAAGTACTGGAGTTTAAGCTCAGATACTTGAACTTGCCAGGTAGAAACTCCATTGTTTGAGCCACACATTTTTTTTTGGTAGGTCATGGGGCTTAAGCTCTGGGCCTGGGCACTGTTCCTCAGCTCTTCAGCTCAAGGCTAGCACTCTACCACTTGAGTCACAGCTCCACTTCTGGTTTTCTGGTGGTTAATTGGAGATAAGAATCTTATGGACTTTCTTGCCCAGGGTGGCTTTGAACTGTGATTATCAGATCTCAGCCTCCTGAGTAGCTAGGATTGCAGTCGTGAGCCACTGCACCCGGCTTGAGCCATACATCTTAACTTGCACTTTTAAATTAAGTTAAAGTTTTCTAAAACATTATCATATTGTTATAATTATCCGTGAACATGAATTTTTGTGTCTAATTCTTTTCCTTAATATCTTCCTCATTCCTGAGTCAGAGCATGCATGTCGACAGGCTTTTCATTCACAATAGCAGGTTGTTTTGAACATCATTGTATACATGTATGTACTCGTCACTAGCTATAAGGAATCTTTCCTTGTCCTGCCTCCAACAGAGTTGTTCAGCCTTTTAAAATATGGATTTGTTGCTTTGATTGGTAGAGTAATTCCTAATTGCTTAAATTACATTTCTTCAATGTTGACACTAAGTTTAAAAATAAGTGGATTAATATATGCCATAATCTGAAAAACTAAGCATTCAATATACAAGACATTTTTTCTTGATTTTAATTTTTAACATAAGACATTCAAAATGTATAGAATTATCATATAGATATGTATTATTTATAATTATTATAACTGAGCACTTCTAATTTCAGTCTTTACCCACTAGAAGTAATCACTATCTTGAATCCTTTAAAAACATTTTTTAATTGTGAAAATACTGTACATGTTACAGTTACATGAGCAAGATAATGAGTACATTTCTTATCAAGCATTGTTGCCTCCTCCTTCGTTTTCCCCCTACCATCCCTTCCCTCCCACCTCCTCAGCTACACCTCCCACCACCACCCCTCGCCTAAATTGTAAAGTTCGTTTTTCGACATAGCGTCTTGTACATCTCATTGTTGCAATGGGTCAATCCTTATTTAAACAATTTTTTTCCCTTCCCCAAATTATACCAATATCAAATACAGTGAAAACAGGGGTTATGCTGTGGGGGAGGGACATACAAAGCAACAAAAAAAATCACATGGTACCTTATAAATACATTAGAAACAATAGCAAGGAAGAAAAATCACTTGTGTCCCTATCTTGGGGTTCATTTCCCTTATTTGCAATAACTAGTATATGTCTGGGACAATCAAAAAAGGTCAGATAAGATGATGTTAAGTGAAACTGAATTCTTAATAAATACCTTTGTAAAATGTATAATCAAATGCACTGTAGGTTCACTGTGGACTTTATATACATGGAATCATATTGTTTTCCTTTGTGTTTTGCTTCTTAACATTAGATTTGTGAAATATGACTGAACAGTTGCACATAATTTTAGTTAATTTGATTTGATTATTGTATAGTTTTTTTTTCCAGAACTAGAATTTGATCTCAGGGCTTCGTAATTGCTAGGCAGGCATGCTACTACTTCAGTCACACATCTAGCTCTCAGTCTTGTATAGTATTCAAACTTGTAAGCACAACACAACTTATGCATTCTATTATAAGATGGACAGTCAAGCTGTATATGGTCACCTTCAGAAGCAATGTTTCAATGAGTATTCTTTCACAATTGGTCTTGTGTATTTTTTCCATGGTTTCTGGAAGGTATGTCTAGCTGTGTAAATAGTGGATTATAGATTCATGTATCTATTTTATAATCCAGTGCCAAACTATTCTCCAAAGAGAGATTGGACATTTTATAATACTAGCAGCAGTGTAGGAACCTCATGTTGTTGCATATCCTTGCCAAACATGACCTTATGAGCCTAAACATTTTGCCAAGCAATCATTATGTAGTGATACTTTTGGAATTCTAATTTTCATTCCTATGGTTAGTAATAAAGTAAGCCTTTTTATGTGTTTTATGGCAACTTTGAACTCTTCTGTCAAGGACTTTTGCAAGTCTTTTATCCAGTTTTTGTGGTGCTGGGAATGGAATCCAGAGTCTTGCCCATGGTAGGCAAATATGACCACTGAGCTCTACTACAAGTCTTTTTTTAAATCAATCTTTCTTTTAGATTTTCATCCTTTTCCTGTGGTATTGTAGGAATTCATCATGTATCCTGGATAACATTGCTTTAGCTGAGGAAATATGTAGTAACTTGTCAAAGACCTAGCATTCTGTTTTTCTTCTTTATTCTTTCTTGTGTTATTTGAAGAACAGGGTTCTGAAATTTAATGCACTGTGTCTTGACAGTTGCTATTTTTATGGTTAGAACTTTGTTTATACCTAAGGAATTCTTTTGTACTCCAAGTATAGGTTCAATTGTGTTACATGGAATTTATCATGTTGCCTTTCTACTTAGATTTGACTAATCTGTAATAAAATTTTATATGTTATATGTAAGATTTCACTTAAAAATAACCAATTTTCCTACCAGCATTTATTGAAAATTTTCTATTTGCCAGATAACTTTTTAGTGCTGCCTCAACCATAAATCCAATGTCTACATACACTTGTATCTGTTTCTGAACACTATTTTACAGTCTTTGTCTCTCCTGGTGCCAGTAAGTATCTTTATGCTCTAATTGCAACTTATTTTTTTTTTAAATTTATTGTAAATGTGATGAATGGAGTGGGAGGTTACAGTTAGATAAGTAAGGTAATGAGTACATTTCTTTTTAAGCAAAGTTAATTTTCTTTCTATTTCTGACAAAATGCCGTGGAGTTTCAATGGAGAATACATTAAATCATTTGGGGGTAATATAAACATTTTCATAATTTTTTCTGTATATGATCATGGGCTGTCATTCCACTTATGTGCATTTATTTGTGTTCTCGTCAATGTGTTTAATCAAAGTTTCATAGATTTTAGTATACAGGTTTTTCACCAAGGTGAATTTTTACTTAGGTTTGTTGTTGTTGCTTTAGTGAATGAGATTCTCTTGGTTTCCTTTTAGTGTATAATAGTTCTGTAGTATTATATGATTGTGCTGCTGAGTTTGTATTCTACAACTTTACTGAATTCATTTATAGCTTTAAGTCTTCTTGTGGAGTCTTTAGGATTTTCTATATGTAAAGACCATGTTGTTGGCTATTGTAGACAATTTTATTCCTTTCTTTTCTGTTTGGATGTCTTTGTATTGCCTAGTTGCTTTAAGTAGGACTTCCAGTCTCTGTTGAAATGAAATGATAAATGTGGTTGTTCTTGTCTTGTCCTTGATCTTAAAGAAAACACTTTCAATGTTTTGTCCTTGAGAATGTTATTCACTATAGATTTGTCATATATGGCCTTTTGCATGGAAGAATATTCCCCTGTATTCAGTCTGTTGAGTTTTTGTCCATAGCAGGGTGTTCAATTTTGTCAAATATTTTTTCTACATGCATTGAGATGGTCATGTGATTTTTACTTTCCTTTTTTGTTGTACCACATTTATTATATTGCATTATGTTGAAGAAGCCTTGCATCTCAGGGATAAAAGGCACTCACTCAATCATGGAGAATGGCCCCTTTAATGTTTGAACTTGTTTTGTCAAAGTTTGTTGAAGATTTTTTTACATCTATGTTCACTGGTGATATATAAATATGTAGCCTCTGATTTTTCTTTTCTTATACTGTCCATAGTAGCTTTAATATCAACCCAATATAAAAACAATCATTAGCTTCATAAAAAAGACAAAATATACTAGAGAGCCCAAACAATTTTGAACAAAAGAACAAAGCTGGAAGCAACAAACTACTTGATTGTACAACATTTTAAAGCAATTGTGCTATCATGATACTAGCATTAAACAGACATGCTAACCAATAGAATAGGATAGAAAACAGAACACAAACCCATATGTTTATAGCCAGTTAACTTTATTGGCAAAGGTGACGTCTTACTTAGCTTTTCATTTCTATGAGAAAATTTCCAATATAAACAACTCATAAAAGGAGAAAATATTTATTTTGGCTCATGGATATTTTGTCCATGGTCAGCTAACTTCATTACTACAAGCTTGAAATGAGACTGAAACATCACAGTGAAGAGAGAGTGGTAGGAAAAAGAGAAAGAGAGAGATCAAGAGATAGAGACAGACACAGACTCAGACACAGAGAGAAGAAAATTATGAATCTATCAGTGGACTAATCAATCAGTTTAGTCACAACTCTTACGATTAAATCACATCTCAAACATTGGATCCACCAGCTGGGTACCAAGCCCTCAATATATAAGCCTTGAGGGGAACTTTTATATTCAAACCGTAAGTGCCAAGAACAAACAATGGGGAAATGACAATCCACTTCCTAAGTGAGTAGGAAAATTTGGGTATCACAAACAGAATTCTTACATCACACCATGTTTAAAAAACAACTCAAAATGAATTGAAGTTTTAAAAATTAGACCCCAGATTCTAAAAGTGCTAAAGGAAATGTGTGGAAAACCTTAAGACATTGCTATGGGAAATGGATGGTTGGATATGACCCACAAAGCACAAGCAGTACAAACAAACTAGAACAATGAGGTTACATCTGGTAAGGTGTTAATATCTAAAATACACAAGGACCTCAAACAAGTCCAAAGTGAGAAAATAAATGATCCAATTAAAAAGTAGACAAAAGACTCAAACAGACCTTTCTCAAAGGAAAATTGTCAGCAGATAATAAAGAAAACAACTGCTCACCACTACTATTCAGCAGAGAAATGCCAATCAAAATAGCAATGAAGTATCTTATATCTATTAAATGGGCTTCTATGATAATGACAAAATATAACAAGTGTCATGAGGGCTTGGAGAAATAAACTGTAGTACATTGCTGTTGGAAATGTACTGCTGTTATTGAAAACTGTATGGAAGCACCTAAAAAAAACCCTCAAAACTAGAATTACCACATAAGTCTCATTTCTGAGTATGTATACCCCAAGTAACTAACATTAATATACTCTTTTATGTTCATTGCAATATTATCCATAATAACTAAACTCTGAAAGTGTCCATCATTGAATAAACTGGACGAATAGCTAAAGAGAAAGTGGTAAATACACACAACAGAATATCAGGCAGCCTTTAAAAACCAGTAATGCTGCCATCTGAGATATGGTTATACGTGGAAGACACAGAAACATAAATGCCACATGATTTCACTTACATGTGGAATCTAAAAAGTCTCAATTCACAGAAATAGAAAGCTGAATGACAGAAACTACAATGATGCAGGGAGGGAAGAAAGGGGAATGAATGATCAAAGGATACATATTCAGGGGGAATTCCTTTTATGTATTACACAGGAGAGTGGTAATAGAAGCAGTGCATTATATTTTGCAAGATAAAATTTGGCCAATGTATAAACATTAAAATGATAGGTAAGTAAAATGATAGATATGTTTATTCACCTGTTTTTATCATTACACATGGTTTATATCTATCAGTCCATCACATTGTACTGCATAAACAAATACAATTATGATTCTTGTGACTGATCAAGATGCATTGTACATATAAATGGGCAAGTAAAATTGAAATCCTTTTGTACAACGATTTTGAAGATAAAGAATAATAATGTTAATCCAAAATAACATAAAATAAAATGCTGTTAATGAAACTCAAAAGCTCAATCTTGCTATCTTGTAGAAAATGACTTCTTTATTCTTTTTTTGAGATTTAAAGAAACCATTCTTGACCCTTTGCATCTCCACATGAATTCCATAAATAACCTGTTTTATCAATCAATGAAAAATGAATTTAACAATATTAACATGCTTATAATATTGTGGTTAAAGTTGAAGATGAACATTTGAACTGAGCCTTTAGTTCATTTATATATAAACATTTTTGCTGATATACTTGTGTTGGAAATTATCAAGTTGTTTTAATGATTTCTGTTTAGGCCACCTACTTTATTTTTTACTTTATCCTTTCTTTGGGTTGGTATTATTTATCAGTTATTTTTCTTGTCTTTTAGCACAGAAGTTATATAATGTTCTTCTGTTTAGCACATTAAACAGTTTTCAAGTCCTTTTATTTCCAGAATTTGTTACATTTTTTAAAAAAAGATTGTACCTGGCCTTTGCTTATAACGTTCTGTAATTCTGCTAATATTTTAATTTTTCATGGATGTCATAAACCTTTTATGCTCTTCATATGATGAAGTCAGTGTTTGGTGTGTGGGATTTGCTTTATACGCCCATTGTCTCTTTTATTTCTGTTTCACTGTAGCTAGATTCCTGTATTTGGTTATCTTTGCCCAAGAACTAATCAATGCCTCTGCAAACTTATTTCTGCAGGTTCTGCAAAGTCACATATGAAGGTATCATCTTCCAGACATGATTTCTGTACTCTTGAATGTCACGTGGGGCACAGCTTGTAGCTAAATCTATAACTTGAGATTTCTTGAACCAAAAAAATGGGATTGTATACAAGAGATAAAAGAGAGGAAGAGAAAGTGGTAGGGAGAGTAGGAGGGAGGGAGAAAGGGGGGGGGAGATCTGTTTGTAGTTTGAAATTCTTTTTTTTTTTGTCGGTCGTGTGGCCTGAACTCTGGGCCTGGGTGCTGTCCCTCAGCTTTTCAGCTCAAGGCTAGCACTCTACCACTTGAGCCACAGCACCACTTCTGGCTTTTTCTGCTTACGTGGTGCTGAGGAATCGAACCCAGGGCCTCATACGTGTGAGGCAAGCGCTCTACCACTGAACCACCTTCCCAGCCCCACAATCTACTTCTTATTCCCTAGCTTATCTTTATTTGAATGGAATTAAATTTGTAGATTTGGAGAGAACTGACATCCTACCAATTCTGACTCTGACTGATAAGTAATCTCTCATTCTTGCTCTCCATTATTCTTTAATTTCTCTCAGCAGTTTCTTAGAGTTCATAGGTCTTTTACATCTTTGTCAGATTTATTTCTAAGTACTGCAGATTCTTTTTTAGTTTGTTTGTTTTTTTTGGTTCCGGTCACGGGGCCTGAACTCTGGGCCTGGGCGCTGTCCCTCAGCTCTTCGGCTCAAGGCTAGCGCTCTACCACTTGAGCCACAGCGCCACTTCCGGCTTTTTTCTTTTTGCTTATGTGGTGCTGAGGAATGGAACCCAGGGCCTCAGGCATGCAAGGCAAGTGCTCTACCACTGAGCCACCTTCCCAGCCCCTGTAGTTTGAAATTCTTTAGGTTGATCTTTCATCATTTCTCTTTTGTTTTGATGGCCAATTTCCTCCAGTCTTATGGTGAAAAGAGATATAGGCTTAATTCGGATTCATTGATAAGTTAAAATGATAGCATTTGGGAACATTTGTGTGCATGCATGTGTGTGTTGTCATAGTACCTACTGTTGGAAAATTCTAGACTCTGCCCTCTGCTCATTTTTCCCTATAAGACTGTTAAAACCATAGTTTGGTTTTATAACTTGATTTTTCTCTCTTTTTATTTCCTGTACACTTTCATTTTCCTGTTTAGTATTTTTCTGTGTTATTTTTCCATCTGTCTTATTTAATCGTAAAGGGACTCAATAACGTTAGCTGTTTATATGGCTTTGGAGTCATGTTCCCATAAAATAAAGTTTTACTTTATATTTTAATTGCCTTAATCTTTCATGTCTGAAATGAAGTAATATTATTTAGAGAACAAATGTCAACTTCTGTTTATTGTTATATATGAATTTGCCTTTATTTTTGTTAAATGAATCTACTATATGGTTAGTTATTTTACTGTACCTTGAAAATGAGATTTCTTTCATTTATTTTTATTTATAAATTTCTATTTTACTTATTTTCAGTAGTGTTATTAAAGGAAACACTTATGAGTTGCTGCAAATAATTGGGATAAATAACAATATCAACTATTCCTGTACTGGTTTCAAAAAAATAGTAAATCATGGAGTGCATTATATCAGAGAATAAATACATGTATTTCTGTTAGTGTAACCCCTAGTTTTCTAAGCGATAGTACATATGAAATACTGAATTTTCCTTCTCTTGTAAATCTTTAGGTCTATAAATGCTCCTTTAGAGGGTAGAACATATTTTGTGTTCGGATTTTTGCATCCTCAATCCTGATGTATATAATAAAATTCCCTTTTAGACACTAGTATATTTCTTTTTATCCATTATCTTTGACAACCAAAGCCTCTGGCCCACCCTTTCCTACTGTAATCTATCTCTTTTAATAGGAATTTGAAAGGATATAATATTTTGAATTGATTAATTTGATTCTTGAATTTAAAGGTATTTCTATAGAAGTCCACAAAACGGATAGATAGAAATGAACAGAGGTGTAATATAGCTAGAATGGTATCATGAAATTAAAAGACTTTCAGTAGAAGTTTGTGATCAGTGCTATGAAAAGAAAAGACAAAAGAAAAAGAACAGGCCATACTAAAGAACAAGAACAAGAACAACAGATCAATGTTTAACTCATTGTTCTCTAAAGCATTACTATATTACTGGTGATCACTGATATAGTAGCACTGGTGAAATGACCAGACAAGAAGGCAATATGTAGCTGATGAAATAATGAATAGAAAGTGATTGTGGTGGAGTAAATGATTACAAATCATGCTTTACATTGCCACAGGACAAATGTCTTAAATTGACTTCCACAGAAGCAACCTATGGGATTATGACTCATGTGAAGGTAGTTTTTTAGGATGTGTTCCCAGGAAATAAGCAAGAGTGTAGGGCCAGAAAGTGAAGGAGACCAAGGAAGAGTGATGCATCAAGCAACATACCATGGAAACTGAAAGCAGTATTTATATCCTTTGCTGCCAATTCTAATTAAAGGCTTCCCTATGTTGGGTACTCAGATTCTCAGCGATTTGTAATTACTTTTTTCTTTTTTGCCTTGCTAAGGGTAGAAGTCAGGGCCATATGCATGTATTCTATCGCTGAACTACATCTCCAGTGCAGGTAGCCTTGATTCTTCAGGTGCTCAGGCAAAAGTTATAGCAGTAGGGTGGAACTGGAGATGATTCTGCTAAGTGAAATAAACCAGACTCTCAAAGACAAATATAGCATGCATCCTCTCAGATGGAGGCTCCACAATTTTTTTAAAAAAATTATAAACATCGAAAGGAGACTAATTTAAGGACAACCAATGAAGATGCAGGGAGCAAGAAAGGGTTTTGGGACTGAAGATATTAGAAGTACATATCATAAAAAGTATCATAATGCATATTATTTTGTACAATCAAGAAGAAATGTAAAAAAAATTCCTTCATCAAGGTAATGGCAGCCCTAAGACAAAGAGTTGCAGAGGTGGTCTTTAGGTAGGAGAGCATCAGGAACCCTGAGTGTATGCAGCTTACAGTGGAGTCCAGGAAGATATGGGTGAATGATTCTTAGTGTCTGTTAGCATCTTGGATTTTCTCTTGCAAATGGATATAAGACGACTTGAATGACAGAGATTATAGCACTGATGAGGAACTGCGAAGTGGGTTCGTTCATGACAAATCAAAAGAATATTGAAATTGTCTGTACGTGTGTGAAAAGGGAACAAGGCAACTTGATGAGACTGGTTTGAGAATGGAAAGGCGGAGGAGGGAGGATGGTAGAAGGGTGAGTCTGATCAAGAAGCATTGTACACATCAATAGGCTTCTTAAAATGAAATTCCTTGTACAACTAAAAAGATCATTTGTGGTGTTGGCGTTGGAGACCAGGAATTTGGTTTGCTACTGATTTGGACAGTTGTGGGATTTTCTTTAAAGCCTTTGTTAGTCTAAGAGAACAGACACTTTTTGTTAACTGATCCAAGAAAGGGTTTCTAGGTGAATATACTAGAAGGTCATTTATGCAAAATGCTGGTAAAAGAGTAGCTTAAGTGATTTACTATTGGATCCAGCCTTGAAATGAAACAATGCTATGTAACCCCAAGAGATTTGGAGACAATGGTAGAATCAATAGACTGCAACAGTAATTTCAAAGAAGAAGTAGAGGAGGAATAAGAGTTTAAAACCTGAAAAAATAACAGAATAAAGATATAAATTAGAGAGATTGTAGTGTAAGTTTTGTGAAAGAGCTTGTATAAAATACAGGACGTGGCTATCTATGGATGCAGTTTGCTAAAATAGAATTGAAGAGAAGGGAAATAAGAGCAGTACACGTAGAAGAACTATGTAAGACGTATGCCAATGGTTAAACAGGGAAAAGTAGGTACTGAACCCTGGTTTGAATCAAGCCTCAGAGGTGACACAGCTGTAGCAGTAAGATTAATTAGGGCAGAGGATGATAAAGGCAGGTGGCATGACTTGGCTGAGATGGAGGTTGAAGGCAAGGAACATTTGATTTTGTGCAATGAAGAATTGAATACGATGCCACAGTTTGCACTGGGGAATGTCTTAAAAGGGAAAGATGTCTTGAAAATATGAGTCTGAGAAGATAAGAATGGTCAGAATCTGGTTTACGAAAGCGTGCTCAAGACATAGCAGCTTTCTCCTGAGGTGAGGCATGGTGGTTCAGGTAGCTTGTGGCAAGAAAGAAGAGACATGCTCATAATCATGATATGTTCTTAAGTGCACAGATAAGCAGATAGTTTCAATATAGGATATAGTGAGGAACAAAATCAGTGCATGTATGTAGATTGGATAATAGTGTGTTTGAATGTGAGAGATAAGTCTTAGTCTACTGTTTTCTCTCTTTATTGATTTCTGGTTTGTTCACTGCTTTATGTCAGCGTTTCATGAATGGTACCTGGTATGCAAGTGGTACCTTGTAAATTTTGAATGATTGAGTACAAATAATAGTTTCATTGGCTTGCCAGTAAATATGTTTGATTAATATTGCCAAAGGTTACATCAAGCAGAATGTCTAATTTTGTATGTAAATTAGATTACTTAATCTCATAATGTACTTTACAATACTATTGTAAGTATCAACAGTTTACAGATTTATAATGTTGACTCAAACAACACATCCAATGTCCAATTTCTACGTGTTATAGCAAGGATTGGAACTAAGATGTTACTAACTCCAAAGTAGTTGAAATATGATCGTGCTTTGAGGCAAGGGGGAATTACATAGCCTTTGATGAAACTTTGATAATCAGCCTAGGCAAAGAAATGGCCCTTTGCTTTGTAGTGTCTGGGAAGCAATACTTTGGATGCCTTTGTTCAAGAAAAGTTCTGACAGATTGACTCACACATTGCCGTCTTGGGAGAATTTGTGGCATAATATCCACTGATACCTGCTGCTTTCTAGGTACTGAGATGAAGAAGTTTCGGGAATTCCTACTGAAAAATTGACTGTATTAATGTCTTGTGTATAGTAGGGACTGAAATGTTCATGATAAATTGAATTTGTATTAGTACACGTTTTGGCAATAAGTCTTCAGCTAAATATTTTATATGTCATCTTATTTCATCTTATTTTATGTGCTAGCCCTGGGGCTTGAATTCAAGCCTCAAGTTCTGTCTCTGAGCATCTTTTGCTCAAGGCTAGCACTCTCAAACTTGAGCTACAGTGCCAGTTCCAGCTTTTTGTTGGCTAATTGGAGGTAAGAGTCTCATGAACTTTTCTGCCTGGATTGGCTTTGAACTGTGATCTTCAGATCACATGTTCCTGAGTAGCTTGTATTATAGGTATGAACTAGCACAGCACCTGCCCTCTTATTTCATCTTTGTTATCCTAATACTATTATCTGCTCATTGAAGAAGGAGACCTTTAATGCCCAACACAGCTAATGTCTAGTAGAGACTGTTAGCTTTTTCTTCTGGCAGGTGCCAAAATTTGTCATTTCCCCCGTGTTTTATAGCATATCAATTCACTTAGGAATGTGTCTTTGTTAGGCTAGCATTCATTTGTCTGTTTGCATTATTTCCCAGGCCCTCTTCTAGGCAATAGACACACAGATTTTCTCACATATCTGTTAGCTCTCCACTCACAGATTCAATAAGCACAGATTGCAAATATTTTTTAAAAATCATATCTGTGCTGAATATGTGCTGACATTTTCTGTTATTATTTTGTCAACAATCTAATAAAGCAATTCTTTGTGTGGCATTTACATTCTATTTTGTATTGTGAGTAACCTAGAGATGATTTAAAGTATAAAGGAAGATCTGTGTAGAGTCTATACAAATACGACATTATTTTATAAGGAACTTGAACATCACAGATTGTATCTATGGGAGTTCCTGGAATACACCTCTCCCTGCCATGGATACTCAGGTATATCTCTAAATGAATCGAATCCAAAATCTGATTTAATAACTGATTTAAGTCTGTTTTAATGACTTAAAACTTCACTCTGGTTTGCCTATGCAGAAAATGTTCCTTATCAGAACAAGGGGTAAGGCTGAAAGATCACTTAGGGGCTTTTACAATAATCTTGATATGTGAGGATAAACCAGATTGCATCAGAGGAAGTGATGACCAGTGGTTTTCCTCTGGATATGTTTCCCTCTGAATAGAATATCTATGGATTTGCTGAGTGGTTAGTCATGGATAACATGAGACTTTACTCCCAACAGGTAGAAGTGAGGGATTACTGTTACTGGAGGTGGAAGCGATTTTAGGAGTAGTATTCACAATAGTCAAGCTACAGAAACAGCTCAGATTGGGGCTGGGAAGGTGGCTCAGTGGTACAGCGCTTGCCTTGTATGCCCTGGGTTCGATTCCTCAGCACCACATAAGCAAAAAGAAAAAAGCCGGAGGTGGCGCTGTGGCTAAACTGGTAGAGCGCTAGCCTTGAGCTGAAGAGCTGTGGGACAGCACCCAGGCCCAGAGTTCAGGCCCCATGACTGGACCCAAAATAAAAGAAACAGCTCAGGTTCCCTACAACTGATGAGTGGAGGACCAAGGATGTGTGTGTATGTGTGTGTGTGTGTGTGTGTGTGTAAATATCAGAACTTTTGGTTTGAACATATGGGTTATATTCTGTTCTGCAGGATAACTGCAGGTATAGATTTTAGGAGAGATGGGGAATGGAAACATTAATTGGCAAATCATCAACTTTATAGCTATTTTCTCTATTTTCCATCCTGTTCATTGTCTCGAGTAAGGTAAATGAATAGTGCAGTTATTCACTAATTTGACTCTGTAGTCATGTATTTTCAGAATTGGAGTACATGGCATGATACTGTGTTCATTCATCACCTGTAACCCATTTCAACACCATCATTGTTTGGGCCTGAACAAAGGTCGTCTTCTCTTGTTTCACAGCCAATCTGCTCTTACCACAAGCTGTTGTGCCATGGCTGGTAATAGGCCAGAAGACATCAATATTCTTTCATGCTCTACATTTATATTAGCACATACTATGTGTGTCTACATTTTCAGTGTACTTTGTTTTCTTTAAAAGCTATTGTTTGATTTTACTCTCTTCTGGTGCATTATAATTTTTATTATATCCTTTTGCTGTAATTTGCATTTAATTCACCATAGATGTATGCATTATATTTGTGTGTTCATGTGTCTGCTATATCTGTATGTTTATATATCATAGGTTATTTATTATTAGTATTATACATTTATTATAGTCATTATTACCCAAAGTCTATCAATTCTTCACCATGACCATTTTGTTCTTTAACTCAGCTTTCTATTTCAGTGAAAACAAGCTCTGACTAGGTCTGTCTACTCAAGGGCTATCATTTTCTGCTATTGCATTATGGTAATTGACTCTGTAAACCATATCACTCTTTCACAGTATCACTGTTATCACAAAACACAAATTTGCTCCGATGTCATAGTTAAGGATAAATATACAAAGTACATGTTTACTTCAAAGCACAGATAGATCTAGCAGGTCATATTTGAGGCACCTACTTCCATGGTCATAATGTTCACTTTATACATTATGATTAACTGAAAAGCCACTAAGTTTGTCATAATAAATATTTTGGGTGACCTTGGGATAGTATTTTATTGTGTAAATATACAACATTTTCCTTAGCCATTCACCCACTGGAGGGCATCTGGATCAAGTTCATATTTTGGATAATGGTGGTGACAATATACCTTCCCACCAACAATATACAAGGTTTCTCTGTTCTCTGAATCCTTTCCAACACTATTTTGTCTGTTTGTCTTTGTCTATTGGATAATTGTCATCCTAAGAAGGATGAGTGGATATCTAATTTTTGTTTCCATTTGCACTTCTCTGATGTTTAGTAGAATTGAGCATTTTCGCATATTTTGGACATTTATATGTCTTCTTTTGAGAAGTAACTTTTTAGTTATTTATCTTATTTCTTAATTGGTTTATTTTGGGACTTTTTGTGCTCAGCGTTTTTAGTTCCTTGTATTTGTTATTTAGATGGAATCACATGTGCCTCTTTTCAAACTTGTCTGTATCGACCAGGTTTTAGTGGAGTATGTACCAAATTCCTTCCTTTTTGTTCTGGTGATTTTTGCACTCAAGTATTATTATGAGTTTCTTCTTTTTACTTTTCTTTATGTAGCTGTATGAAGCACTTTATGAATACAGTGCCTCATGATCAATGTCACCCTTTTAATATTCTCATCGCTCCCACCCCTTCTCTCATGTTTCTTAATTTTAGGTTATCTATTGAATGTTTCCCATTTATGAAAGCAATTTATGTATACAATACATCTTGATCTGTGTCATCCCTTCAACATCCTTCCCCCTTCCCCCCCACTCCTTCCCTTATTTTTCTCAGTTCTGTGGCATGTGCAATGCAGTGTTGCCTACAAGTTTCTGACATATACGATGATCCAGTGGTTTTATTCCATAAATGCCTTCTCATGTGCAACTATAATGACATTTGATAACAAGATACTATAAGCATTAGAAGGTTCACAATATGTCAAATTTTTCCTCTTCTATGGATAATGCTTATCTTCTAGTGAACAGAGGATACTTCAATGTGTATTTTACTTTTTATTTTATATAATAATGTTGTCTTCTTATGCATCCTAGTTTTCTCCTTCCAAATTATGGACATTTATTTCTGATCATTTTTGTCTATTCCTGTTTTGATGATTTGTTATTTCTTTCACATAGCTTAAGCATAGTTACAAATATCACACTTGAACATGATCTATGGATTTCTTTGCTCTGTAGCATGGCCATCTTTTTATATTTTTTAAATAAGTTTTTTTATTGTGAAAAT
Source organism: Dipodomys ordii (assembly GCF_000151885.1). Lineage (NCBI taxonomy): Eukaryota > Metazoa > Chordata > Mammalia > Rodentia > Heteromyidae > Dipodomys > Dipodomys ordii. The sequence goes on from NW_012267305.1 coordinate 424,889, forward strand.
ACTGTACAGAGGGGTTACAATCACATGAGCAAGGTAATGAGTACTTTTCTTATCAAGCATTGTAGGCTCCTCCTTTGTTTTTCCCCTACCATCCCTTCTCTCCCACATCCTCAGCTATACTCCCCCCCCACTCCCTCCACCCACAGCCTAAATTGTAAAGTGTTTTTTTGACAAAGCATCTTGTTGCAATGGGTCAACCTATATCCCTATTTAAACAAGTTGTTTTTTTCCTTCCCTTCCACAAATTATAACAACATCAAATACAGTAAAAACAGGAGTTATACCGTGGGGGAGAGACATAAAAAGCAACAAAAAATCACGTGGTACCTTATAAATACATTAGAACAATAGCAAGAAAGAAGAAAACCACTGTGTCCTTATCTTGGGGTACATTTCGCTTAACATCATCTTATCTGACCTTTTCTGCTTGTCTCAGATATATTCTAGTTATTGAAAATAAAGGAAACCATGGGACCTATGCTTCTTTGGGCCTGGCTTATTTAACTTAATATAATTTTTTCCAAGTCTTTCCATTTCCTAACAAATGGGGCAATATCATTCTTTCTGATGGAGGCATAATAATTCCATCGTGTATATATACCACATTTTCTTGATCCATTCATCTATTGAGGGGCATCTGGGTTAGTTCCATAGCTTAGCTATGGTAAATAATGCTGCAAAAACATAGTTGTGCTGGTAGCTTTAATATGGTCTTATTTGTGATCATTTGGGTAAATGCCCAAAAGTGGGATTGCTGGGTCATAGGACAGCTCTATATGGAGTCTTTTGAGGAACCTCCATACTACTTTCCACAGTGGTTGAACAAGTTTACACTCCCACCAACAATGTAGTAAGGTTCCCTTCTGTCCACATCCCCTCCAGCATCTGTTGTTATTGGAGTTCTTGATTCTAACTATTGTAACTGGGGTGAGGTGGTATCTCAATGTTGTTTTGATTTGCATTTCTTTTATGGCTAGGGAGGTTGAGCATTTCTGCATGTGTCTATTGGCCATCCTTCTTTCCTCTTCAGAGAAGTTTCTCTTTAAGTCTTTAGCCCACTTATTTATTGGACAGTTGTTTCTTTGAGGATTTGTTGTTGGGGGATTTAATTTTTTGAGTTCCAGGTATATTTTAGATATGAGACCTTTGTCCGTTGTATGGCTAGTGAAGATCTTCTCCCTATCTGTGGGCTTTCTATTGATCTTGCTAGCTATGTCCTTTGCCATGCAGAAGCTCTGCAACTTCTAGCATGGCCATCTTTTTCACTCAGAATTGTCACTCATGCAGTCATGTTTCCTGAGCATGTATCATATCTATATTGTACATATATTTCTACAGTTTGGACTTAATATCCTTTCTTGGTGGTGCTAGGGCTTCAGTGCAAAGCCTCACCCTTGGTAAGCAGGCACTCTACAACTTGAGGCATACCTCCAGCCCATTAGTTTTTACTTTAGTTGTTTTCTGATAGGCTCTCATGTGGTTTCCTCATGTCAACTTTGGGCCATTATCCTTTTACCTACACCTGACACATTGCTGGAATTAGAAGTGCATGTGATCATACCCAGTTTATCCGTTAAGAAAATGTCTAACATTTTCCCCTGTGATGTTCTCAAACTCTACTCCTCCTATTTCTACTTCCAAAGTAACTAAGATTACAGACATGACCCACACTGGAGTTTTATATTATGTGCCAAGTTCCTCTGTTTCTATGGAGTAACCATGAATTCATATATAGTGATTATTTGAGAATTAATCTTTTCACTCCAGCATAAAACATTAAGGACTGTAAAGGCACTGTGGATAAAGAACATATATCATGTTTACTGCCCATTACTTATATTCAGAGTTCTCTGACTATATGCTGTATTTTCTTATTTGGTATGGCTTTCTGACCTTTACCATCGTTGTCCATTCCTATAAAATACCTAACAGCTCTTGTATAGCTCATGAATCAAGAATGTGGTACTACATACATTAGGTAAAGTCTGAGACTTTTCTGATTTTGTGAAACAAAACCTGTAGAATATGGGAAATTTCCCTGTGTGATGTGGACATCTCATGGTGTCAGAAGTCCATCTTCCCTAGTGTCATAGTGTTTTCATACATGCATGCCAGGTTCTTGAAGAAAGCCTATAATAGAATCTAGGAACTACTTTATGAGAACAGGATTCCTTTAGAAGGAATTTTCTTTTTAATATTTTCATCAATCAGAATCGTTTCTCAGACTGTATATACTTTACATTTTGCTCCCACATAAGTTTTCCTTTAAAAAGTTTTATATCTATGAGTCCCTCTAAAATTTAACCTACTGATAGGATTGAAAAAGAATATCAGTTGGCTGGAGTCAGTAATAGCTCAGATTCAAAGAAGTTACACAATGTAGAGGTAGGAAGGACATATATCTTCATTGGTTGATTTTTTTTTCACCCCATGACTTGGGTAACTTGATTGGTTGTTTTGTTCACCCTGTGACTTGGGTGAATCTGTAGCATTTTAGAGTCTATAAAACAGCTCAGCATATAGGTAATACCTAATCACTAATTTTAATATTGGTATAATTTGCTGACAGGATATTCTCTGCCAGGAGTTTAGCCTTGGATTTTTTCTTTATGTTTGGACTCCTGTCTAAAGGAGGTGAATTTGTTCTTGACTATTTCTTCATGGGGAAACATTGTATTCTTCATAACCCATACTGTATTATTCATTATTTTCTAACCCTCAGAAAATAGTCCATATACTCAGGTATTTTGCTCTCATGATGAGAAACAATCCCCAAAATTCTATAAAGAGACTCCAGGTCTAGAAATTTCTATCAGTTCATCAAGGCTAACTATTAAAGATCTAACAAAGAGTTTAGGGGGAAAACACACAAAAAGACATTGAGCAACCATTTTAAGATCTGAGATAACAGGAAGTAACAGGTTTAAAGGAGTTGCACAAGTTATGTGCTCTTACAGACTGTGCACCTTTTCTTGCTGCAGTCTTCAAAATGGATACATGATGGTAGTGAATTTTGGTGGCATTGATAAGCTGGGGAAAGGGGGCTTTCAATTAATAACAGTGATTACATAGTAGAGAAGTTAAATAGTTGACTAAATACAGTTGACTAAAATATTTTTTTACCTCTTCCTCTTCTTTCCATTTGTTTTTTTACCCCTTTGTCCTTCCCCTTTTCCTCTACTGTGTATCTCACAGGTCTTTCAAAGTTGGTACCTAAGAAGATGATAATCATACAAATGTTTCGCTTCTACACAATCAGACTGGGACTTCTCTTCCTGATTAATTTTCTTCCTGGAACTGCAGGCCAGGGAGAATCAAGACGTCAAGAACCCGGGGACTTTGTGAAGCAAGACATTGGCGGGTAAGAAGACTTCATCCATGGGTCTAACGGGTTCTGTGATAAATGCCTCATATAAGAATTTAAGATTGTTTTGCCCAGAGGAACCAGAGAACTCTGGTCTCTGATATTTACACATTATATTGTCATTAGGGGAAAAAAACCCATCCCTTCAGACTCTCCAAGTGAAAGAAAATCTCAAAATTCTTAGGCAACTTCTTAGCCTATGCTTGACTTTCTCTCTGTGATATTTTCATAGCAGGTCTTGCCGACCTATGGCAATCAATCTTATATCCAATCTCTTTACATCTCCAACGTGTCCATTCTTGTTGGCTCTGGATCATTAGTATTTAAATATGATTGAGAAATTATTATCTGGAACTTAAATGTATTCCCTTGACTTTATTTTCCTTACTTCTTGGAGTAATGGTCTTCTATATTGTCTGTACTTGCCTTTCATCCATTCCTATACCTACTGTGGCTCAGTTTCAACCCTGTGATTCTAAGGCTACTTCTGTGGCCGAGATAGCCAACATTAGTGTCTGCTAAAATAAACAATTGCCTATCCCTTTTTTAGTAGCACATAAGAGCATTCAATGTCACTGGGTTCTCCCTCACCTTTCTTATTTTATTAGTCATAAGGCTTGAAGTCAGGGCCTAGGCACTGTCCCTGAGCTCTTCAGTTCAAGGCTAGCACTTTACCACTTTGAGGCACAGGTCCACTCCTGGTTTTCTGGTGGTTTATTGGAGGTAAGACTCTCATGGACTTTCCTGCTCCAGCTGGCTTTGAACCCCAATCCTCAGATCTCAGCCTCCTGAGTAGCTAAGATTACAGGCATGAATTACTAAAGCCTGGCCTCAGCTTGATTTTATAATCGTTCATATAGTGAAATACACATATAATATATGTATATACTGTATGTCTCTCTTTGACCTCAAAGGAATGCTTCCCAAATACGTAGATTAGATTCTCTAAGAAGAGCATGACACAAGATTCCTGAGCAGATTACTTCATTATAATGAAATAAGGGCAGCAAAATAAGGAAACAGGGAAAGTAAAGCAAAGGAAACATTTTACTTGGGGTGAAGTCACGGTTTCATCCCATAGGGAAATAGCAAGCATAAATAGCCCGAGAGAATAGTCCTACCTAGAAACAAGGAACCCAGGCTTTGCATGTATCTCAGTTTCTCCTGTCCTTTTTGAAGCTACAGATTCAACATGGTTTCCCTGGGCCAGTAAAGAAGATCTACTTTACATTTCTTTATCTTCCTGCCACCAAACCTGGTGTTCCTCAGCATTCTTAAACTTCTTTTAAACAAAGGTCTTAGTTCATCTAGGGAATCAAATTGCTAGAATCGAACCCCTGGGCTTAGAATATTTCAGTATTATACATGATATTATATTTCTTGGGAGTGTCTTTTTTGTTTTAGATTTGGTTATTGTCTCATATCCCTAGAAGCATGTATCATGAAGCAAAATAAAATGGTTTGTTCTGATATTACAACTTGAACTTAGGGCTTTGTGCTCACAGCTCATGTTATACTACTTGAGGCACACCTTCAGTTTCAGCATTTTGCTGGTTAATTGGAGATAAGAGTCTCATGAGATCTCATGCCTGGGATGGCTTTGAGCTGTGATCCTCAGATCTCAGCCTATTGAGTAAACTAGGACTATAGGCATGAGCCACCAGCACTAATTCCAAGCAGAATTTATTCTGAATTATAAAAATACTCAATGTCCTAACTCCATTTTTATCAGTATTTTTACAATTATCTCCAAGATTGAGGTCTTCAGAACTAGACACATAGATTATTAGAATCTTGGCATATGCATCCCTTTTTGTTCTTTCTCCCACTGGAGAAAAATCAAACCAATTTTATGTTATTAATTCCTCATGTATCTGATTTCATGGGTCATGATAGATATGCCAAATAAGCTAGCACTTTTAAATAAATGAACCTTCATTCAAGGATTGCAGCTTTTTTATTTTAACTGTGAAAAAGTTTTCTAAAATACATTTATTTTCTTATAATTCTAAATGAGTATTTTGAACAGAATAGACTTTTCTCTTGATGCTTTTTGACTCAGAAAGAACATTCATTGTATTTATTTTACATCTGCTCTTTTATTTTTATCTCCATCCTCAGTGTTAGTTGTCACCTTTCCTGTTTACATTGTTTTTATTTTACATCCTGTTAGTGCTTAGAAAAACAGATAGATGAGCATGTTAGCAATTATGTTAAGAAGGAAGCCAAGAAAATCCTGCCTGCAAAAGCAGAGTGAACTATCTGGTTTTAGTACAAGGGCATAATGACTGCATACTTCTCAAATTAGAAACATTTTCTTCCAAGTTTTATAATTCATGCTTTGGAGCAATGAGATTACTAAAAAATTGGCTCAGAATGTGAGGATTGGCACTCTATTTGTATTTACTTGAAAATTAAGGGACAAATTTGACTCAAATTTATAGTGTATGAAAAGGATTTACTGGCTCTGAGGATAGTGGCTAGCAGTCTGTATTTTATGAAATGCTATGGATGATTCTAACGTAAACGTCTTTGGTCAGTACTTTGGAGACACAGTATAGTTAGAAATAAGAGACAGCCGGGTGCTGGTGGCTCACGCCTGTAATCCTAGCTACTCAGGAGGCTGAGATCTGAGGATCGCGGTTCAAAGCCAGCCCGGGCAGGAGAGACCGTGAGACTCCTATCTCCAATAAACCACCAGAAAACCGGAAGTGGCGCTGTAGCTCAAGTGGTAGAGTGCTCGCCTTGAGCTGAAGAGCTGAGGGACAGCGCCCAGGCCCAGAGTTCAAGCCCCACGACCTACAAAAAAAATGAAAGAAGAGACACTGGAACTTTAGAAGGCTATACCTAGAAAAACCCAAAGACAAGAACTCTGAGCTCTCATTTTGTATTTGTGAAAGAACTAAGGTCCAGAAGGCAAACTGATTTTCCTTTAACTTCCATTTCCTGCATTTCTCTTTTCTTTTCATTTTCCCCTACATTCTTCTGTTATACTAAAAGAAAGGATTTGGATCAGAAAATTAATAGCAGAGCTAGGTCTACAGTACCATTCTTTGATTTCTTGTCTTGTATTCTTGAGGAAATTCTACATTTCTTCCATTTCTGTTTCTCTGTCCTTTTTTGTTATAAAAAATACAAACTGTATATGTGAATAGTGCTTAAATTCAACTATAATGAAACTGTATTTTTCTGGATGCAAATGACTAGAGCTCAGCAATTTTCTAATGGATTGACACATAAATGTCAACGTGTCAAATAAGTGCCAAATGAATCCTTTACCAAGGTTCTGCGATTTGTTGCATCAGTAGGATTCTAAAATAATAGAAATGCTACGTTTCAATTAAGTTTGGTAATTTAAGAAGAGATCTACCATGAAGATATGGTGTAGGTATAGGGGACTCTCAAGAAATAGAGCAAAAACCTAAGGCAAGAATGTTTTTGTACTAGATGTTCAGACCTTTAGGGGAGGAAACAGCTAGGCAGAGGAAATTTTATATGTTGAGAGATCAGGAATTACATGCCTAGACTTTTCCCTCTTTCCTCTGAGTTTCAGCCAAGGTGGCCATCGTCAAGTTAAGGATAGATGTCATGGGAGTCCTGTGAATATAATTCACGCATTTCAGTCTTTTAAGAAAACACAGGATGGAGACCAGTAGAGAATGTATATGGAAGAGCAAATGAAACATTTAAGAATGAAATAAAAACTATGAGTTTGGGAGTTATAGGACTATGTTCCACTTTTTTGACATCAAATTTATTTGGTGGTAGCCAGGGTAGTAGCTAATGTTAACTGATGAGGAGATAGCTGAGGATTCCTTGCTTCTTTTTAATGTTGTTGTTGTTATTATAAAGGTGTAACAGTACATAAGTCTGGTAAAGAGTACATTTCTTTTTGATCCATATAACCCCTTCCCTCACTCTCTCCTAGTTCCTTCTTTCTTTGTCAGACCCACAGCATGACATGGTATCACTCTACCAAAAGGCTAAGATATTCATCTTGGAATTTATTTGCTTTGTCCTCTTTATCTCATAATAAACTGGTACCTATGCTATGCATGTATTAATTGCAATTTGAAGTCTAAGTATTAGAAACCTAAACACCTCTATTTCCATGCAATAATAATCAAATCAAAGCATTGTTACTGTTCACTTTGGAACGTCAAACTTTAATTTTCAGAATCAAATGTGGGACCTGAGAGACTGTGAGCTTCTAAGTTCCCACTAGGCAGTCGGAATCCCTGTTGGATTATGCTTAATCGTTAAGGGAAGAATTTGTAATAAACTGCATTTCTACCACAGAGCATAGCTTGAAGGGTGGGCTGAAGCCCAGTATGTCTTGTTTAAACTTTGTGTTTATATTGCTCTTGCTATGTGTGAAGCACTGTTCTAAGTGTTTTATATATGGTAATTAGTGTATAATCCTTATAAAATACCCACTAGCTCGGAGATACTATTATCTTTGTTTTAATGATAGAATATGGAGAAGTGTTTAACTCTTGTTTCCTGGATAAAGAGCAGGGAATGCTTCTCTACTTTTCCTTATTTCTCTTGTTGTACTAAAATAAATCCTGGTTAAAACTTAAAATAAAAGAAAGACTATGGAGGCATAGAGAGTCCAGGCAATATCCCAGACCTTCCATAGACAGGCAGTAGAAGAGCAAGGACTGAAACTCAGACTCTAGCAACAGTGTCCATGCTCTTAACCAGTGTAGTATAGCACCGTGTATATATTACTGCCAATAGTAGGGCTAAAAATCTCACTTGGCTTTGTTCCTAGTTGTGGGCTACAGGGTGTTTTAATTTTTTGTTTTATTTTTAGAGGCCACTTTTATTCCCGGCATATTAATCTCTTCAGCTTCAAAGCAGACACACAACATGAAGTTCCTCTCATGCTTTGGATCTCTTCTTTCCCTTTATGCTTTTAAGTCTCTGTCTTCTTTTGATTACATTTTATTATATTTAATTAATTCATTACTCTGTGTGTGTGTGTGTGTGTGTGTGTGTGTGTGTGTGTGTGTGTGTGTGTGTAAGTGTGGGTGCCAGTCCTACGGATTTAACGCAGGGCATTGGCGCTGTCCCTGACCTTTTTAGCTCAAGTCTAGTGCTCTACCACTTTGAGCAACAGCTCTACTTCTGTGATTAACTGGAAATAAGAGGTTACTTCCCTGGCTGGCTTCAAACCAGAATCCTCAGATGTCAGCCTATTGCAGTAGCTAGGATTCAAAGTGCAAGCCACAAGCATCCAGCTACTGTATTGGGTTTTGGAGCTCTGAATACTAACTGTATCAGTCAGCTGATTGGATAGCCTATGTTAAGATGGCCAAGCACAATTTTCTTGTAAGGCCTGGAAGAAGAAGAAATATGTTTACCCTTTTGAAGTTGGAAAGTAGAATTTACAATATAGGACAAGGCTTCACATATGAGGCCAGGATAAAGTCTGGGACTCATTGCACCATGTCAAGAGGCAAGGTTTATTACTTATTGTTCATGTCAAATTAGATCACTTGGTTCAGGTGACCACTTCCAGGACTCTCCATTGTAAGTACATTTGCCACCAGAATTGTTTCAGAGCCTTTGAACTGGTAGCTAGCTCACCACTTGGATCATACCTGGGGGTATGGAGCAAATAGCAAATAATGATAGAAGAGAGACTAGAATTGTAGTTCTTCATTTATTCTTTTATGTCAAAAATCTTCCCCCCCAAGACAGTATTATAAATGGTCCTCAGGCTCACTTATGTAAGCCCACTTAGCAGAAATATTTGTGATATAGGGCTCATAAATGAGTATTGTGGTTAAAAATCATTCAAATGCATTATGAAAAATAGACCTAGGTAGTCTTGCTTGGAAAACTAGGCAGGAAAGACTTCGTCTTTATTTTAACTCAGCAAATAAACTTAAATGTGAACAGGTGGGCAGCAGGATGAGTGGGTGTGTCTCAAGATGAGAAAAGAGCAGCTGTCCTTTTGGGATGGATTATGTGCTAGTCACTTTTTGTTGCTGTGAAAAAAAATACATGAGAAAACAAGTTTGAGAAGGAATGATTTATTTTGGCTCACACTTTCAGAGGTTTGAGTCTATAGGCACTTGGCTCTGTTTCTCCTGAGTCTGTTCATGATGAGACAAAATATGGTAGGGAGTGTGTAGTAGAGCAAAGAAAGGGAAGAGAGAGTCTTCATTAGTCCATCCTCATGATGCAGTCACCTCTCTGTATAGCTGCTAGCTGGCACAGAAGCCTTCAATAGATTAGTCCTTTGGGGATCAGACCCAAACCATTTATGAGAAAGACTGCACTTGGAGAATAAAAAACATGGGAAGTACTGGGCAATAGAGAAATCTCATTTGGCTCTGATACACAAGTGAAGCAGTTTAATTTTTAGCTGTAAAAAATGTATTTGTAACATATGCATGTTCTACTAAGGAGTTAGAATTTTATTTGGTAGGCCCTGAAGAGTTATGGATGGCTTTGGAGCAGAACAGAGATATGATCAGTCCAGTAATTTAGAATTTTCATTATGAAAAAATCTATTTCCCCCTACGAGATAGATATGCATTATTAGGGGAAATGGCTTCCTTTTAATGAAGTAAATTCCTCTTCTTTTCGGGTTGCTTATGAACTGCATCGGTGACTGTTTTCCCTCCACATAAACACACCAAGATCTTTCATGAGGTTGGCTTAAGGCTGTTATTGCTAGCATCCTATACTTAATCTTTACATGGTCAGTGAACTGTATTTTCAGATGTTTTGGGAGAAATTAGGGAAAAACCTCATTTGCAGAGCAATTTTGTGTTTTCTTAATTACATTTCTTCTGTAAGCTTTCTCAGGTAAGGTATTATTATGCCGACTTTATACGTAAGCAAATATATCACTCTCTAAGTAGCAGAGCTAGAACTAACGCTCTAGTCATTTGACTAAGCCTGTGAATTTACTACTAATCCATTTTGGGGGCTAGAAAAATGGCTAAACTTCCTCATTTTCACTTGTTTCTTTTATTAATGTGTATTAATTTTACAAAGAGTTTTCACAGTTGTATTTCACATTCGCACACATTGCACATTGTTCACATCAACTTCCTCTATTGTTCTTTGCTTTCCCTATTCTTTCACACCTGTATTTTTCAGCAGCTTTCAATAGTTTGCATTGTGTCATCTTCATAGACAATTTATTCATGAATAGACACAAGTTATTTTCATATTGGTTATCCCTCACTTCTGTCTCTCCTTCCTCTTGTACACACCCCCCAATAGTCAGTCACAGTCATGCATAGTGCCTGCATAAGAGAGAAAACATGGGAGATTTTCCTTCTGAACCTTAATTTACCACAATCATCTCTGGTTCCATCCATTTTCCTGTGAGGACATAATTCATTTGTCATCACGACTGGCTCAGTATTGTGGTATAACTATTCCATTCGTACGAATCTCATTAATGTAAGAAACATATGAATTGGAATGATTCCTTTCTCTCATTGGTATTCGTGTCTTAGACCTGTCATTTGTAAAAAAAAAAAAAAAAGAGAGAAAGAATCATGTGTGCTCTCTAATGTCCTCAATAATCCTGACATACTATATTTTTTTCTATTTTCCAAAATTCCCTTTGATAGGCACCGAGTATAGATAGGACTTATGCACTTTAGTTATTGCAAACTGGTTAAACTCACTTTCAGTTGTATAAAAACCATAGAAAAATGTATTAAGAATACCTTAGAAACAATATTTACCATTAGCTTCTTATGTGTCATCTGATTCTTATGTGTCAACAAAACTATAGGACATGGAAATATATTCTTATGGAAGTTAACACCAATAGCACAGTGTATTAATCTTATGCTTAGAGACCATTGATCTTAATTTTAGCTTTTTCCATTAACTTTTAGATTGATTACAGAATTATGTACACTGGCTTTGGATAAATCTACCCAAAACAGATTATCTCTAAATCTCTGTGGTTTTACATATTTCATAATATTCTAGTAATGCAATGTTTCCCACTCAATTCATAGACCTTTTACCCAGGAATTGAGTTAGACTAACAAGGTTCAAGATCCCTCATGATAAAAGTCAAGGAATGAGAAAAGGTTTGCACAAAATCAACTTATTTCCTTCAATTCTCAGCTCAAGCCATGTCATAGATTCCCAATACTGGTGGATTGAGTTCTCACTTGATACTGTGTCTGTGTTTTTCTCTTCAGTATACTGTCTAAGCTTTCCATATGGCTTTTGGGGAGTGGGATTGTCAAAATTTTTCTTGTTAGAATTTGTGCTTAAATAAAGTACTTGCACACAGAAACTATTTTTAAAATATGAGTACGACTTGAATTCTTCCAGATATAATGCACTAATTTTGGCAATTTCAAAAATAGTTTAGTATTATGATAGTGTATCAGTAGAGTTGAGCAGGATACATTGTACACATATGTGGAAATGTCACAATGAAATATCTCTTGTAGAACTAATGTATGCTAATAAAAATGTACCAAAAATAGATTCCTGGGAAACCCTACCAAGTACTTCTTTTTTTTTTTAAAGTATAAGATACATACCTGCGTCTAATAAGGTGATTACTAAAGAGTAGACTGTTCAGAAAGGCGTTTGGAAGGAATCCAAAACAGAGAAATAGAAGGTAGCTGAGGAATACTAGTAAACCAGAAATTGGGATTATAGTCCTATGCCTGTACTGGTGATATGACTGTGGCAGAGATTTTTGGCTTTGAGTTTGTTTTGTCAGATATAAAATGCAAGGGGTATTTCATTGGCCTGAACTATGGTTTGGAATCTCCATGAATTGATGTATTGAGTCATGTAATTATTTCCTATTAAGAATCATTTTCCTTTTATTTTCCATGGCTCACACCAGACTCTCTCCCAAGCATGCCCCAGATATTCCTGATGACAGCACTGACAACATCACTATCTTCACCAGAATCTTGGATCGCCTTCTGGATGGCTATGACAACAGACTGCGACCAGGGCTTGGAGGTCAGTTAGTCTCTTAACATCCTTTTCCTTGACATTTTCATCTAAAACTCGTGAGGTGCCCTCAGTAGTGTATTTGTCAACCACGAAGGTTTGAGTAGAGGTTTTCTTTTCCTTTATGAGCATTGGAAATTAGTTTTAATCCTTCATGGCAGTGGTAAACTTTCCAGTCCAGTTTTTGAAAGTTCTGGATTTCACCTAGAGAAGTGCATCTTTAAAGTTCAAGCAAATCCATTTCTAGATCAAAATACTTAATCCTAGCCTGGATAATAAGAGTGGTCCAGGGAGAGCAGGGAAATTTTTTTACTCTCAAAAGCATGGGCACTTGTCAGTTTGACACTGTAAGTGGAGCAATCTGCTGGGTAAGTGGGATCTTATTGACTATCAGCTTAGTATAAGCAGCAATATGATCAGAATCCAACAAATGCATTATAAAATGTTATGGCCTGTGTTGAAATTGAAAGTATGTAAACGTTTGTATGTGTTTATTTTCCCAAACCATTGGAGAATTAGGTACATATATTGTATGCTTTGTTCCTAAATAGGTCATTGTTTATCTCCACAAAATTATTTTATAAAATGATACAATTAGGAATGCATGAAATGGAACCTAATTTGTATTCCAAATTCAAATTTTTCTCACTCTCCCAAAAGTGTCCTTTGAGGCAAATTTACTTGATTTAGACTTCAAAAAAGTAGTATGCATTATATTTGTTCCCATGCCAATTTAACCTATAATCTCGTGTCTTTACTTAATATTTCTTTTCCCTCATCCTTCCTATCTTCCTCTCTTCCTTCCCTCCTTTCCTTCCTCCCTGTCCCTCACTCCTGTGTATATTCATTATATTTAGATACATGAATGCATATATTAAATATGTGGAAAAATATGCATCTTTACATGTATATATTTGTATGTGAAATCAGTCTCTATAGATACTGCAAATACCAACCCAACATAATAGTTTTCACTGATATATTTTTTAATCCTATACTACACCAAAATGTTTGAGATTACATTCATATCACTACAATAAATACATTTACTAAGTAAGTAAAGCGAAGGAAATATTTTTAGTTTTTTTTATTGTTTTAGAGCAATCCTATATGATGGTTGCTTTTATATAGATAATGGATTGGAATAGAGAAATATTGGAGGAAGAACCCAATCACAAATTAATTTAATTTGTAAAGAATGAAGATGTGGGCTGATGGAAAGGACAGAGTTTGGTGATTCATGAGCTTATAGTATTAGCGAAAGGACAAGAGGAAAGGATTACTTGTACTTCTGCACTGTGTGACTGCATGGTGCATTTTCTAATGTAGGGAACACCGTAGGAGGAATAGTGCTATTTTGTTTTGTTTCTTTTGCAGTTGTAATTGTGGTGAAATGTTAAAAGCAAGAGATGGAAATTAATTCATTTGTACATCTGTAGAAGTTCAGTACTTATGAAAACATGAGTGGAGACTTTTGCTTCTGGCTATCATGAAGTTATAGTCACCATGCTTATTGTCGTTTCCTAAATATCAACCAAGAAATAAACAAAGCTATTTTTTTAATATTTTATCAGAAACTGAACATAGTTTAGTGACCCTTAAAATAAATTAAACAAACAAAAGAAGGCATATAATTGCACATCATTTACTGCCTGCTAATAAAGAAAAAACCCTAGGAAGAGGTAATAATGCTCGATAGGAAATGTACTCATTATCTTACTCATGTGACTGTAACCCCTGTGTGCAGTATTTTTACAATAAAAATATATACAATAAAAGAAAAAACCCTATGAAAGTGGAATAGTGCAAATGCTAAACCCATAGAAAACAGAAAAGAGGAAACAGTAACAACATATTGACAACACAAATAAAACACTATGAGTAAGCTTGTAGGTGTAAATTCAACCATATACTCATCTTATTACATATAATCATTTTGCTATACTCCGGATCTGAAGTGTCCCCAAATGTGATTGGGAAATGGTGGAAACTTTGGAGGTGGAACCTTATGGAAAGATGTCATATCATTGGGTTAGTTTACCATTAGAGGGAATTGTGGGACCCCAATTATTTCCTATGTCCTCCTCTTTGCTTGCTGGCTCACTGTGAGGTGAATGCTTTGTTCTAGTATAAGCTCTTGCCATGATGTACTGCCTCACAATAGCCTCCTGAGCAAAATGAAACCAAGCCAAGTGACCATGAACTGAAACTTCGAACATGTGAGCCAAATTAGTGTTTCTTCCTTTTAGGTTGCTTTATCTCCAGCATTTATTACAGCAATTAAATGCTTACTTACATACCCATATCAAAAGGCAAAACTATTCAGACTGGATTTCAAATCCCATCAGGACAAAATTGCTCACTGAGAGAAATACATTTTAAAGATAAAGGCATAAGTATGTTAAAAGTAAATAAGGGGAAATATGTATCATGCTAATGTCAATCAGAAAGTATATACACAAGGATAAAGAATACTGTTGAGAGTAAAAATTATTCCATAATAATAAAAGGACCAACTCTTTTTTTACATTATTAGTAAGTTTTTTATTAGTAAGTTTTTTAAATTGTGAAAATACCATGCAGAGGGATTACAATTCCATGAGCAAGGTAATGAGTACATTTCTTATCAAGCATTGTTGCCTCCTCCAGGACCAACTCTTCAAGAAGACACAACAACCCTAAATGCTTACGCACCAATTGCCAGAGCGTGTAAACAAATAAAAACAGAACAAAAAGGGAAAGGAGTAATCTGCAATTGCAGTTACAGAATTCAGCAATCCTTCTCAGTAATAGAACAAGTAGAAAGGAAATAAAGGAAATAGAAAAATGAGCCACATTAATGACCAATTTGATCTACTTGGAATAGAATGTGTGTGTATGTGTGTGTGTGTGTGTGTGTGTGTGTGTGTGTGTGTGCGTATAAATGATTTTACCACCAACAGTGGAATACTCATCAAGTTGTACCTGGAGCATTTTCCAAGATGGATCATATTGTGGCTCAGAAGATAGCAAAAGAATTCATGAAGTACAAGATATGTTCTACAGCCGCAGCAACTAAATTACAAATCAATGTCAGAAATATAGTTAGATAATCTCCAAGTAGTTGAGGACTTAATAATATGCTTTTATGTGACCTATGAGTCAAAGAAGAAATCAAAAGGAAAATTTAAAACAATTTCCACTAAATGAAATAAGAAATAACATATAACACTAAATTGCCATACTAAAAATGATTAACCTCAAAATTAAATTAGTTAAGATATTGGTTTTGTTATTAATCTACACATTCAAATAAAATTTTTAACAACATTGTTTTTATTAACGTGGAGATTGGAATGCAAGGCCTCATACTTGCTCAGATGGTACTCTGCCACTTGAGCCATGTCCCCAGTCTAGCCTTTTTGCTTGTTAATAATATATATATAATAGATATAGATATATACCTATAAACATGTGTTCTATACACACATACGTGCATAAATGGATTGATAGATTGATATATATGGTTAATTGATTTTTCCACCAAGATTTTAATGGCAATTCATTGGTGAAAAATACTATTATAATGAATGATATTTTACTTAGATAAGGAAGTTCATTGGGGTAGAGGGAAAGTAGGAGAAAAATGAGGGAATGGGCAACAAGTTTGACAAGAATTGTATTTATTACCTTACTTATGTAACTGTAACCCCTCTATTCATCACCTTGGCAATAAAAAAAGAAATTTCAAACTTATATTCTTACCCCTCTAGCTGAAATATTCCTAGCTTTGTCTGCCTTTAAATATCCATTTTAGAATCTCTAAGTGGTTTTTTAAAATTATTTTTACTTTATTTATTTATATTAAATTCACTCAAAATTATCTACCTTTTTGATAGACCATGTGATCCTTCAAAACTTGTATACACAGTGTAATGTTTGGATGAGCACAAACTTATTCTTATTCTCAAATATTTGTCATTACTTTCTGCTGAAAACGCTCCAAATTCTTTCTTATACATTTTGGTAGTTACCCTGCTGTGCAACACCACAACCTCTATATCTGTCCTATATAACTATAACAATAGCCACTGATCAAACTTTCCCTGTACCTCCCTTCCCATGCCCTCTCAAAGTCCTAGTAACTTCTGTTCTCATTTTCTATGAGATTAACTGTTTTAGATTCCACTTGTGAGTAAGATCATGTGGCATTTGTAATTCTGTGCCTGACTTACTTCATTTAAGCTAAGGTTTTCCATTTCCATGCAAGTTTCTGAAAATCATAGGCTTTCATTTCCTTTATGACTGAATAGTATGTCATTGGGTATGTGTTCCACATATTATCTATTCATCATTGATGGACACAGGCTAATACAATTTCTTCACAAATGTGAATAGTGATGAAGTAAACATGGGTGTGCAGCATTTCTAAATGCTGATTTTTTTCTTTATATTCTGTATGATTATTGAATCACATGTCAGCCAGTTTTGAGGCTGTGCTAATTTACGTGTCTAGCAGCTGTTCAGGACAGAAGGGTTTTTCTTTCTCCATATCCTGGCCAGCGTGTGATCTATCTGTAGTCTTTTTAATAATAGCCATTCATTTTATGTGTGCACCAGTCCTGGGGCTTGAATTCAGGGCCTCGGTACTGTCCCTTAGGTTTTCATGCTCAAGGCTAGCACTCTATCAATTGAGCTACAGTTCCACTTCAGCTTTTTCATGCTTAATTGGAGATAAGTCTCACAGACTTTTCTTGCCCTGTTTGGCATGAAACCACAATCCTCAGATCTCAACCTCCTACACAGCTAGTTTTACAGGTGTGAACAATACTAATAGCCATTCTTTTTATGGTGAAGTGATATCTCATTGTGGTTTTGATTTGTATTTTCTTGATGATTAGTGGTGTTGAACCTTTCTTCATGTGCTTGTTGGACATTTGTTTCTTTTTAAGAGAATGTCTATATTGCCTATTTAAAAATTGTGTTATTTAGGTTTTTGCTATTAAGCTAGTCCCTTATATATTGTAGATGTTAATTCCTTGTCACATTTATTGTTTACAAATATTTTCTTCCATTCTATAAGGATTTTTCAGTTTTTTGGTGTGTTGAGGCTAATGGATTTATATAACCTCATTTTTAATGTTTTTCCTTTTGTTTCCTGTGCTTTGGGCTCTTGTCCAAAAAAAAAAAAACACCTTGTCTATTCCAATGTCCTGGAGCTTTATAGTTCTGTTCTTACATTTAAATCTTTGATTTTTGAGTTGTGTTTTATAACTGCTGAGAGAAGGAGTCAGATTTCATTCTTCACATGTGATTATCCCATTTTACCAGCAATGTTTATTGAAAAGACAGTCGTTCCTCCAGTGTGTGTTCTCTCAATTTTTGTTGCAAATCAGCTGGCGGTAGTTGCATAGGCTTACTAATGTGGCTCTGTGCTTCCACAAGTCTATGAGTCAGTTTTTCCAGAAAAACACTACTTAAAAACATAATATTTAAATATCATCTTATGGTAAAAACACTGAAATGAATTGAATATCCAAAAAATGTACCTTAATTTAATAAAGACCATAAAAAAACAAGACCCTAGTGAATGCCATACTAATTGAAGAAAAGCTGAAAGTTTCCTAAGCTCTGGCAAGCTTTTGCTTTCTAATGTACTTTGCTAGTATATTAGTATATTTCCTACTCAATGTACTTTACCAGTATATTTCATAGTCAATATACTAACTTTGATCAGTTTGTGTAAATTGTTTGGAGTACTCATGAGTTTTTGGTTTATATGAATTTTTTTTTGGGGGTCTGGTTGTGGAGCCTGAACTCTGGGCCTGGGCGCTGTCCCTCAGCTCTTCAGCTCAAGGCTAGTGCTCTACCACTTGAGCCACAGCGCCACTTCCGGCTTTTTTTGTTTTGCTTATGTGGTGCTGAGGAATCGAACCCAGGGCCTCTGGCATGCAAGGCAAGCGCTCTACCACTGAGCCACCTTCCCAGCCCCTGGTTTATATGAATTTTAGGACTTTTAAAAGTAGTTCTTTGAAAATGTGTGTGTGTGTGTGTGTGTGTGTGAGAGAGAGAGAGAGAGAGAGAGAGAGAGAGAGAGAGAGAGAGAGAAAGGAAAAGAGGAAGAGAGAGAGATCTTTTTTTCACTAACTACTCCCACATGGACTTCCATATTGAATAAAATTAGTGAAAGTGAAAGTGAACTTACTTAGCTCATTCCAGGTCTTTGAAAGTTTTTTAATTCTTTATGTTTTTTTATGTTAATGCACATTCCTTCTATGCCTAATTTGTTGAGACTTTGTATCATAACTTTGAGAAGATGTTGAATTTTATCAAATGCTTTTGCTTAGAAATGAAAGCTGATTGAAAAAATGCCAGCACACCTCAACCAAGTATTCAGCTAACATGACATTATCCCTCAGAGATAAGTGTGCCATGATTCCCTCCCCACAATGAGAAATGATCTATGATTTTAAGGAAATATTTTCTGGACTTCATGAGTATTAGGGAATCCATACCACTACATGACTCTGTCACTGTAATCTGGAGTTCCTCTCTGTTTCTTTTTCATGAGGGAATTACTCCAATCTGAATCCATCTGAAGGGGAATGAAAACACATTTGTGATGTTGAATTGGGTCTATAGAAAACAGATCACTTACTGAAGATGCTCATTAGAAAAGTGGGAAACCACTTTCCATCCCTTTGAGACACATTATTCTCTGTTTTTAAAAATTATTTTCCTTACCACACTTTATAAAACCTTTATAAGGCTAGCTCATAGAAATTATAATGCATCATGCCCTAGAGATCTTAAATTACAAAACTGATATCTCTGTAGGAGTTTGGCTAAGTGCTTTTTTTCTTCATTAGTTTGCTATTCCTGAAAAGTTCAGCTCCTTATATATTGTTGTTTTCCTGGTCTCACTGAATTTGCTAAGGACTAATAAGCATCACAAAAATCATATACAGGCAGTAAGTAATTCTAGATGCGTATTTTATGTTGACTTAGGAAAACATTAATCATCAACATGGAATTTTAAAGTTCTGAGAAGATAGGGTAGTTGTTGAGTAAAAGATGTATTGGCAATGGATATGCTTGCCTGTTTGCTATTTTTTCTATCATACTGTTATAAAGGTTCAGCTTAAATTATATACAGTCCAACCTGGATATTTGTTATGAGTGTTTGGAGAAGTGTATCATTGGTTGAGATAGAGTCTCATGGACTTCTCATTCTTGGGCTGGTCTCAAACTCTCATCCCTGCTCTCTGTTTTCTAAGTAGCTAGAGTCATTGCAAGCTTCAGCTAACATATTGAGCTTGTACTCTCTTAGCCAATTCAATAGTTTGTCTATTATTTATTTTGGCTCTTTAAACATACAGATTCACATTATCTTCATTTAGAATAGAAGAGGAAATAGGCATCTTTGCTTTTTCCCTAATTGCAGTAAAAAAAAAAAAGGTTTAATATTTTCTTGTCAACTTTGGTCAAATCCCAGAGTTGGGATTTCTATCCCTTTATTTAATGACCTACAATTGAACTTATTTTCCAATTCTTTCATGTTTCAGTTTAAAAGTTCCAAAAGGCTAAATGTATTGCCTTATTGCTGTACTTGGTGTCTTCGTATGCAATGGCCGAGTGCTCTGAAATGGAGCGGGGCACTTGAGGTTTACTTATCAAAAAGTACACTCTATATATCTCTGCGCAGATACCATCAGGTCGTGACTGCAGCACTCCCTGTATTGGAAGAACATTCCAGTTGAAGTGCTTACTAAATCATGAGATATCTTTGCCTACAATTTTAACTCCTGAAGGAAGTTCCAACTTTTTCTGGACCAGCCTCTTTCCTGAGGGAATAATCTATTAAACATCATTGATAACTATCTAGCTCCGGCTTGAACAACTATATAAAAGGTGTAGTGTTTCCACTTTAAGCCTTCCTAAAACAGCCTGACAGCTCTATCCATGCTTGGTCAGATTTAATTATAAAGGAATTGATTTATTTCGTTGCCCTTCTAACTTTAACTCTCCTACACAATGCACTTGCTGTTCAGTCTTTCACCCATGGTAGTTGTTTATCATATTTTTTAGAGATTTTACTTATAATAAGTGACAAAGACTGCGATGTTTGTATTCCTTCTTGACAGAAAACAGTTTGATTTAGTTTTATCTTGCTTTTGAGACCTGGTGTTGGCTCAGAACTGACTATGTAGCCTATCTTGACCTCACCTTTACAATTTTCCTGCTTCTGCCTTCCCAAAGCTGTAATTACATGTAATTACATGCCTGTAATTCCTGGTCAGTTATTTTAAAATTCTTTCTTTCTCATGTTTATTTCTCTTTTGTCTGTCCATCTCTCCCTTTCATTGTAACTCGAACTCAGGGCCTCGTGTTCTTGCTTAACTTGCTTGCTTATGGCTGGTGCTAACTTGAGGCATGTTTTCAGCCTGGCATGTTGATGATTAATTAGAGGTGGAATCTCCAGGATTTTTTTTAACCTGGGCTCATCTCAGCCTCCTGAGTAGCTAAGATTACAAGCTTGCTTTAATTTTGGTCAAATGGTTTTATAGTTGCTTCCCCATCACCTCCATTCAAAAGCAAGTATTTTGAAGATTACTGTCAGTTCTTACATTGATGATCCATGACAGATCCAGCAAGTCATGTTCACCCGTTCCTAACCACAAGACAGTGTCTCAGCATAGTGTTGTGTACCCCTCCCCAAACAGACTCATACCCCAGGCTTTTGTAGCCTCTTTTAAGGAGATCACCAACTTATTTCTAGTCTCTTTTTTTTAACTGAGAAAATTTAATTTGTTTGACTGTACATTTTTTTCAGACCCAGAACTCTAATTTCAATATTGTTTATACCTTTGCTTATGTTTCATAACATAAAATGTTGTTCAAAACAACTAAATACTTGCATTTGCTCAACAATATTGTGTGTTCGAAGTAGAGGGGATTTGAAATATGAAGTTGCCCATGCCATTTTATCACAATTTCCTAAAGGTTCTCAAGAATAACAGTCTTTCCTAATCGATTATGTCTCTGGAAAATGTATTTAAATCTTAGAATTATAAGAAAATCAACTCCCTTTTTCTACACATTAAAAAAAAACACAAACCAAAAGAAATAAAACCTAAGGCATGATTAACTTGAAGTATGGCTGGCTTATCCTAGAGTCTTCAAAGTTTT
Organism: Dipodomys ordii; assembly: GCF_000151885.1. Taxonomy (NCBI): domain Eukaryota; kingdom Metazoa; phylum Chordata; class Mammalia; order Rodentia; family Heteromyidae; genus Dipodomys; species Dipodomys ordii. Next base: position 446,391 of record NW_012267305.1, read on the forward strand.
ACAGTAGTGATATTTCCTCTAATTAATGTTAAGCTTAGGTGAAGAAATCAGTAGGCTCTGGAAAAATACTAGCACAGCCTTATAACCTTTTGGAATATTTCCGCTGTTTGAAGGTTTCATTGCGTATCTCCTGGCTCTTGGCTTGTTCGGCTTCAGTCATTGCTTCTTGAGTGGGGAAGACACTGCAGTAAGCCACCGAGTTATTTTTGGTAATTGCTTCTGCACTGCAACAACTTTCTTCTCTAATGATTAAAATAATGTTACACAGTTGCTCCAAGTAAATCCTATTAGCTTTTGGGAAGTCTGTATGTCTGCTCAAAAGGCTGTTCTTTGAGGTTTTTTATTTCCTACATACATGTTACTGACCTGTCTTTCTATATGATGGCTAATTCCACACATCTTCCCACTTTCTCTAGAGCTAAAAATCCAAATATTTCCTTTGCCATCTGGTGAGCATCAGTTTCACAAGGGAAAAAAAGGTCACTAGAAATGTATAAGGGCAAAACTACTTTAGGAAGTTGCTTCTATAGACCTATATTAATCTCACAGTGAGCATCAAGCATGCCAGCCATTTCTGAGAGAAATAAAAAAACTATTTGAGATATTTTCCCCATGTAATATGCCTTAATATTACTTTTCCACCTACTTATTTAGTACATTAGTGCTTATTTCTTGTTTCAGCCACAGAGTCATCTCTTTCTTATTTGGTGATTCTGGTCTACTCTGGATATATAGAATTTTTTTTGAATCGAGCTTTATAGAATTCTGTATCGAAATTCATCACATTCTAGATAAATAAGTTTCAAGGAGGCAAGTGAGTTTTTTTAGCGCATATTAATTGCACCAAACTAACAATTTAAAAAATGGACAAGTGAGTTGAACAAACCATTATCAAATAGAATAAACACAAATGGCCAGTAAATATGTGGAGAAATGTGCATCCTAGGTGACATTAGTGTTTTAATGAAGGCCACGGAGCTTGTCAATAGGCCTGTTATCACTTATACTAAGACTCTCCAAAATCAGATTCACTTATTTCTTTACTACATTCTGGCAGCATTGATTAAGGAGAGCATTAATAGTCATAGGGAAAAAGAAAAGGGACAGGTTGCAGTAAGAGAAAATCTAGACTAAATGAAAGAGAAATGATGTGCAGATTCAGCTGGTAAACAGTAGGTATTATTCAAGCCACTCCATTTTATTCATGTACACATTCAGCACACACATTATATTCTTATAAATACAATACTAGGGAGAAAGACCACAATCATGAAGACTCCAACTTTTGAACTCTACTATAGCTCAATTTTAGAAGGAATCATCGCTTTCAAGCTATAACAAATCCTCAAGTTATCTGAGTATTAATGAGACCTCATTAAGACTTGATTTTGTGAGAGGCATTGTGTTATAAGCATATAATAATTGTACTTTTCACTTGAAGTATTCAAAGGAAATGAGCTGCTTATTAGAGTTTTGCTGAATGTCCCAGGTCTTAGACTTTGGATATAATAGCATAATCAACACCATCCTAGAACTCAGGCTTACAAAATGCCAAAAGTTGTGAAGTGAATCCAAAGAGTCTACAAAAGAAAATGAAACCAGGACTTCTGGCCTACTCTTGTAATTTCTGTTTCCACAGCTATCTGTTTTTATTCTTCCAGTGAGTTTATACTATTTGGGAGGAGGAATCCATACATACACAGAATATCATATTCCCCAAGTATCCATGTACAAATGGAGTGGATATAAAGTCGAGAAAAGAATATGAATTCTCATTTCTGTAAGAGTTTGTCCAGAAGTCACAGCAGCCCATTTCCTAACTCTATGTAGCTGGCAGTCACATAACTAGTTACCTGAGAGCTCGTTTTCAGAAACCCAGCCCCACTCAATTCCAAATGAGAATGATAACCTATTCTCCCAAATTCCTCACAGTCATTTATTCCCAATCCTGGAAGTGAGAAGACATAAAAGTTACCCAGAGCCCTATTTCTCAAAGCATCACTATTCTGGGGAAAAATGGTACTGTAAGGTATTTAAATAGTCCACCATGGCTTATAGTGAAAGATATACAGTTGGCCTCTGTGTTATTAATTTCAAGATACTATGTCTTATAGAATTGTAGCACCCTTATCACAAAATGTATTTCAGATAGTACGAGACACGCATGAACCAGGGGACAGTGAATGGAAGGCAGGGAATGTAGTCAAAACCACATCAAAACAGTAGAGTCCTTGTTCACATATTTCAAGGTAAACTAAAATATATACTATACACACACACACACACACACACACACACACACACACACATGTACACCTTATATGACCAATAACATCAACACAACACACAATGATCACTTGCTAATTATCCCCTTTAGAATAATAAACAGAAATAATGCAGGCCTTGGTCCATATGCTGTCCATCAATAGGAGTCTCAATGAGAGCTAAGGATGTAGGTCCTCATACATATGTACACATAATGCATAGAGGACCTCTGAGGCCAAAAGACAGACAGAAAAACAAAGAAAGAACAGGCAGGAAAAAGAAAATACAGAAAAGTAAAACAAGACAAATATACAGAGAAAAAGAAAAACAGAAAGAAAAGAAACAGAAAGAGAAAAAGGGAGATAAGCTGGAAGAGTCACAGAGAGAAAGAAAAACAGAGGGAAAGACAAGGCATAGAGAATGAAAGGAACACAGAAGGAGGAAAGACAGAGATAGAAAGAAGTACAAAAAGACAGAGAGCGAAAGGAAGAAACATGGAGAAAAAGAAAAGGTAACTATCAGATGAAAGCCAGATGGGAAGAGAGACAGAAAAACAGAGAAAGAAAAAAAGACAGAAAAAGATGGGCAGAAAGAAAAACTAGAAATATAGAAAGAAAGACAGAAAAAGAAAGAATGACATGAAGAAAGCAATGCACAAAGAAACAGCAAGAGACACACACACAAAATGAAGAAAGACAATCAGAAGAGAAAGAAATGCATATTGAAAATAAAAAAAGACACAGAGACAGAAAGACAGAGAAATAAAAAGACAAAAGACTAAAAAGGCCACACAGAAATACACAGCAAGATATATAGAAATAAACAAATACACAAAGATACAAAGACAGGCTGAAAAGAAAACAAAACAAACAATGAAAGAAACAAAAGAATATGTAAGACAGAAAGACACAGAAAGACAAAAAAGAAAGTCACAAACAGAAAGTTACATAAAAAGAGAAAGATATACATGCATGCTTACATAAAAAGAAAAAATATACAGACAGAAAGAGAAGCCAAACAGCATACAGATAGACAGTGGGAAAAAACAAGCAAACACAGACATGCAGACAAAAAGACAAAAAGAGAGGGCACACAAATAAAAAGAGACACAAAGATATACATACAGATAGACAAATGACAGACACACTGACAAAAGACAAAAAGATGGATACGTGAAAAGACAACTAATAGAAAGAAAAAATAGAAAGACAAAAAGTCATACAGACAGGCAGAGATAATCAGAAAGAGACAGATACAGATAGAAACAGAAAGAAACATAAGATAAAAAGGCATGCAGGCACAGGTAGAAAAAAACAGAAAGAAAAATAAAATAAGAAGACATACAGACACACAGAAAGACAATGCCAGAAGGACAGAAAATTAGGAAGAATGATAAAAGTCAAGAAAGCAAACAGAAAGTCATGAAGAAGAAAGGAAGTAAGGAAAGTTGGAAGGAAAGAAGGAAGAAAGGAAGACTGAGGGAAAGACAGAACAACACATGGGCAGAAAAAGAGGAAGGCAGGAAAGACTGACAAAAGACAAAAATAAAGGAGCAATTGAAAGACAGCTAGCAAGATAGACAAGTAGAGAAACAGAAAAGCCAACAGAAGGACAGAAAGTAGGAAGACAGAAAGAATAGAAAGAAAAATGAATGGACAGAAAAACAAAAAGCCATATATGGAGTGCATACATAGAGAAACAGGAAAAAAAAAACCAAGGCCGAAAAGAAAGGAAAACATTCAAACAGAAAAGCATGAAACTAGGAAGAAAGAAATATAGAAACAATAACACAAAGCTAGAAGGAAAACCAACAGAAAGACATTTGCAAAAGGAAAAAAATTATTCACCTTTCCTTTCAGAGGGTTGCAATGGAAAGAAATTAAATTCCCAGAGCAAACATTCCAATGAGCACGTGCAGGCAATGGTGAGTGAAAGCGTGTGTTTCATTCATTTCTATCTATTGAAAAGGCTATGACCAAGGGCTAAACTTTGGATTATAGTGCTTGCTCATTTTAGTTGAATTCACTGAACTTCACATTAAAGTAAATGAAATTTCACATTTCCAATTATCCCTTAACACAAAGTAACTCGAGTGCTGAGTGTGTACTGTCCCGCAGCCCAGAACCTTAGATTGCCATGTGAATTCTGCTCCCTTGGTTTTAGGAGTGACTCTGGTAGTCTAGCCACTGAGGTCCTATTAAGTAGCAGCTATAGCTAATATCACTGGACACTGAACACTGAACCTGATCTATCATCATCCCCCCTTTAAATCCTGAGAATAGTTCTGATGTAGGTAGTAATTATCCCAATTTTCCAGATGAAAAAACATGCAGAGGAGTTAAGTAACCAAAAAAATACACAGAGAGTAGCAGCAGTGGGTACATCAAACTTAGTCATGATTTTAACCACTGGACTGTAGTTTTTCAGGGCACTACTGTGTATCTGTGTATGTGTTCAGGCACTTAAGGCTGCTAGATTTCTTAGCCAGAACATAAGCCTATACACTGAAGTAGTTCCAGTATAGACTTTAGAGAATTGTTAAACAGCCCAATGTTTACTTGTGCTTCTAGTAATAAGCCAGATGCCTAAGGATGGTTAACACAAATTCAGAACAGTCTCTTCCTTTTGCTGCCAGGATACAAGTACAAGCTCCTTCTCCAAACCTGATTTCAGGAACGATTTCTGGCTCATCTGCTGACAAGAGCACTACTGCCCTGTTTATCTTAGCATTACTCATTCTTGTTTTGCTAGTCCTTGTCATTCTTGCTTTTGGTTTTTTTTTTATAATTTATTCCTGCTGTTGTTATTGCTTGCTTTCTATGTCATTTCCTGTTATTACATCCCAAACTCAAGTCTTTCCATCTAACCCAGGACTCTGGTATAGCCACTTCTTTTTCTAGCTGCAATAATTCTATTTGTTCTCAGAATTAGAACAATTTCTTTCCACTATACTTTGAACTTGTATTGTCAGGATCTGGGCTCAGTATGACAATAGGAAATGGAGGGAATGTTGCAGGGAGGCGTCCGTGCTCACTACTCATTTAGTATTACCACAGTGCAAGCCTACCAGTTAACTCTCCTGCCCTACTATGTCCACCAATTTTCTAGACTTTCTTCACTAACTCTCTACCATTTCTTTTTCCTGCAGATGGTTGGAAATCTGTGGAACCATATTACAATAAGCAGTTCTATGTCTGAAATGTACTGCTTAGAATACTGGATCCCAGTGCAATGTTGTTCTCTTCCATTAATGGAACATTATGTGTATGCTGTTTTATGTACTTGGAGGTGGGACAGTTGCACATCATTATGCCATACTGTAGATATAAGGGCATTTGCTTCACCAGCTAATGCGCTTCACGGTGTGTGAGGGTGTACCAACTCAGGGATTATATTATGGGATGTGAAGGATATTCTCAGCTCACTGAAGGACCAAAACAGCTCCAAGGGACAGTAGTCTCTAGACAAGATCCTAGCTATTTAACATACATCTCTAATCTCAGAGACATGTTATTTGATGATTAACCTTGGGAGTAAATTGGGTCTTGGTGAAGTGATTATTAAATGAAACAGTCTCTTTTGAAAATGGAATGCTTATGAATGGCGGCAGTGGCTTGATTATATGGAACACATTAGCATATTAATAAGAGTATAATATAGTAGGCCCTAGGGATCATTCTGGAAGTTGGGAAATCAATGTTCACATGAGAAATTACCAAGAACATAGAATATATTTGAACTAGAATTCAGGGATAAGTATCATGACTATGTCATAGTGTGCAGTGTATAAAATATAGGTAAGTGTTCCCTACTTTTCCATGAATTAAAATACAGCAAATGCATCCTCACCAGACATCAAATCTGCTGGCAGCTTGATCTTGGACTTCACATCCTCCAGAACTGTTAGCAATAATTTCCTATTATTTCTGACATACCCAGGCTAAGGTATTTTGTTACAAGTACATATGGGTGAAATGTCAGTTTCCAACTTGGCAAATATGTGTTAAGATTCATCAATTAGTATAAAAAATGTTTAGTGAGCACCATTGGTGAACTCCAAGCCCCTGCTGTCTGGACTGAAGATGCACAGACACACAGACACAGAAGAACAAGGATGCCCTTTAGAGGCTTTTGTGTAAGGTAGGGAGTGAAACACGGAGACGTATAGGAAAATAATAGGACTGTTCAGCACGTGTTATCAGTTATCTCCAAATCTCAATCAATCCAACCAAAGTCTATTTCTCAGTCATATTAAGTCTCCTGAGGTTCTAGACAATTCTCAAGGGTACTTGTTCTCTCATCATTCTGGACTGAAAATATCACCCAATGAATGCTTTCATGATCACTAAGGCATAGAGAGTCTTGTAGTACACATGAATTGTTCCAGCCATGACTTCTTCCCACAAGGGTAACCAGTCACCCAAACCTTCTCTATTTTAGGTGGGTAGGGGAATGAGAACATTCTAGGTTCCAAGAAGTAGAAGACAGTTGGATTTCATATGTGTAACCCATTTAGTGCTTTTAAGAAGTCATTGTGAGAACACAGCAGGTGTGAGTGTCAGGCATGTCTAAATCTTGTTGCTTAGGGATTCTGCTGTCATTCTCCATGCTGTCTAAAAGGACAGAGCCAGGACTGGGAGGATGGCTAAAGTGGTGCAGTGCCTGTCTGGGAAGCAGAGGCCCTGAGTTCAAACCCTAGTACCACGGAAAATAAATTAGAAAAAAAAGATTTTATAGCTAGTCTTAGCACTCTCTGTGAAGGAATAGTACAGATGAGAAGTTTTTGAAGAGGTTTTCCTGTGACTCACCAGTAGCATGTGGGCTGAAATTTAGATTACTGCGTTGGACTCTCTGACCTATGGCAACATTCTTTCATGACACATTGCTTTTCTGCTTTATCCCACTCAGATACAGTGACTGAAGTGAAGACTGACATCTATGTGACCAGTTTTGGCCCCGTGTCAGACACAGACATGGTAAGTAGAAGGACTGTATTGGGATAAAACTGACCCACAAAGAAAGTTGGGGTTTTCTGCAGCAGAATCTTGTAGTTGTGTTCTAAGAAAACATTGTGTGCCGTATGAATTCCTTACTCCCACTACTTTATATTTGATAAGTGCATCTTGTCCTTGCTCTGCCAATCTGTAGTAATCACATACCCTCCCTTCCACAACACATCATTAAACCCTTAGCTTGGCTCCCTATCTGTTATTAAAGCCTGTTTGACCACTCCTTTCACACTTCACAAGCATCACACCGATAGGCCAAGAGAAGAAAGCATTGTGGTGGGGTTTCTTGCTCAAGTATCCAAGGGTGTTTTTATCCAAGAAGTCTGTTCATGGCAGTTGTGCTCCATTCACTGAGAATATAGACTGGCAAGAATGATGCAAAGAGTTCGCGTTGGAACTACTTCTGGAAGCTTGTCCATTATAAATATGTGCAGGGAGAGAGCTTCAGGCAAGACTGGAGCTTTGAGGCTATTTGCACAGATTATCCCTTCTCTCACTATTTTCTTTTGATTCCAAAGCAAAGAATGCAATGGAAAGTTGGGATAGGGATGTTCACCCTAGTAGAGCACCTATCAATAACTACTGAATATCAGATACTCGATGTAATCAGGTAGCAAAGCAAAGACGCTATTGTCTGCTTTGTATGTCTGGGACTTATTAGATGCTTAGCAATTTTTGGTTGAATTAGTTACTCTGTGTTGAGAATAAACTTCTCAATTTCTGGGAGAAGAAATTCAAAGAGTATGGAATGTGTTTGTTCATGACTTACGTCTTTTTTGGATGTCTGTTTTCAGTGGCCAGTGTATGGCTGGGAATGCGAATGGGATGATGAAAGTGCACAATTGTTGTTTTTAATTTTTTTTTAATTGTAAAGATACTGTACAGAGGGGTTACAGTTACATGAGTAAGGTAATGAGTACATTTCCTATCAAGCGTTATTACCTCCTCCTTTGTTTTACCCCTATCATCCCTTCCCTCTCCACCTCCCTAACGCTCCCCTATCCCCACACCACAGTTGTAAAGTTAGTTTTCAACATAGTATCTTGTACCTCTCATTGTTACAATGGGTCAACCTCTATGCTTCTTTCAGCATTTTGTTATTTCCCTTCCCCTCCCCAAATTAGAAAAATGTATATGTAAGATACAGGGCACTGATGTCAAATGCAGTGAAAACAAGGGGTATATGTGGGGGAAGAACATAGAAGAGAAACAAAATAATTACATAGTACAACTTTTTTTCTTGCTTGCTATTGGTTTTGTATCTAAAACACAATTGTTTTTTTAGAATGATTTAGCTAATGTTTTTTATGGATTTTTTTTTTTTTGGTCGGTCGTGGAGCTTGAACTCTGGGCCTGGGCGCTGTCCCTATGCTCTTCAGCTCAAGGCGAGAGCTCTACTGCTTGAGCCATAGCACCACTTCCTGTTTTCTAGTGGTGTATTTGAGATAAGCGTCTTACGGTCTCTCCTGCCCGGGCTGGCTTTGAACCATGATCCTCAGATCTCAGCCTCCTGAGTAGCTCGGATTACAAACATGAGCCACCGGGGCCCAGCTTAGCTAATGGTTTTTGAAGAATGGACAGGAAGGTGAGACATGGCAGCTGAAAGTTGATTTAGGCATGTTGATTTTACATTCAAGGTAAGGTTTAGTAGTCAGTGGAAGAAGAAAGCTATTTCTGAAGAAAAGGAAGTCATCAGTAGGTGAATGGTTGAAAGGCCTGGCAGGGGGAAGGGAGAGGGCTGAACTTTACTTTTAAGTGTAGAATAAATAGGATACAATAGATTCCCTGTGAACTCCTTGAGGGCAGGTAGGTACTAAGACTTCTCGGCTTGTCATGGCATGTAGGGAGAGCTCAGTAAGGGGCATTTTTGATGTATGAGAAATAGAAAGGTTTCTCTACTTCTCCTTCTCTCTCTGTCTCTTCAGTTGTACTGGAGATTAAACCCAAGGCCTCATGTTGCTAGGCAAATACTTTACCACTTGAGCTGTGCTTCTTAAGAGAGCCGGAAGAAAGCTCTTGTAAAGGCAGGAAGGAGGGCTGTATATCTGACTGTCTTCTTTAAACCTATCTACTGTTTCAAAGCCAGGCCTACATTACAGCTATGATTACTTCTTAGGAGGCCAGTGCTACACACACATGGCTCACAGACCCCGATATACAGACAGCTGACAGTCATGGAGAATAGTCAGTCATTAGAGATAATCAGCTCTTTCCTTATATTGCTGGGCATTAATGATGGATTAGGATTGTTATGCTACCAAAACTATATTCTTTGCACACACAGACACATACATATACACAAAACACACTCATTTTCACGGACCTACCAATATTTAGAAATATATTCAGACAAATGTACACATACTCAAGTGTATGTGGAGCGCACGCAGCCTGCATGCTATCTCGCATGTTCTTTGACACAGACACATGATTATGTCCCTAAACCCAAGGATACCAATGAAACACACAGTCCCTATCCCAACCAGCTCTTCTCCTTGCTCTGGAAGATGTTTTTCAGAATCTCAAATTTCTCTGTTTTTCTTGGAAGATTCATGTTTCACTTGCTTGTTTGTATATTATTCCCTCATGCTTAAGCAACAGAAAAGATCTTTCTTGATAGGGATAGAACATTTTTGTCAAATAACTTTCATGTTATTTTTAGCTGCATTTCTCTCCATTTGCAAGGCAGAATAGCTACAATTACCGTGGCTGAAAAACACATTTCTGGTGTTTTTAAGTTTCTTCCTCCTGTTCTTAGTAATTTGGAGCAATTGACCCCAGGGTCAGGGATGACTTTGGATGAAGACTCATTTGAGACATAGATTGCTTAGAAAAGTAGATGAAAATTAAGGCTTGCTGGGTATTGATTCATTTCTAACCAAAGTAGGAATTTTAGTGCAAAATACTTTTCTAAGAAAATAGTTTTTCTTTAACAAAGTAGGAAAAATGTAAGACCAGGTTGAGCAATGATTCAGGACTACCATAATCCTTTTCACTTGTTGCTTTCACTGGTGAAAAACTGACCCTCACAGACACAGCTCTTTGGTTGAACAAGAAAGAAAATCAAAATTATAAAGTAGATCTATGTTGTTCAATTTAGTACCAATTTTTGGCACATGATACATTCCCAAATATTGGTTAATTTCAAGAATGAGTGAAAGGAGGAGAAAACAATGCTTGTTAAGAAATGTACTCATTGTCTTGCCCATGTAATTGTAACCCCTCTATATGGTATTTTCACAATAAAAAAGAATGAGTGAGATATAATAAATTAAATGTCAGAGACAAATTGATTTACAGATCTTCAAAGGCAGAAAGCATGTCAGATACATCTCCACATCTCCAGCTCCTAGAGGCAAATCTGACACAGGCCTTTGCTCGGTCTGTATTTGTTGGGTGATGGGAAATGCTAGTGGCAACTCCTTCAGATATATTCCAGTTTGAGTGAATGGAGACCAAAGGGCCTTCTATAACTACTGACTTCTAAGTGAGCCAAGACAGTTTTTTGGTCAATGCATGAAATGCTAGTAGCGACATTTCAACAAGATGGAAGTTGTGAAAGATTTTGTATGAATGTAGTTTTGTTTCCATTTTCTAAATTTGGTCTCTTTGTCCATCCCTTACTAGTGAAAATAAGGCTGTTGGTGAGGGGGATTATTTTTTGTAGTCTTCCAAGAGCCATTGCGCTACCATGGGGGAAACTGGATGAGGACAGAAAACTAAGAAACTTTGAATGACAATTTTAGTTCTTGTTAACCCTGCCCTGTGTTTGGAAATACTTTAAGTGCTCCAGTTATGCCAAGGTATCAAGTGCCCCCCAGAAACTGTCAACAGAGAAACTTCCCAAGGAAAAGAGTGGACAACTAAGTACTGATACCAGCAGATAATGCAATAAAAGAATTAACTACCTAGCTTAATGAGAAGAATAAAATGGATACATGGGAAATGAGAACCCATAAAAGACATTATAGTCATAATTCTTTGTAACAGATTCAGGAACCGTACATTCTGGTCTGAAAATTGCTTATGAAAATCATGCAAAAACAGCCAAGCCCTATACACAAAAGTATGTGCTAATTAAAAAGGAAATACCACAGGGACCCCTCTCCTGGTGGCAATGTATTTAAAGCTATTCGATGTTTTCTCTCTAGGGCTGGGGAGAGTGTTTTTCTCAATGTGAAAGCCTCTGTTTCTGACTGTCTGGGGCATAGAATGGATTGGTATATTTTGAAATCTTCATAGGCTGTCAGGTTTCTCTTGTATTTCCAGTTGTAATATAGCAAGGGGTCCATATACATGGGTTTCTTCCAGATACTTTCATACAACAGAGAAAGGACATAGAAACAGTGTGAATAAGAGTAGCTGCATTTGAAAGAATGGTATGAATAATGATGAGTCTCCTAAATGAAGAATGATGGAGCTAAAGCAAAGGGCTGACAGAAGCAGAGATGCCCAAAACAGAGGGAGGGGCCTGCAAAAGAGAAAATCACGTGATAACACAGTTGTCAGTTATGCTGCCCCCCCCACTAAAACACTTAAGACTTGCATGTCTTTTCTGAGATTTCCTTTGACATACTTAGTATTGTTGGAGAGTTGAAGCCATTAAGCTCTAAGTCTAAGGCAGAAATACTTCACCACCAGCTAAGTGTCTTCTTTGCCCTGTGTTACAGATGTATTCAGTGCCTTTCCCAGGAGGCAGGCTTAGGCGTATTAACTGGAAGATTTGATTTAAATGCCTCACAAAACAACAGAATTCATTTGTCAAGTTAGAGGCAATCATCCTTGGAAAGTACACAAGGGCTCAATTTGCAAGGAAGGAATTGATTATATTTCTAGGATGGTCAGGTCAAAATCTGATTACATTTGGCCAAAGGTCATAGGATAATACTTATACACCAAATAGTCTCTGCAAGATTTTCTCTAGTAAATTTTTTTCTTTTTCTTTTTCTTTTTTTGTGCCCTAAGAATTGAACTCAGGGCTTGGGTGCTGTCCATGAACCTTTTGGCTCAAGGCTAGTGCTCTACCACTTGAGCCCCAGCTCCACTTCTGGCTTTTTTGGGTGGTTGATTGGAGATGAGTTTCCTAACCTTTCCTGCCCAATCTAGCTTATAGAATATAGTTGTATCATTAATCCTTAGCTATACAAGTAGCTGATTTTGAGTTTTCTCTCCTTTTTCATGCTGGGGCTTAATACATGCCATGCACATGTTCTATCACTGAGCTAACCCTGCCCCTTATGGGTTCCTTTCCCCCACTTCCCCCCACCATTTTCTTTTTTTTATTTCTTTTTTATTTTTATTTATTTATTTTTAAATTTTATTTATTTATTTATTTTTTTATTGTGAGAATACCGTACCGAGGAGTTACAATTGCATGGGCAAAATAATGAGTACATTTCTTTTTTTTTTTTGTCTTTTCTTTTTGTTACTGGGGATCGAACCCAGGACGTTGCACTTGCTAGGCAAGTGCTTTGCCACTGAGCTACATCCCAGCCCACGAGTACATTTCTTATCAAGCATTGTTGCCTCCTCTTTGTTTCCCCTTCCCATCCCTTCCCAAACTACCCCCCACCCGATCCTCCCTCCATCCCCCACCAAAGTTGTAAAGCTCGTTTTTCAACATAATGACTTGTACATCTCATTGTTGCAATGGGTCCACCTGTATCCCTAGTTAAACGATTTGTTTTTTCCCTTCCCCTCCACAAATTATACCAACATCAAATACAGTGAAAGCATGGAGGAGGGATGTACAAAGCAACAAAGAAATCATCTTATAAATATGTTAGAAACAGTTGCAAGCAAGAAAAAAAACATTTGAGTCCTTATCTTGGGCTTCATTTTGCCTAACACCAACTTATCCGACCTTTTCTGCTTGTCTCAGACATATACTAGTTATTGCAAATAAGGGAAACCATGGGACCTATGTTTCTTTGGGCCTGGCTTACCTCACTTAATATAATTTTTTTCTAAGTCTTTCCATTACTAACAACCCCCCCCCATTTTCTTACCTTTTATAAAGACACGTTTTATATGTTTCAATTTGCTTGTAATTATTTTGCTTTTTACATTCTTGTTCTATTATATTTTTCAGAGATTACCTTAATCGTTGTAATATACACTTGACCTTGTCTAATGCGACTTGGCACCTCCACACTAATTCCAAATAATACATGAATGCATTATGTATTATGTATCACTCAAATGTTCTTCCTCCGTCTTTCCATTTAGATCAGTCTAAGTACTTATTCCATATTATTTTTTAATTTGTAGAGACCCATTATCTGTTTAGTTGATCCATACCCGTGTTAGTAGTTACGCTTGCAAATACTTGCTAGCATCACTTTCAACTACATAAACAAATTTTCTTGCCAGTGCTTTTTTTGAGGAATCATTCAATCATTTACTTTTTCAGTAATGTCTGGAGAGGCTCTATTTCATATTTGGTAGCATTTTAAATACCAAAGTTATCACAATAAACAGAAAAAAGTCCATGCTCGGCTTCCAGGCTAGAGAAACAAAACCCCTCTGTGTGTGTGTGTGTGTGTGTGTGTGTGTGTGTGTGTGTATGTCTTATAAAGAAGAAAACCAATCCAGTGTTATGGGAGTAAGAAATATGATATAGTGATCAGACAGTGTCCCTTCATTTAGTGACTTTACAATGGAACCTAGCCATTTCGAGTGTCACCCAGCTAGCTATGAGGAAATTGAGGGTAAGAATCAGGAGACATTACTGGGAAATTATGTGTTTTTGTAGCACTTAAATGATCATCTATTTAGCTATAGAATTCTGAGTTGACAGTTATTTTCATCTTAACATTTTTGAGATGCATTCTCACTGGGTTTTTGGTTTCTATTGTTACTTTAAAGAAGTCTGCTATTAATCAGATTTATCCTACTTTTTTATATTTGTTCATAATCTTTCTCTTTGGTACTTTTGGGTCATCTCTATTCTGGCTTGGCTTAGACTTATTCTAATATGTTGAGCTTGCAAGTCATTATGGTTACTGAAGTTGAAATGCATATATTTCATAATTTCTGTTACAGTTCATCTATTGACACGTCTATTGTTGTTCCACCTCCACATTCTCTATTCTCTCACATTTAAAATCTTCATAGATGTATTCCAAAGCTTTTCCTGTCATCCTTCATAAAAGGATGAGACTTAGCTTCTCTCAAACTGTCTATCATTTACTTGTCTGAAATGTAAACTGAGCAATTTTTCCTTATGTTAGTATAGTCCAAGTAATTAATCTCTCTCTAGTAATGTCTAGTTCACTATCAATAATTTATTTCCAGTGGATCTCTTTTTTTCAGATGTGCTTTTTATGTCTGTTTTTAACTGTTGAGTTTTTAATTGCATGTTTTCCATCATCTCTATTTGATAATTGTGTTCCTGGCGGGAGTTTAATCTGACTGTATGTTGTGTCAGCTTTCTCCATAACAATTTCTTTTGTTATTGTGGATTGTGAGCCTATTTTCAGCAAGCATTTATTTGTGGTTATGGCCTTTCGGGGTGTTTCTGTGTTTGTTTTTGCAACTTAATTTTGTGATCTCCCCTGACAGAGACAGAATTTTTTATGTGAATTTCTTAGTTTGACAAATCAGGCAGACAAGGTACATTTGGACATCAATCTTCCATACAATAAGGCTCAGCTTTACTAAATCTTGTTAGAAATGTTTTCCCTTTCCTGACTCCCCCTTCCTTCTTGAACTTTTGTGTTGTGGGATGAGTTTGTCTAGTTAATTTTATCTAGTGCCCCTTTTTCCTGAGGCTGTACCCTTTCAGGATCTTGGCTTTATGTGGGAGTCTAGTTCCAGTCTCTCAGCTGGCAGTGACCTGGTTTACACCTGATGTCCTGGTTATTTATAAAGTCTTCTCTCTCTAAAGTATTCCACTTTAGACAATAAATTATAAGATCTTTCAATCTTTAGACATGAATTTTGTTGGTATGCTAGAGGAATAGGAAAGCCAGACTAGCTAATTTATAGTAGGAGAAGTGTTTGGAGAAGCTCTCATAAAAGAACACAAGAGATTATGACAGGAAAGAGTTTGTTCTGGATATGATCAGATGCCATTGGAGGATTTTAAACCAAATGATTTGAAGTAATTTCTGTCTACATCTTTATTTTTAATTATTTTTTATTATTTATAAGTAGTTGTACAAAGGGATTACCATTCAACATGTTAATTTATGAGTACAAAGTGATTTTGTTGTGATGTTTTCACATATGCATATAATTTGCTTCGGTAAAGTTTGCCCCCTCTATTAAGAATTTTTACCCCTTTTCTCCACATCCCTTGTATTTGGCAGTTCTTTGGAGGTTTCATTATTGGGTTGTTATACATACGCATAACATACTTTGATTATCTTCAGCTCTCCTTCACTTTCCTCTAATCACTCTCACTAATTCCTCCCTCCTCTAGACCCTTTTTTTACATTCATGTCTTTTTCCTTCTTCTCTTCCTCCTTCTTTACCTCCTTCTCCTCCTCTGGTCTAGATTCTACATAATGTATTTTCTTTTAGTGGACTACTGTTCTCTTCTTTGCACCTGCTTTTTCTGGACCCAAAGAGCTTTTCATTTTTGCATAATACAGTGGTCAGCAAGGATTTGAAGCAAGTCTATCAGTTCTATGATTCTAGGACTCTGTCCCTTAATATTGTAAGTTACATGTTAACTTGAGCCACTAAGGTTGTTATCCATATCAGAAAAATTCTAGGTTTGAGGATCATGTTTGGGAAAGAAAAGCCCCACACTCACAGTTTTAACCTATTGCTGCTGCCGCTTCCAAGTATAATCCCCAAGTTTCTGTCTGCTTTCAGTCACTTCCCTCTGCTTTCAAGTAATATACACAAAATGTTTCAGATTGTGTAGTTTATGGCGTCAGGACGATGTGCTATCACAGAAATGCAGATGTTATTTTTTCTAATTTATGTTTAGATTAGCAGTAAATATGAAAATTTTCTTTTTGTGAATAATTTTATCTAATTAATTTTATATTTATGTTTCTTTTCATCTAATGTATCAGTAAGATTTAATTACATATTGAGGACAATAAAATCTTACTTCAACAAACATTTGTGTAAAATGTAAGACATGTTTGCTGTTATATTGTCCTTTGATAGTCATGTGACATCATTGGGCATTAAAGACAAATCTCTTGTCTTTTCTTTTGTTGTTGTTGGTTGTGGGGTTTGAAGTCAGGGCCAGGTATCTGTCCCTGAGCTCTTTTGTTTAAGGCTAGTGCTATACCACTTGAGCCACAGTGCCACTTCCAGGTTTTGAATAGTTAATTGGAAATAAGAGTCACATGGGGACTTTTCTGCCTAGGCTGGTTGTGAACCATGATCCTCAGATCTCAGCCTCCTGAGTAGCTGGGATTACAGGCATGAGCCACTGGCACCCAGTGGGGTTTGTTATTAATAGATAATTCACAGCATTAAGAAGGGAGCTTCTGCTTTATGAAGCAAAATCTTGGGCTGTCTTGGATTATTTGTGGGGAAGTTTTGGCAGTGCCCTTTCTAATAATAGTGCTATCGAATATATTTTCTTCTTACTTATTATTAAGAAGGTGATTTTTTTCAGTTATAATCATTGCCCTTACTCATGTCCTTCTACATACCAATGTACTGCATGCTAATTAATACTTGCTAGGAGAACTGTGAAACATTAATAGAACCCTTCTGAACCATTATTCTCTCTATTTTGTCCCTAGGAGTATACCATTGATGTATTTTTTCGTCAGACATGGCATGATGAAAGACTGAAATTTGATGGACCCATGAAGATACTTCCACTCAACAATCTCCTGGCTAGCAAAATCTGGACTCCAGACACCTTCTTTCACAATGGCAAGAAATCGGTGGCTCATAATATGACCACACCTAATAAGCTTCTCAGACTTGTGGACAACGGGACTCTCCTCTACACAATGAGGTCAGAGATTGGTGGTCCCTATCTAGAGTATATTGAGGGCAGGACTATTATTTGAAGCAGCAAGTTTTATGGTAGCTGCTGACAATTCCTTTAAGTTTATATGATTATAAATTTTTGTGTAAGTTTGTACTTGTATACACACATATTTATGTACATACATACATTACTTCAATTCATATATTACTTCAATGCTTTATAATATTCTTTTAGGCTTATAGATTTGTACATTACATACATTTTTACATATAAATTATATAAATATAAAACATTGTTTTAAGTATAAATTTGTTTATGTATGCATTTATATATTATTTGCACTTATATATTATTTCAAGAGTACTTATATACATGCATATGAACATGTATACAATTACACACATATATACACTTAACACATTTTTACTCATATAGACATATTATGGAAATGCACACACATATTTATGAACAGATAGTTATACATTTGAACACTTTGTAACACCCACTGACATATATTCATGTTGTGTAAACATGTGCATACTCAAAGATACACATAGACCAATACAGTGGCACATACATTTTCAAGAATACTTAAAAATACAAACTTACAATGCTTTGTTCATCAAAATAGGATTTGAATTTTTATTTCAAAAGGTGAACTTTTAACATCATTTTGGGGCTTGGCGGCATGGCTCAGGTGGTATGATGCCTGCTAATGAGCGTAAAGCATGTTTGAATTTGAGTCCTGTCTCAGACTAAAAACAACAAGAATAAGAACAAAGGAACAGCGCAAATTTTGGAATTGTTAGTATGTACAGATAAATTGAAACCATAAGAATGAGTGTGAACAGTTCTAGAAAGGGTGGAATAAAAAGAAAATCCAGTCATGCATGCACTGCTATCATTAAGACAGAGGAGGACACAAAGGAACTAAAGAATGAAACAGAATATAAAACCAGGGAGATACAAAGGGGACTACTATTGCATGTCCCAGTTTACCTCCTTTTGGGCACATGCTTATATGGTACTTCTATAAAGTCTTAAAGTTATGCATGGACAGACTTGTTCGGTTAATCAAAGGTGAGCATAAATAGCATGTGTCAGTTATAAGGGAGGATGAGTCTTTAAGAGCCAGTATCTGATTTACCATGTTGCCTTCCTCTGGCCGTGACAATCCCATTGGCTATCAACTCAATTGACAAACACCAAGGGAATTAGCAAATCACACCTCTAAGGATGTATGTGAGGGCATTTACAGAAAATTTAACTAAGAAGAAAGGCTTACTGCGAATACTGTCCCAGAAGCTGGGAATCCGGGGAATGGAACACTCGCACAGCACAGGCATTCTCTCTCTCTGCTTCCTGGTAGCCATGATGTGACAAGATCTTTGATTCATCATTTCGTGACTCTTACTATGGTTACACAAAAATGAGCTCCCTGGCTCACCAAGTTCACATGGCAGATAATGTGCTGTAAGACATTGAGAATTTAGGATTATTTCTTACTGCATGCAAATTTAGGTTTAAAGATTCATATGTCATATGACTAATAAAAATCATTTGTCTTGATTGCTATACCAATGGATTAGTTTAAAAAATGAGAATGAGAAATAGTAATACTAATATAGCATAATTAGTACATAATTAACATCAACATAGTATTTACAATGTTCAAGACACTATTCAATTATTCTATTTTGTTGCCTTCATAACAAGTTCATGAGAAAGCTTACACAGTAAAAAAAAAAAAAGAAAAAGAAAAAGAAAAACCCTGTTTAATATAAAAGATCTATGGGCAAAAGTAAAGTTTGCCTTTGTTTTCAGGGAAGAGACTACTGTATATTTTCCAGATAGCAGAAAAGAGCAGCTAGTAGAAATATAAAGGTTAAATACATAAGCAGAAATATTGTTTGTTAACAGTAATTTTCCAGATTAAAAAAATAAATGATGACATCAAAATTTGTTAGAATTTTACTTATAAAGAAAGAGGGACATCTGTTATTGTGCTGCATGAAAGGAAGTAATGTGGAAAGTACATAATATAAAAAGGAAAATATGGAAAGAATAGAGCACTAGTAGGAGAATAATCAGAAGAGTACTATGCATTTATTTAAGTACTGACTGAAATAGAAGATGTGGAGAGGTGGCAGTTCACATAGTTGTGTAAAAAATAGACTAGACTAAGTTGAAACAGAAGAAAGGATTGTGGAATGAGATGGATGCAGGAACTGAATGATGAAGAAGTTATATTGGTGGTAAAAGACAGTAAGCAATGGTAAAGAAGTTAAGAGAGAGTGATGGGCAAGACAATTAATAGAAGAGAAAGAATAGAAGTTAAATAAGAGAAACAGTACATAGGGGAAACTGAGTAATAAAAGAGAAAAGGTAGAGGATAGGTTTGAGTTTGGGAGTAACATTACATAAAGGCGGGGAATGGGAGAGGATAGATGATACTGAAACATGAAAAAGAAGAGATGAACACACATGCCCAATGGGACAGAGGATGAAGCTGAGCAAATGATTAGTCATTTGAAAATACAGCTGAATGAATAGCAAGATGATAATAATTGAGCTCTATTTTTTAGTCTGAAGTTAAATGATGCAGGAGTCTATGTAGAATGCCCTTGTGCTTATTTTGCAAAATAACTATAGAGGAAGTACAGAAGTATAGAAGCTTGATGAAATCATTGTTTCCTCTGCACAATTAAGTTCATCTTGGATCCAAGAAGGTGGGTCATCAAAACTCCAGGATAAAAGCATGACTCTTATGGTACCACAAGTGTTACATCTAGTGACTTTTTCCAAATCACAGTTTCCCTTATCCATTGTGATAGTACTGTAGCTGTTTCTTCTCTTTCTGGAACCTGAAAAGGCACAAATTGGATAAAGTCTACAGAACACATAATTTTTCAGTAAGTGTCATTCTGTAACATCTCTATTATTACTTGGATCCTCAGATCTTATCTGGATCCAATGGAAAATTGCAAAACATTGCTGCCTAGAAAATTCTGACACTTACATGGGTATGTAACTAGGGTAGTTAAGAAAGGACAGAG
This sequence comes from Dipodomys ordii, assembly GCF_000151885.1. Lineage (NCBI taxonomy): Eukaryota > Metazoa > Chordata > Mammalia > Rodentia > Heteromyidae > Dipodomys > Dipodomys ordii. The sequence goes on from NW_012267305.1 coordinate 466,634, forward strand.
GAAGCTTAATGCAACTATTGATCATTTTCAACTTTTTTGAAACTAATCAATTGATATAGCAATCATGTCATATGCAGTAAGAAACCATCCTAAATTCTCAATGTCTTACAGCAGTAAATATTATTTCTCCCTCACATTTTCTGGTATCTGAGCATGGAATAATGATGTCAAGACCATGTCACATCATGGCAATCAGGAAGTAGAGAAGGAGAGTGCCTGTGCTGGGGGCATGTCCTTTTCCCTGGCTCATAGTAAGTCTTTCTCCTTAGTTAACTAAGCCTGGTCTTGCCCCATCATGTGACCTCAGAATAGCCATAGAAATGCAGGCTAACACACATTACCTGTTGCTTGCCTCAGCAGTACAAATACTAAACTTGGAATACTACATGGCAGATTAAAAGAGCCCATCCCAAGACATAAAGTATGACAGTACTGATGGGAATATAGATAAACTTGTATTGTGTGTTTGATTTATTGTACATGAATGTTGAATGATATATGATATATAAAAGTCCCATTGACTATCTGACTAGGAGGAACAAATATTCATTAAATTTCATCACATTGACTCATTAAACACACAAGCAGTTATCATGTTTAAGATCCTGGGATGTGTGCTGAGCCTAGGAGATAAGACACAGCTCATCCTCTTAATGACCTATGACATGTGCAAATCACATGTAGCTGTTTAATAGTATAAAATACATTGAATTGAGGAAGGTGCAAAATATGATAGAATCACAAGCAGCAAGCAGAATTACAGAAGAGCATCCAAGAAAACTGCATATCTTATCTCTTGAATATTGATGGAAATGTTTGTAACTGTAAAACAAACAAGGGATGAGCTGACCAGGGATGTGGCTGAGATACAGCAGAATATTCCCAGCATAGGAAATGACGGGTATACAGATATGCATTCACAAATTGACTTAATCCATCAGAAAATTTCTGGCCCTTGTAAGCCATGATATAGGGATATCTGCCAGGGACCATGAAATGACCAATGCAGATATGCACAATAAATTCCAAAGGAAATCACCTTTAAACATAGACCTAATAGATGTATAGAAGTGAATTAGATTTCAAAAGAGGAAGAGAATAGGATAGCAGGAATGTACGCCTGAGGAATAAGGGAGGGAGGGTGTGATAACTCATGCAGGTTTAAATTAAGGCCAGTGTAATGACTAGAGAACAGTACAGGGAAGCAGTCTTACTCAAGGAGCATTTTTTAAAGCTATGTCAACATGGAAATGATGGGATTTGTTAAAGAGCTGATTTCCAAAAAAGGATGCAAATGTATTTGCAGTTTAGATCACACTGGGAGCAGTACATAGATCCTGTAGATGGAAGGAAAACTCTATATAAGGTGCCAAGACAAGAACTGGAATACTAAACAAATGCTAATCATATAATTAATTGCATATGTAACTACTATGTGCTGAACACCTTCCATGTGCCAGACATTTGTGTAAACCATCCATAATTTTTACAATAGCTAGATACAGGTGTATAATAGATACAGGTGTATAATATATACAGGTGTGTAATAGATACAGGTGTGTAATAGATGTAATAGATACAGGTGTGTAATAGATACAGGTGTATAATGCCTCTATCTATTGTCCTCATGGAACTGATCCAGAAGATGTAGAGTCACAAATAAAAATAGTTTACGATGAATAAGTACAAGTTGTTCTAACTTTAAGATCTTGGTGATTTTCCCTTAAATAAAATTTTGAAGAAGTATGGAATATATTCAAGAAATTGCATTGATGGTAGTTAGTTAGTTAGTGCCTGATTAGAAATTGGTGTGGTTCAGGATGTTTTCTGGTTGGGTCCTGTGTGAAAGATGACTCAAACGTTAACATTTACATTAAATGAGGAAGAGCACTAATAAGGAAAGCAGTGGAAATATCACTAAATAGCTTGCTTATTTGGAAGGATTTCTGTATGAAAAATTGTTGGTAATCTGGAAACCATCCAGAACACATTTATCTTGTAGCTACATGGAAGCGTTATTGCTCTTTAAAACTGAGCAAGTCGATGAGCTCCTCTTGTGCTAACACAAATGTCTGGGCTGTCAAAAGTCTAAGAGTTCAAATGTGATGGATGATTGTTGATTATTGCTCAGGCCTCCATTTTCCACACAGATGTTCTTCATTGACAAGTGTCGCATTTCCAAGTAGTTTTTTAAATGACTCAATCTCTTTTCATCCTGGGACTGTGTACTACTCAGCACATGGTTTCCAAGACCACTGTACTTGTGTGCATTGTGTGAGCAGAAGAGGAAGGAGGATTGGTCGAGGTGGAGGTTTTGATAGGGCAAGTTTTGGGGGTATACGCATTTTATTCACTTAGGTTTGACTAAATCAGGTTATATGTGTATGCTTTCTGACCAGGCAAGTTGGGAGAAAAACTATTGTTATATGTCAAGAAAAAAAAAGGGAAAATGGAGTCATTAGCAATTCCAGTTTTGTTTTGCATTGTTTTTAATTGAGTAGACAGTGTGGTTGTATTTTTGGTGGATCAGCTGAAGGAAGTATACAAGTTAGTGAACCACTGCATAGTTTGTGGAATAACAAGGGCCTGAGCAATGGTGCTGGAAACGTAGATTAGGGAAGGAAGAATCAGTGTGACAGAGGCTGTCAAATGTACTTGGTGTCCAACTAGATTAGCATTGAGAAAAGAGCATTGAAATCCAGGAGACATTAGCTCCTGTCTGTGTAATCCTAGCTGCTCAGGAGACAGATCTGAGGGTTATGGTCCTCAACCATCCTAGGCAGGAAAGTCCATGAGAGTTTTATATCCAAATAATTACTAAAAAAAAGCCAAAAGTGGTGCCATCATTCACGTGGTAGAGCACTAATTAGCCTTCAGTAAAATAGCTCAGGGTCAGTGCCTAGGTCTTGATTTCAAGCCCACCCCCTAAGTCCAAGCCTCAGGATTGGCACAAAGAAAGAAAGAAAAAAAGAGCATTGAGAACATTCTTGATACACATGAGTAGATTATGGTTCTTATTAACAAAAACTTTCTCTGCATTGGAGAATAGATATTTTTTGCTGAGGAAGAAGATGGTTAGAAAATTTGGCTTGAGGATTTGCAATGTGTCAGACACTGTATGAGGTGCATCACATGCATTTGTTTCATTGAATGTTCATATCACTGAAATCAGATGAATCAGGATCATTTGGTATTTCTGAAGATCTTTGTAGGGAAATAATGTGATAAAGTCTGGGAATTGCATGACATGTACTGGCACATCCTACTCTCTGGAGGTTTCTGTTTTGACCTTAATATATGCATGGTTCTTGTATATATATATATATATATATATACCAAAATTTCAATAGAACGTATCACACCACTAGTAGAAGAGTTTATCTGAGAACTAAATTTCAACTAAAGTCAACATTTTCTTTACACTACAGCACAACACTAGCTCTAAGGGGATGTTTGAGCTATTAACAGTTAAAATCAAGGCTAAAAGCTAGGTGCCAGTGGTTCACGTTGTAATCCTAGCTAATCAGGAGACTGAAATCTCAGAATCAGGGTTCAAAGCCAGCCGCCCAAGGCAAGACCATGAGCCTCTTATCTCCAGCAAACCATAGAAAACTGGAAATGGTGCTGTGGCTCAAGTGGTAGAGCACTTGCCTTGAGCTGAAGAGCTGAGGGACAGCGCCCAGGCTGTTCCTCAATCTCTATGACAGACAAAACAAACAAAAAACAACAACAAAAAAACAAGGCTAGAAACTAGGAGAATGTCGATGCATGAGGTTGTGTTAAACTGAATACCTGGCACCAAGTGTCTTCTACACATTGTGCTGCCAGGTGATAGTGTCCTCTATTTAGCTGAAAATCAAAAGAAATACATTGCATCCTTAAGAGGAAACTGATATTTTGGACCAATGAAGAGAAAGTTTTGATCAGATTGAGACTCTGATTTCTTCTTTTATTCTTTGATTGTATGATTGGATCAATTTTGCTAATGTACTTAGAGTGTTCCAAAGACAGATCATTTGCTAGATAAATTCTGCATGCTGCCTCCGTCCTCCCACCCCTCCCCTAACTTTCACAATAAAACGCCTCTCTTCTTAGTTTAGATGCAAAGAGCTTTCACTTGAGATTTGATTATAGAGAGTGCCCCTGAAATGACCAGGAACTGGAGAAAGCATTTGAACGAGATTGTTAGTTGTACAGAATTTAATGTAATGAGACCAACGGAGCATTGATAGCTTTCTTTCACAGTCCTTTTTGTTGTAATGGCTTTTTGCTGTAGGGGATTCTACCTGCATTTCTTCACTATTGAACTAGCGGGTGAGTCATACAGCCTGAAGTGCAGGAGGCTCTCTCTAATGAACAGAAGACTACAGAAGAAAGAGTAGCACATTTGGGGCTTTAGGGAAAGTCAGAATAAAGTGGCCAGGGAGAAATATAAGCCCTCAGTCAGTCACCAGTTCCTCTGTGTGCTCACAAGAGGACAGTAACCCCTTGGTTCCATTAGTTTACATCCCAGGACAAAAACCAGGACATACTATCCACTGTATTCTAAGGCATGATGGGAGTTTCACACAAAGCTAACAATGGAGTGTTCATAATTAAAGGATTCACTCACACACAACACCATGAACCTAGCATGGGAGGGCTTCACATACAAACAGACGTTTGAACTGGAGGAAGGAAAGGGGAAATTAGTCCTGGGAGATATTCTCATGTTTATTCCATTTTTATTCCAGTTTCAAGTGGGAAACAGTCTTGAAGTAATTAGTGCCTTTCTCCTCAAAAGCAAGAAGCTGCACTCTAGGCAGATCAAATCCGTTAAAAAGCCCATTTGAAGGTGATGAGGATATAGAGATCTATAGAACAGTCCTTCTTGTTACATAGCTCCCAACTACCAAAGAGGCTAATTCCAGACAGATTAGAGACTCTGCGCTGTGGTGCAATGAACATTAGAACTAGCCCCAGAGCTCACCGTCACGATTAGCAGTAGAACCCCGGGTAAGACATTTCCTTTCTGGATCTCAGTTTCTAAACGGGAGTGAAAATACTTCCTCTGTCCTGTCATAAGTTCATCGCAGTCCTCTGCGGAATGAAGATACTGAGATACTGTGTGGTAAGGACTAGGTAGGGTGTTTGTCCAAAGTGTGCTACATTCTGTGGCTTGGAGGAGCACATGGATGCTGCAAGACAGAAAGCATCATGGCGTAGGTTGCTATTGGGCAACACTGGAATTTGAGCTCAGGCTCCTTTGCTTTGTAGGTAGGTGCTCTTCCTACTATTTTAACCTCCAGCCCTTGTTTGCTTGAACTATTTTTTTTTGTCGGTCATGGGGCTCGAACTCTGGGCCTGGGCGCTGTCCCTCAGCTCTTCAGCTCAAGGCGAGCGCTCTACCACTTGAGCCACAGCACCACTTCCGATTTTCTAGTGGTTTATTGGAGATACGAGTTTCATGGACTTTCCTGGCCGGGCTGGCTTTGAACCATGATCCTCAGATCTCAGCCTCCTGAGTAGCTAGGATTACAGGCGTGAGCCACTGGCACCCAGCTTGAGCTATTTTTTAAGGTAAGGTTTCATATTTTTCACAAGTTTAGCCTTACACTTAGATTCTCCTACCTGCCTATAGCCTCCAAGATAGCTAGCATTATAGAATACCACCCCTGCCTTATTTGTTGAGATAATTCTTGCTAACTTTTGCCCATACTGGACTCAAACTGCAGTTCTCCCAATCTTCTGCCTCCTGAGGAGCTGCTATGGTAGGTATGAGCCATTATACCCAGCCAGCTTAGGCAATATTTTAACAAAGACTTGAAAGAAATGTGTTATGCCTTCAAAGAGGAAAGGAGTTTCAGATAGGTGGGGGCAGGGGGAGAGACAGACATATGAGAGCTTTCTTTTGTGAAAAGTATTTTTTGTAATAAGTCTTTACAGTATGGACTGAGAGTAGGAAAAAGTGCAAGTGTTAGAAATGTGCATGGGGCCACACCTCTGAGGTAATTGCTGAAATTCTGCCGTGCTCCCTCCAAAGGCTAAACTCAGCAGTAAATGGTGACCTTCCTTCCTGTGTACTGAACCTCTTGTCTATAGCTTGAGGATTTAATGGGAAGCGCTCAGACAACTGGGATTCCTGTGACTAATGCACAGATTGCTTGTGCTGTTTGGCAGTGGTGTATTTCAAATGACTCATCTTGTACTGATAATGGCTATTAGTGATTTATTATTCTTTCTTTTTCACTCTAAATCCCAGATCCTGACCTTTACTCTGTGATTATAGAAATAGCCTGCCTGGCAACTCAGCTGCCTCTGAAATAGTGTTGTCTGTACTTTGGACTTTAGAAAGAACATTCCTCAGAGTGCACAACAGATTATTCCATCTACAAAGTTTCAGGAGACAGGATATCCCCACCAGCAAAGTCCTAAAATGCTAAGCATGGTACAAATAAGAGTTTAGTAGGACTGCTATGATAAACTAGAAAAATGGTCAGGAAATAGTGTAGTAAGAATAATCCCTGGTAGGTGTGCTCATTCTGAAAATGGACTTAGGTATTTCCAAAGATGAGATGAGGGCATCATATATACAAGTCAGTAATTAGTCACTTGTCTTCATTATTAAGGAGATAGAAAAATTATTTACCCAGTGGCTTTCAGTTAATAGCAAGAATGCTTAACCCATTGTGATACTATAGCATACTCACTGGATTAAGTGTCTTAACCTATCATGTTCAGTCTATAATTTATCCCTCAGCCTCACATCTCCTTCCAGCTTTGAGATTCTGATACACATGCCTTCTGCACAGTATAGAAGCAGTATTCCCCATTGGTCATACAGGCTGGAGGAAAAGGATGAGATACTGAATGTCACTCATATCTTGGGAGTTTGTGGATAGACTGAATCACAGTCCTTAGATTCCTTATCTGATGAATCTACCATCACTCCCTTAATATCATTCAGTCTTGGGGCTTTAATTAACATCTCCTTAATCCTCCTAACTTGTATCATTCTACTCTTTGCATCTATGAGTTTGGCTTGTCTACACTCCACATATAGAACAGCATGTAGTATTTGTCTTCATGTGCATGGCTTATTTCAGTTAATCTGATTCTTCCAGTTTTCTTCCAGTTCCTATGTTATGACTGCTTAAGGTTCAACAGTGTACGTGGATAGCCTTTTTTTCTATTGTTAGTTGATGACAGTAATGTTGACTCCCTAGTGGTGCTAGTGGTGCATGTGTCCTTCTGGCTACTGATTTCATGTCCTTTTAGGTACACCTATCTCTGGGATTGCTAGATTATACAGCAGTTTTAGTTTGAATTTGTTGAGTAACTATTATTTTTCATAATGACTCTACCAATTTACATCTCCATCAACAGTATACAAACATTCTCTTTCTCTCCAACTTTGCAAATACTTGGTATATATTTCTTTTTGGTACTAGCCACTCTACATCCTGGTGCAACAATTTGAAGATCATATATCATACAAAATTTAAAAAGGAAATAGCCATCCCAACAGGCATGATGTGCTTGTTGTGGTGTTAATTTGCATAGTATTGATGATTAGTGTGGTTGAAAACTTTCTCATAGACCTGTTGGCCATTCATATGACTTTCTTGGAGCAATGTCTATTCAGGCCCTTTGCATGTTTTTAAATTTTGCTCTTTTCTGGCCATTGGATTGTTCGACTTCTTTGCCTATTTGAATATCAACTCCTTGTCAGTCGTATGATGTACAGATATTTTATCCCAATCTGCATGTTTTCTTTATGCTGTTGATAGTCTCCTTTCCTGCTTAGAAGCTTTTTAAATCAGTGTAATCCTATTTGTCTTTTATTGCTTCTACTTGCTTGTGCTTTTGGGATCATTTCAAAATCTTTTAACCTATAATTTCTTCCTATAGTTGCACAGTTTTAGGTATTAAAAGGTAGCTTTTGACCATTGTTGAGATAACTTTTGCATGTGGTATGAGGTAAGGACCTAGTTTCATGCTGTAGATGGAGATATACTTAGCTTTCAAACATTAATTGAAGAGATTGTCCTTTCCCTATTGTGTCTTCTTGGCATGGTTATAAAATTCTAATTGGCTATAAAACAGTGAATTTATTTCTGAGCTCTTTCTTCTGTTCATTTGGCCCCTATGTCTATTTTTATGCTAGTGATATGCTCTTTTATTACTACAATTTTGGTAGTATATTTGAAGCCAGGTAGTATGATGTCGCCAGCTTTGTTCTTTATTGAGACAAGATCTCACTTACTATTCAGCTTAGAAAAGCCTTGAAGTCACAATTTTCTACCTCTACCTCCTGAGAGCATATGCAATCAGCACTACATCCTACTCACGTTAAAAAACATGTTTGTTTTATTTTTTGTCAATTCTGAGTCTTGAACTGAGATCCTGGGTGCTGACCATGAGCATTTTTCATTCAAGGCGAGCATTTTTCCAGTTGAGCCACGGCTCCACTTTCAGTTTTCTGGTGATTCATTGGAGACAAGAGTCTCCATGGACTTTCCTGCCCAGGGTGGCTTCAAACTGCGATCCTCAGATCTCAGCCTCCTGAATAGCTAGGGTGACAGGCAAGAACCACTCGTGCCAGGATCCTACTCACCCTTTTAAAACATACAATTAAATGATTTTTAATGAATGCACAATTTTATAACCATCACCAAAATCTTATCTTGAAACATTCTAGTCAAAATCTCAAAAAATGCAGCTCCATGCCCATAGCAGTTACCCTTTTTTGCTTTCCTTTTTTGGGTTTGCTAAAATCTCTAATAAATGTTCCATACAGAGAGAAGATACCCTTGCCTTACCTTCAGGGTATGTCTCATTTGTGCCTATGATGCTACATGTGACATTTTTGTAGGCTTTTTATACCTTGAGAAAGTTACCATTTATTCCTAAAGTTTGGAATCATGATCATTGTTGACTTTTACCTCCCTATTTCTATCCTTGCACTCTTTTAATTTATTGTCTCCACAGCTGCCACAATAATTCTGAGGTATCAATCAAGTCATGCTTTTTTTTTTTTTTGTTGGTCATGGGACTTGAACTCTGGGCCTGGGTGCTGTCCCTCAGCTCTTCAGCTCAAGGTGAGCGCTCTACCACTTGAGCCACAGCACCACTTGCGGTTTTCTGAATGACTTATTGGAGATAAGAGTCTCACAGACTTTCCTGCCAGAGCTGGCTTTGAACCGCGATCTTCAGATCTCAGCTGAGGATTACAGGCATGAGCCACCAATGCTAGGATTCAAGTGATGTGCATAGTGAACCTTTTGCAAAACCTCCATACTTCACCCAGTGAAAGTTGAAATGTCCTACAAGACCTTTCACACTTGGTCCAGGTCCACATTTTCTTCTTATAGCTCCTTTTCTAGTTTTTTCTTTTTTGTTTAATATTATTTTTATTATTATTTTATATTGCAAGTTTACATATTTGTTCACTGAATAGGTACACAAATGTGTGTGGGAACATGACTGCTTACACACCATAGTGAACACGTACATATGTGTGTAAGCGTGCAAATGCATTCATGCTCATGCTGGTGAGCTAAGAGGACAAGGGGCCTGTATATTGTGCTATATATTATGCTGTGAATGGAGAGAGAAAAGTCTCAGGCCCAAGTGAAAGTCAATGGGGCTTGAGGATGTGGAGTCGTGAAGGTTTAAGAGTAAGAGATGCCCAAGTCTGGGGAATATGTAGAAGGCAGCTCTGAGGAATGGAACTGGAGAAGTCAGGGCTCATTGCTAAAGATGCAAACTAGGTCTCTTCAGTTCTGTTTACACATTTGCCTCCGGGCTTTTCCATTTGCTACTCCTTCTCCTTCCATGGTCTTTCTTCTGATTTCCCCAAAATTGATTTTCTTATATCTTCAAGCCATTGTTTAGCTATTACCTACTTAGTGCCATATTCCATGAATATCTTTTTTGAACATTTTAATTCCTTTCTCTTCTCTCCCTCTTAATATAGTTTACAATTCATTTGTTTAGTTCATTTTTGTCTTTCCCTAGCAAATGCAAGCTCTAAGTAGGCAACAATATTAGTTTCCCAATTTTCCCCATTGTTTAGAACAATACTTGGCTACATAGTAGGTTCTCAAGAAATACACATTGAATACAGCAGTGAGTCAAGCAACCTAGTCAGCTCTGTCCCAGACATGTTCAGTGACACTGGGAAAATGTCTTCCTTTCTCAGGAAAAATTAGAGGGGATAAAAGTACTTGCTTTCTGCAAGATTCACCCCACCCTAAAGGTGTATGAAGAAATTAGATTCCCACTAGGCATGGTGGTATACATTTGTAATCTCAGCACTCAGGAGGCTGAGACAGAAGGATAACGAGTTGAGGCCAGCTTGAGTTACATAGTGAGACCTCATCTGAGAAAAAAAGCAACAAAATGATTAAAAAAAAAAGTGGAAACCATATGTCTGAAGGGATAATTTAAGCTCTGTGCATTACTGAATTATATTAAAGTAGCATATTTCTTGGAACCCAGAAATACCTAACTGCTATCTATCCTAACCCACAGTTCCTCTATGTGAGCTTCTAGGAGATGTATGTGTCATCCTTCATTTGCTACTCACCGAGTAGTTCCACTGTGCTAGGTGTTTCACAAGCTCATGGGACACATCCTCAAGAACACAAGGTGAAAAGCTCAAATCTTATACTAAGGGAATGAAGACATTAGTTGGTGAATATTTTTTAAGTAGATGGTATCAGCAAGAGTATGACAAGGTTTCTTACCCACAGAGTGTGTAGGAAACTGAGGCAAGTTTCATTTGAAGATGCTAATGAGGCAGAGATTTGAAAGCAGTAAAGTATTAGTCATCCAGATATTTGGAAGAAGATCACTCTGGGCAGAGAACACAGCAAGCACAAAAGGCATGATGTCAGAGTGCTTGGCGTGTTGAAAACACTGCAATGGAGTGAGCATAGCCGGGAGGACACAGGAAGGAATCAGCAAGAGATGGACAGACCACAAGGTCAGGCAGATGCCAGAAGGATTTAGCCTTCTGTGTGAGACGGGGACATCAGTAGAAGGCTTTGTACACAGAATATACTCCCATCAGAGACCAAGTCACTAGGCTGTGAAAGTAATATACTACTAACTTGTTACTGTGGTGGGATTCAAAACAAGTACAACCATGTATTTAATAGCCACGGATAAGATGATGATTTTAAAAACATAAGATGATAGGGGTATGGCCTAGCATGGTAATAGTTACATTTCTATGTTTATGGAAATCTAATGTTTATATTTTATTCTAATATTTATTTTATATTTTAATATTTATGTTTCCATATAAAATGCGTCATATTTATTTCACATAAATATAAAACATTTCTTTCATATACTAGAATACATAAATTCATATAGATATGTAAATATCTAAAATATATAAATATAAAATTATATTTATATAAAAGTAAGATTCTAGATTTAAAAATAATACTTATATTGATATTTTTACATAAATATAACAATATAAGGTGACAAGGGTGTGACCTAGCATGGTAACTTTATGGTAATAAGGGAACAGTGTGTGAACAGGGCCAGAGAGGATTACCACATATATTACTGTCTGCATCTTCCTCCTCTAAGGAGAAGGTTTCCTGGATCATCTCTTGTTCTCTACCAGGTCTTCATTAGGAAGCAAAGTAAACAATTCTTGGATGGACTCAAGTACTGTCATCTAAATGTCATGTTTTGAGTGGTCGCCAATCTTGTTTAGGAAAGCACTCTGGTCATATTTTAGGAAAAATATAAACCTGGCTTAATAGAGATCCTGAAGGTTCTGATTCTGCCCAAGCTTTCTCTTACCCTCTGCCATTATTTTCTGCATACAAAAGCACAATTATAAATTACAATTTACTCTGGTAAATAAAGCAATTGACTTATTTTTTTTCTGATTTGTGCCTCCCACCCTGTAAATCATGTTAGTTGTTAGATGAATACATTTTTAAATTGTATTTCTCTTTAAGTCATTGTGAACAGGGTTATCATTCCATGTGTCAGTTGATGAGTATAATGTATCTTGATCGAGGTCATCCCTTCCATTGTTCTCCCCATCTTTCCTAGCTCCACCAACCTCTTCTCTGGTTTCATATGTTATACATTGAGTATTACAACTGTATTCTATCCCTTCCTCACTCCATCCAGCTACCCCTCCTTCCCTTGAACCCCTCATTTCACAATACCACTTTCCTGGCGTTCATTTGATTAGACTTTATGTTAGTCTTTCTAAGAAATTATACCATTTGAATGCTCCCCTGAAAATACCGTAGTGTGGTTACTACGTCTCTGTACACATGCATACAACACTGTATGTGGTTACTTGTGTATTTATAAATTAGATCTAGCATCTGTATATGAGAGAAAACATGTGTGTTTTGTCTCTCTGGACCTGACATCTGCACTCAACCTGTTTTTGCAGATACATTGATTTTGCAAATAATGCAAGATCGTTCTTCAGATGGATCAGTAAAATTCCATTAAATATATACATATATATAATGGATATATAGATAGCTATATACATACATGCGTATATATCACATTTTCTTGATCCAAGAATAAATAAAAGCTGAATGGATGGATGGATGGGTTATGGGAGACAGGGCTTATTATCTGTTTTTGTGCTACCATTGTGGATTAAACTCAAGGCATGACACTCTGGCTCAGCTTTTGTACTCCTAGCTGACACTCTGCTCCTTCATCCACACCTCCAGTTCCAATTTATGCTCTTTATTTTTGAGATGATAGCTCAGGTGGTAAAGTGCTAGCTGTGAGCAGTAAAACTTAGCAAGTGCAAATCTCTGACTTTAAATCCCAGAAATGGCCAAAAGAGATATTTATGACTGTAGTATTCATAGCTTTGTGAGATCTGGCTTCAGCTTCATTTCCCATCACTTCCTTGAAGTCTTTTGCCCAGCCTTTATTTATGTCTTTTCTCTGAATCACAAAATGTTATAGTAGGCCATCCTTGTGCATACCTTTGTGTTTTTGCACATGTCATATTCTTTTCAATAAGTTTCTTTGCTGTATCCTGCATACCCTTTCACTTTCTATGATAACCTCAATCATAATGCTTCCCCATTCTGTGTTCTGTATTGACACAAGAGCTTAACTTGGTTCAGATTGTGTGTGTGTGTGTACATGTGCTTTATTCCTCCTAGACAGAACACTCATCCAAGTGTGTGCCCTTCAGCAAACGCTTACCCATCTCTTGTTTTCAGGACGCCCAGCTAAGCAATAAAGAGGTTAGAGCTACACGATAAGTGTCCTTGAAGCATTAATCTCTTACAAAAATTCCCAGATGCCATAGATAAAAGCTCCATTCTGAAATCAGCCTGCAATCGCCCACCAATATGACCTTTATTCTTAAAGCATAAATGAGGTTTCATCATACAGAGAACCAGACATAAGAGAAGTGTATTTCACAGAGAAACCTGCTTCTTGTGTTGGATTCTGAAAAGATTCCATGAGGGTTTAATAAAGAAAATTGTGTTCCCTCCATCCACTTGCATTATTATTTCCAAGATACTGCCTCTTATGAGTAATGTCAAGGGGAAATTACTTTATGTCTATCTAGTAGTCTTTGAAGCATGTGGAGAATAAGACCACAACAGATAGATTATAAAGGCAGGATACAAAAGTAGTGATTTCTGATTATGAATTGAGTCATAATAACTTTGTTATCTGCCTTTCCAGCCACTTCTTGCCCATCCCACCTAAGCACAGAGCAGAGAGGACAAAGCAGATGTGTATGAGGGCAGGGTACTTTATGGACCAATTGTGCTGTGCTCTTCCATTGTTTTTTTAGATGCTACTGCTCTCTGACCTCCTGTTACACTGACTTACTTGTTTTTAACTTCCCTTTATCCTTTAACTTTATTTTGATTTTTAAAACACCTTCAAGCATCTTCTGCAACAGAAAACATCCCGATGGTATCCAAGCTAATATACTCAACCTACTGCTGTGCATTGAGACATTGCTGAATTTATAAACGTTACATTTCCCCTCCTAGAATAGTAATCCCTGCTCTCACAGGGATTATGGCTCATGTGAGTATAGATATTTCTTCTCAGTATTTTCTCACAACTACCTTAGGCATAGGAAATAGTCAGTGATAATCATAGATAATTAAAGCATCTTGAACACAGCTAAAAGATTCTCAAGGAGCTGAAGAGAGAGTTACATTCCCATGAATTGCAGATAGCTGTTCTAGCAAGAACTTTGCATTTGCCCTGCAGTCTTCTAGGCTGTATGCCTCTGAGCAAATCACTTTAACTGTGGATCCTTGTATCTGAAATAGGAATGATAAGTATGCTTGAAATGTGTTCCTCACAGAGTCACCATGGGGAGCAAATTGAGTAAATAGCACACCTTTAGTTCCAGGCAAGGAAGATCTCCATATCATAAATGTTAGGAGCAGATCTGAAAGCGATTAGTGAATATGAATGTACTGTAGAAGATGTAACATGCTGTGAACATCTCATGGGTGGTTAGCAATGATCATTGTAATATTAGTTATTGCACATTGAAAGTCCTCTGTCCTAGACACATGGATATCTGTAATCTGATTTTGACAATGAATATCTCCTGGTACATCACATATATCAACCAGACAGTAGCACTGTTAGTGGAAGTGGAAGTGTGACTCAAGTGGCACAGCACCAGCCTTGAGTGGAAAAAGCTAATCAAGTGTATGAAGTTCAGCCGGTTGCCAGTGGCTCACGCCTGTTATCCTAGCTACTCCGAAGGCTGAGATCTGAGGATCATGGTTCAAAGCTAGCCTTGGCAGGAAAGTCTGTGAGACCCTTATCTCCAATAAGCCACTCAGAAAACAGCAAGTGGTGCTGTGGCTCAAGTAGTAGAGCACTTGCCTTGAGCTGAAGAGCTGAGGGACAGTGCCCAGGCCCAGAGTTCAAGCCCTATGGCCGACAAAAAAGAGTATGAAGTTCAAGGCCAGGACTGTCACACTGCCTAAGAGTGCAGCAGTGGTTTTTGCAGTATTTAGCTGTTAAGAAAATGGTGATGCTGCACACGGGACTCCTAAGAAGCCTTTATGTGTTTATTGCCTCAACATGAAGTGCGACATAGTCTACCTGATATTCTGTCACAGTACAATTTCTGATCTCTATTAATTACTTGGGTCCTAAAAAGGTTCAAGGTGTGGCAAATCATGTCCTTTCCAGATTTCTGTTGATGAATCCATGCCTAATCTTTCCTACTTGTTGCTTATATATAGAATGTAGGAGTTCTTCAGATTTGATCTTTGAGGTTGCTGGTACCCTGCATTTCCTTTGTGATTTGTAGTGGTTAGGTAGCTGAGAGAATGGGGAGAGAGACAGAAAAAGACAGAGAGAGACAGAGACAGAGACACAGAGAGACACAGAGGGAGACAGAGAAAGAATTTTCTCCAAAAGACAGCTCTTTCAACAAAGCTGTAGCTGTAGTTTCTGTGAGGAGCAGAGTCATCTTTTGTGTTTGTTCATTATCAAGGTAAAGATACTCATCCTACATATCTCTCCCTCTTCGGTTTAGTCCTTAAATTGGTTAACTCACATAATAGCCTGCTGAGAAGAATACTTTCAGAATTAATTAAACCGTGATCAGGAGTGAATGAGTCAGAACCTGGTGCTTCCAGGCTTCCTGGAGGGTGGCTAAGAAGTACCATTAGTCTACATAAATTATATTTGCTTTTTGAAAAATGGTAAGGTGGAGTTCATATCTGATTTGAAAGTATGATTGCTGAATGTTTCTTTCAAAGGTTGTCCAGTTCATTTTACCCTTTCTTTGTGTTCATAGAGACTTGACTCACAATAAAATAAATCAAACAAGATTTCATGTTATTCTTAGGATAACTCTATTGCTGCTGAGTCAGAACTGACCCTCCTGTTCAATAACACTTTCTTTTGGCTTAATTTTACTTTCTACTCTCCTTTCTTCTAGGTTGACAATACATGCCGAGTGTCCAATGCATTTGGAGGATTTTCCCATGGATGTGCATGCCTGCCCACTGAAGTTTGGAAGCTGTATGTATATTTTCCAGTATTGTTTGATGATCCCCCAAAACAACAGATATATATATATATATATATATATATATATATATATATACTGTATATACGATTATATAACATATATATAATTTATACATATAAATATATATAGATATAGATTCCCAGAGGTTTCTAAAGTTGCAAGCTTTAATCTCAGCTAGTATAATAGTGAGGCAGAGGAATGAGAGGGAAACTTACCCTTTAGTTGAGTTATTTTTCTAAGCAGAAAACTTATTTCGTGGTTTCAGATTAATTTCTCTTTCATTAAATTTCTCTGTCATTAGTCTGATGAGGATAGAAAAAGATGAACTGGTAGACTGTACCATATGAATTTCTTAAGGACATATCTCTTAAAGAGAATAAGTTTACATTTTTGAGCTGTCCATCTTACATAAATCTTTTTTTGGGGGGGGGTCCGGTTGTGGGGCCTGAACTTTGGGACTGGGCGCTGTCCCTCAGCTCTTCAGCTCAAGGCTAGTGCTCTACCACTTGAGCCACAGCACCACTTCCAGCTTTTTTCTTTTTGCTTATGTGGTGCTGAGGAATCGAACCCAGGGCCTTGAGCGTGCAAGGCAAGCACTCTACCACTGAGCCACCTTCCCAGCCCCAATAAATCTTAACATACTTCTCAACAGTAGGTGGTAGACAGAACGAGAGTCTAGATTTGCACATTTTTAGAGCATTGTTTTTCCCAATTGCTGAGAGAAGAGAGTAGATTTGTAGTCCATCTTCAAATGACTTTAGAAAAATCAGAATTGAGTAGAATTTGAGAGTTTATGACGATAAGAAGTTCATAATAGGTTATATAGTGAGTCACTCATAAGAGAAGTGTATCAAGATCTATGTTGATAACATCTTTAGGTTTAAGTTTGTACTTTGAAACAGAACGTACACTTGAAAAGTTTCAAATAATTATGTGAGGTATATTTATTTAATAGTTTGTCAGATATTTACAAACCATCTCGACTGTGCCAACTCCTACAGCAGTAGCTTGGAATACACCATCAATAAAACAAAATTTTTTTGCACCTGATGGGCTTTTATTGTACAGAAGAAAGCAGTGGTGAAAGACAAAATGAAAAATAAAGTATAGATTATAAAGTGAGAAGTACATTGGGAAAGGAATAAAATACTGAGGAAAAAGAAGAATCTGTGGGTTGGGAATGTTAGTTAGTGGTAGAGTGCTTGCCTAGAATGCATGAGGCTCTAGGCTCAATTCCTTGGTACCACATAAAAAATCAATCAATCAATCAATCAATCAATATTTTTAAAAAGAATAAGTCATGCATGGTCAGAGGCTATACATTGCCATTAGAATTGAAAAAATGGAAGGACGAAGGATACCCTATTTATTAGAAAAGAGATAGGGATGAGTATCATAGGGAGATAGGTACATAACATTACCAAAATATAGTTAGATAAGAATGCATTTTTGTGCTGTTGCATACTAGTGTGACTATAGTTAATACATTAAAGATAATTGCAACCGAAAATTGATATCTACAAAGAAGAAAATATCTTATTGAAAATATCTTATGAAAAAGATAATATCTAAATTTTATATTTCACAGATAATAACAAGAAAGAGGCAGGATTAGCTACCTGAATAGGTAAATAGATAATAGCATAACTGAAGCACAGGAGACAAAATACAGAAAAGAGTAAGAAACAGGTGGAACACATGAGAAGAGATTATCATGGGTAATTTTGCAGGAGAACAGGCTGTGAATGGAGGTAAAGCTATCATTAGCAAAGTAAGGGCAGTCCTTTTGAAAGTAAGTAATGAAAATTATTAATCCAAAGCCACATGAAAAACACAAATACCAAACAGGATAAATACAAAGCAAACAATGCTCATTCTACAGTATGGAAATATTAAGGTACCGTCTTGAAGAATAATAAAGCTAGAAAATTAACAAGCAAATCATATCCATTATCAGTTATCCACACTGATTTTGAAAGCTATAGTAATTCAGGCAAGATAATATTGTGGTATAATGTTGGACTTAACTGAAGGGAGGAAGAGAGAGAAAGGGATAGAAGAAGAGAGGGGGAGAGAAATAGAAAGATTGCTTATATCACACACAAAAAATAAATTCTACATCGAAACAATAAAACTTTTACAAGAAAATATAAAACGTATCTTCACAGTCTTAGAAGAGGTAGAGATCACTTGATCAGATTATAGAATATCACTAACCACAATGTTAAAAAAAAGAAAAGTTCTAGTATTATCTATAAAACCTCTTAAAAATTCAGAAGAACTACTCAGAAAACATAACAGAAAAAGGGCTACAGTCTTAAAGATATAATGTATAAAATAGTTTCCTAACCCTATGTGTGTTTGTTTGTGTTTATATCTTTCTGTCTTTCTCTCTCTCATGCAATCACTGCAAACACATCGCTGACTGATTACAATAGTAAACAAATGCAAATTAAAATACAAAGTGTACCATTAGAACACACCAAAATGCAAACTATAGAAAATGTTCATAAAGACTACAGATTTGTACAAAATTGGGGGGGGGAGGAATTGTTTGTTGCCACCTATGAATAGTGAACATATGCATGACGTATGTTTATCTTCTAACTACAGTCTTGAGTATATACTCAAATGTAAGTGTTTATTATTTACCAAAACACAAATGATGTCTTTTGCAGAGCAAGCTGTCATAGGCCTATACTGAAACTACCCAAA
Source organism: Dipodomys ordii (assembly GCF_000151885.1). NCBI lineage: Eukaryota > Metazoa > Chordata > Mammalia > Rodentia > Heteromyidae > Dipodomys > Dipodomys ordii. The sequence continues at coordinate 485,385 of NW_012267305.1, forward strand.
TGGTAGGACAGTTTAAAAATGTGTGACATGTTCCCACAATTAAATTTCATACCACAGTGACAATAATACTCAGCAACTACCAGAACGAGATCACACTGATGATGCTGAGCAAAAGCCAGATATCTAAGTATATATAGAACGTGATTCAACTTCTCTCACATGTGAAAGCAGGCAAAATTAACCTGTGGTGTTAGAAGTCTACTAATTTATGCATCAGAGCAATTGGTCCTGAAATTCTCCATATATTAAATTACAGAATTTATAAATAAGGCGTTGAGATTCCCAGGTATTATTATCTTTTCTAAATTTCCAAAGATTGTACAAGAGGTTAAAATTTCACATGTCCATCTACATGTCCAGTACTTCTTAATCAGTTACCCCTTCCATCATTTTCTCCATGCTGTGTGTTTGTTTTCCCTGGACTCATTTTACATTTCCCACTTCCTTTACCACACAGGGACATTGAGTATGCTAGCTATATTCCTCCTCTGTTACCTTTCATTCATTTATCTCCTTCCACTCCCTTGCTCCCTTGTCAAACTTGTTTTTGGCTTCTTGATACTGTATTCATTTTGTTACACTATAAATTGTTTGAAAGGCTTAATCCATGGAGATTCACTTCTGCAATACACAGGTCACAGATCAAAATTAGAAGTGTAAACATTTTATTTTACTTCCAAAACCTGTTACTACTTTGAAGGATATTCTTAGGGTTTATATATGACATACTGTATGGACATAGTCTATGTATAATTCCATTTTATATTATGCATAGACTTATTCATATAGATCTTCCAAAAATGATTTATCATTAGAACATAAGGGTAAATCAGCACAAACTTACTTTAAGCAAAATGAACTGCTGTGATTGTCACCAGTTAAATCTCACGTATTCTCTTCTTTTGATACCTGAACATTTCTAAACTTTTGACCCAGTATGACAATTTTTCTGCTATTGCTGTCAGCTTGACATCATTAGATTCCTTTAAATTACTAACATCTATCTATCTATCTGCCTATCTATTTATCTATCTATCTATTGCCAAAATTTAATTCTTGTAAGCCAAATAACATGTTTTTATTCCTTTTGCTTATTTTGCAATTACTTTTCTCAAGACTTGCTGCTTAAGAATATATTGTAAATGTAAATTTCCCAATGTAATATCAGGGAGGAATTTATGCATAAAATTCCCATAAGGAATTCAGTCAAGAATACAATGTATATTTTATAAAACTAAGAAGCATAACAGAAGGGATGGGTATGAATGTTGAAAGGGGTAGCATTGATCAAAGATGCATTGCATTCACCAACTGTTTTGTTAAATGGCAACTCCTTTTTACAATTACTTGATGATGATGATGATGATGATGATAACGAAATGCTACTTACGGTGTGGTTACCATTGGGAAAATATGGTTATTGGAGTTGGTTACATGGAGTGTAAGAGTGATGTTCAAAAAGAGACCTACGCTGGATATTTAATGTAACTAGCCTTTGTATAGATGGTATTTAAAGCCATAAGCCTGGATGAGATCACAAAGGAAATGACTGTACATGTAGAAGAGGACCAGAGAGGCTACAGAAAAGAGAAAAATTCAATAAATGGAAGGATAAGGCAGGTGAATTTAAGGGAACACTGTCTCAGAAACCAAATTTAGTACACCAAGAAAAACACAATCGAAATAATTTTGTGGACAGTTAATGTGAACCTTAAAATATCCAACAAGAAGTAATTCTGATGCTGTTGTAGGACATCTGAAAATTTACTCCTGTATAAAAATAATGAGATGGTTTCCAAAAATTGTCACAATAAACTTGTTTAAAGCTCTGGACACCAACCACAGAATCAAAACAATCTGAGGCCTACCATTCAAGGAAGTAAAACTGCACAGTCTTTTACACATGCTCCTTTTCTTCATTCTGTGGAAGCTTTGAATGTTTGTAATGATTAAGAGTAAATCTTGGGGCTGGGAAGGTGGCTCAGTGGTACAGTGCTTGCCTTGCATGCATGAAGCCCTGGGTTCAATTCCTTAACACCACATAAGCAGAAAAAACCAGAAGTGTTGTTGTGACTTAAGTGGTAGAGCTTGAGCCGAAGAGCTGAGGGACAGTGCCTAGGCCCAGAGTTCAATCCCCATGACCGACAATAAAAAGAATTAATCTTTCAAGAAAGTATGACAATTAAGAAGTTATATTTACCTTAATAGGGGTCCCCAAACCTGTGAAGGAAGAATGATATAACCAAAACAAGAAAGAGGAGAAGAGGGGAAGTATGCAGTCAAGAATCCAGTGTGTATCCTACAAAATTAAGACAAGTGAGGCAAGGCATAGGCTTAGGAGAGATGAGTGAGAATGTTGGAAAGAGTGATATTGATCAAGATGTAGTCTATTCATAAACTGTAGTCTATTCATAAATGACCACTCCTTTGTACAACTACTGAAAGATATTTTGTAGCAAAAGAAAAGAAACAAGCAAGTCAACAATTGTAATTTCAATATTCTACTTTCTATAATGGATGCTAGAACTAGGTGGACAATCAACACTGAAAAAGAAGACTTGATCAACTCTATGAAGTAATTAAAGCTAACAGACACCCATACAGCACTCCACCCAATGACATCAGAGTGAACATTATTCTCAAGGTCATATAGAACATTTTCTGTATGGATCATGTATTAGTCTTAATTGTCTTTGACTCTATATTCATTAAGTGTGAGTCAACTAATCTGGTAAAAATGTAACCCATTGCTGACAATATAAAATCAAAGATAATGCTTACAGGTGGATGCTATTGTAGCTGAATTATGCTTACTTCAGATTTTCCTGAGGTTTATCATATACCAAGGCCCAGGAAATGGAGTCATTTGACAACACAACTAAAGACAAGGACATATTTGTAGCTTTATTGTATAGTATCTATTCAAGGAGCTTTTACTGGATGGATGGATGGATAGATGGATGGATGGTTGGATAGAACACTTCAGTTAAATATAGATGTGAACCCAGAACTCTTTGGGAATTAGAAGTTGTATTTAAATTTCATTCAAGTTTGGTATCATGGGTGATCAACCTTCCTTCTTGACTTTTCTCTACCTTAGATGCCTATACAACAGCTGAAGTGCTTTACTCTTGGACTCTTGGAAAGAATAAGTCTGTGGAAGTGGCACAGGATGGCTCTCGCCTGAATCAGTATGACCTGTTGGGCCACGTTGTTGGGACAGAGATAATCCGGTCCAGTACAGGTATTTATTGACTTTATTTATCAAACATTTATGGAACCTCTACTCCATGCCAATCACTGCTCTGAGTGTTTGTAACTTATTTAATCTGCAAAACATGGTTTGTGACAAATGATTATTCTAATGAGGAAAGGGAGACATACAGAAGGACATTGATATGGTCCTCCAGCCCATCGTAGTTCTGCAATTATAGAGGCAAAATACGAACTCAGGAAGATTAGCTCCGAGTCCCTCTTAACTAGTGTCCTGCTGCCTCCTGAAGAATGAGGAAGAAGGTCAAGGGGGGAAAACAGAGAGGCCACAGTGGTAGGAAAGCTCAGCTTTGATCATAAAGGTTTCATTCCTTAGTTCCTCCAGAGTTGAATGTAGCAAATTAATGACTCCAGTAGAGTCAAACAGCTAGGAGGTCAAGAGAATAGTTGTGGAATTATTTTCCTAAATACATCACTTACCGCAGGACAAACATCATTGGGCAAAACTCCAGGTTTTCTGGGGGTTACAGTTACATGAGTAAGGTAATGAGTACATTTCCTATCGAGCATTGTTACCCCCTCCTTTGTTTTTCCCCTACTATCCCTTCCCTCCCCACCTCCTCAACTCCTCCCCCCACCCAAGTTGTAAAGTTCGTTTTCAACATAGTGTCTTGTACATCTACAAAACTGCAGGTTTTCTTAATAAGCAATTCTTGGATAGTGAACGAATGGAATTAGAAACAAATGAAGTAAAACAAATGGACTGGAAACTATGTTCTGTAGCCCTAAGTTTTGTCTACTTACTAACTACCAGTTCCAGGAGCCTGAGGAAAGAAGTACCTTGAAATCTCAACTAAGTGTGATGCACATTTGGCAAAAATGGAATACACACTTAGTTGGCTATTGTTGGAAACTTATTTTCAGGCATCACTCGTTTCTGTGAATTCACAATTAGAAATAAAATAGGACACTCTAATTTTTTGTTTCATTCTTTCGACATTGGTTGTTATTTCAGAACGTCACTACCTATTGTCTTGTCTGCCCTGTGCTCCTCGACTCCAGGACCAAAGGGTGTAGCTTAAAAAGGTAGTATTTGGCAGACAAAAAGGATTTCAAAATCTGGAATTAGATAAGGTAAAAGACTCCTCTTGTCAAAGACCAGGTGTGAGAGAGAACATGACCCAAAATGGCACAGTGTAATAGCACAGCCAGAGAGGGCTTGGCCACGGCTCAATTCACTTGTGTCCCTTTCACATGCACAAACTGCCATCCACTTTTGAGATGACTCATGAGTTGTCCAAGCAGCCCTAGACCCCGCTTCCTTTGGTTAAACCACGATTCCAGCTTTTGTAAGGGTAAATGCACATTCATAACAAGAAAATTAAAAGGACACATAGAGCTCAATATTGCAAATTCAAATACGGTCAACCCTCTGTATCTGTGAGCTCTGTAGTCACAAATTTTCTTGTAGCTTAAAAATAGTAAGTTTTGCTGGATGCTGGTGGCTCACACCTATAATCCTAACTACTCTGGAGGCAAAGATCTGAGAATCGCGGTTCAAAGTCACACTGGTCAGGAAAGTCTGTGAGACTCTTATCTCCAATTAACCACTAGAAAACCACAAGTGGCACTGTGGGTCAATTGGTAGAGCGCTAGCCTTGAGCTGAAGAGTGCAGGCACAGTGCCCAAGCCGAGTTCAAACCCCACAACTGACCAAAAATAAAAAAGTAGGGCTGCGAAGGTAGCTCAGTAGTAGAGCGCTTACCTTTCATGCCTAAGGCTCTGGGTTCGATTCCTCAGCACCACATAAGCAAAAAGGAAAAAAAAGCCGGAAGTGGCACTGTGGCTCAAGTGGTAGAGCGCTTGCCTTGAGCTGAAGAGCTGAGGGACAGCGCCCAGGCCCAGAGTTCAAGCCCCACGACCGACCAAAAATAAATAAATAAATAAAATAAAAAAGTAAGCTTTATCTCTATTGACCATATAAAGACACTTTTGTCACTTTTCTAAACAATATTGCATGAGAATATTTACACAACACTACATTATAAATTATAATATATTGTTATATGTTATAATATTATTATTATAAATAATGTAGTATTATTATAAATAATGTAGTAATTATTTAAAATATAGGGAAGATGTGCATAGATTCTCTGCAAATATTGCACAATTTTACCCATGGGATCTGAGTATCCACACTTTCTAAAATGTTTTTCTTAGGATTTCAGTGTATTAACTAATTGTTGTACTGTTTGGTATGTAAGAAGATTCCTTTTGCATTTTGTATAAGTATTTTATATAAATGCAGCCATACCATCAATACAGTTTTTTGTTTTCTTGTCTTTTTTTTCTTTTCTTTTTTTTTCTTTTTTTGGTCGTGAGGCTTGAACTCTGGGCCTGGGCATTGTTCCTTAGCTCTTTAGCTCAAGGTGAGCACTCTACCACTAGAGCCACAGCACCACTTCCAGTTTTCTGGTGGTTAGTTGGAGATAAGAGTCTCATGGACTTTCCTTCCCTGGCTGGCTTTGAGCTGTGATCCTCAGATCTCAGCCTCCTGAGTAACTAGGATTCCAAGCCTGAGCCACCAGCACTGGGCTATCAATACAGTTTTACACATTGATTTTTACTTACATTACATACATATTTTCATGTGACTAACATGATCCAAATAAGATATTCAAAAAATCTAGCAACATGGTTAACAATTACCATAAAGACATTCTTTATTATCTATTTTGATTTTTTAAAGTAGAAGTAGAAAAATGATGATCCCATTTCCAAGGCCAGAGAATTTTTGACAATAACATTTCATATGCCGTCAGTGAAAACTGTTTTTCATTGTGAAACTCAACAAAATAATATTTTCATATTTAATGGCCTCATGTACATAGATTCAAATATATTTAAACAATTATCTAACATATATCATATATGTTAATGCTATAAATGGTACCGTGATGTCCCATTTTCTTTTTTTTAATTATCTTTAAGTAGTAGTACAGAGTAGTTGTCACTCAACAATTCAGTAATAACACAGTGAATCTTGATCAATGTCACCCATTTCAACATTCTCACCCACCCCTCAACCCACCTCTTCCCTCACTTTTCTTAATTATTTAGGATATGCATTGAGGTTTTAGATTTAACAAAGCAGTTTATGTATATAATGCATCTTGATCTGTATCATCCTTTCAACACATTAACCTTTGATTTAGCCTTTCTCTACTATTTTGGTCCTCTGTAATTATCAGCCTGTGATACAGACAGGATAATTGAGATTGCTCTTTCAGAATATTGATACATTTTAATAAAGTTAACACATGTTAACAAACTGATAATCTGTAAAGCTGAACAAGTCACATTCCCATTGTTAGTGTAGGAGCATGCCAGTTTCCACTTGCTTTGGTAATGCTGGTAATATGAATAGGATTGCATTTCCATGGAAGAGATGTAGAAATTTTAACCCAAGTTCCTTAGAATATGACCTTCTTTGGAAATGGCATCAGTATAAATACTGGTGAAGATGAGGTCATATGAAGTAAGGTGATCGCCTAACTCAATATGAACACTGTTCTTATGAAAAGGGAAACTTTGAAAGAAAGATACAGAAGCAAACAGATACAAAAATAGAGACAGAGTCAGAGACACAGAAAAAGAGAGACACAGAGACAAAGACACAGACAGTCAGAGAAGGATTTTCCTGCATATTATACAAGGAGCCTAGAACTGTTGAAACCACAGTTTCAGACTTCTGATCACCAAACACCTGAGGTAATTATTATTGTGTTGCCCCATCCAATTACTTCGTTATGGCAGTACTTTGCTGTGCTATGTTATGATTGTTAGCAAACCACAGTATCAGGATATTGTAATTTTAAAACTTTATGATAAGGCAATTAATCTATGTACATGGTGTGAAATGAATAGTGATCAGTTTTTGAGCATTTCATAGGTCCTAAGCTGTATTGTATGGACATGAGTCAAGTCAGGTTTATTGATAAAGAAATAATGGATAAAACAGATTACCTCAGGTGATTGACCCTATACTTATACAATTGTGGTTGTACTGATTTTTTCCCTTAAGGCGTCACTTAAATTCTCCCTATTCTGAATAACAGTGCACAACTCATTTCATTTACCTCTTACCTTTTCTCTCTCCACTAGGCTCATGTGAAGTCTTCCTAGCACCATATCATAGTTACCTGTCAATTCTTTTGCTTCCAATCTTCATCTCCTTCTTGCTTCTGATATCTAAGGGCTAAAAGTTTGTTTTCCACTAACAAAACAGATTAAAATGTATGTTTTGTTCTTGGGAGAGCTAGAATAATGGCTCTTCAAAGATGTCCACATCCTTAATCCTAGAACCTCTTGGTGTGTAAGTTTATATGGCAGAGGCGGATTGAGGTCACAGATGGAATCAGTTCCTTATCGGCTGACTTCAACTTGTAGTACTTAGCCTGGATTTTCCTGGTAAGCCCAGTGTAATCATACAGGGGAAGCAGGAAGATAAGAGCCAGAGAGTAAGTGATTAGAAGGTACTTTGCTACTAGCTTCAAAGAAGAGAAATGGAGTCTAAGCCATAAAATGCAAGAGCCTGCCTGCTCCCTAAACTTACTAGGAAAAAATGCAGCTTTGTCACCGATGTACTCAGGTGTCAAAGCCTCATACTACAAAATTAGTATGCATGATTTCTTTAGGTATCATTTAATTTTTTTTTCTGTGCTAGTTAGTATTTGGGTTGGAACTCAGAGCCTCTCAGTTTTGCTTGGCTTTTTCACTCAAGGCTGTGCTGTACTGTTTTACTTACTCATTAAAAATTGTAATATAGAACCTTAGTTTTACCACATTGAATCTCATTTTAAGTCTGCTAACCTACAGAAGAGTAAGGGTTTAGCTTTGTTTAAAGTAGCATCTTTTTTTAAAAAAATTTTTTGTGAACATACTGTACAGAGGGGTTACAATTACATGGGCAAGATAATGAGTACATATCTTATCAAGCATTGCAGCCTCCTCCTTTGTTTCCCCTTCCCATCCCTTCCCAGCCCCCCCTCCCCCGCACCAAAGTTGTGAAGTTCATTTTCAACATGACAACCTGTACTTCTCATTGTTGCAACAGGTCCACCTGTATCCTTAAACGACTTGTTTTTCCCCATCTCTTCCACAAATTATACTGACATCAAATATAGTGAAAGCAGGGGTTATACTGTGTGGGAGGGACATACAAAGCAACAAAGAAATAATCTTATAAATGCGTTAGAAACAAATGCATGAAAGAAAAAAACATTTAAATACATATCTAAGGGTTCATTTTCCTAACATCACATTATCTGATCTTTCTGCTTGACTCATACATATACTAGATATTGCAAATAAGGGAAACCATGGGACCTATGTTGCTTTGGGCTTGGCTTACTTCACTTAATATAATTTTTTCCAAGCCTTTCCATTTCCTAACAAATGGGGCAATGTCATTCTTTCTGATGGAGGCATAGAATTCCATTGTGTATATATACCACATTTTCTTGATCCATTCATCTACTGAGGGGCATCTGGGTTGGTTCCATATCTTAGTAAACAAAACAAAACAAGAAACTGTTTGGCAGTATCAATTAAATGCCAGCCAATCTATAACTAATAATTAATGTCACCCAGGATGACATAGGGTTTAAAAATGAATATATATGTTAAATGGTGAAAAACATTAAAGTAGATCCAAAATGAAAACAAAATATAAGAATGGATGGTAGGTCATCATTTATTTATCCCTAGAATATCTTATAGCAATAAAAACAAACAAAATACTTCTATATACAAGAAACATGAACATTATAGACAAAATATTTTGTAAAATGCGATAGACATGGAAGATTTTATCAATAAATTTACCAAGCAATAATAACCAAAATTTACTTCTGAGTGGATAGAATAACAATTAAAGAGAAAATAGTTGTGCTGAGAGTGCTGAATGTTGTGGCTCTTTGCATTTTTTATCTAAATAGTGGATGAATGAGCGTTTTCACATTAACAAAGTTTATTGAAGTGCATATACATAATGAGCATACTGTTCTCTATGTTTACCATTATTAAATACAAGAGTATTAGTAAGTAAAAACCTGGAGAGATACATCAACAAAGCCTTTAAAGTTTTCAGGAACTTACTGAACAAATAAAACCATTTCAATAAAAAAAGTAATAAAGTAACATCTTTACAATAAAATAAAAAGTACCTCAAAGAAACTACTATAGTTCTATACTCAAATTTAAGACTCTAAACTTTTTCTGTAGATGGATTTTAAAAGTTGAAATCAGAAGGGAACATTTCTGTTAGTTTGAATATGTTTTGTCCTTTGTTGGGATTATATTTCTTTCCTAGGCACCCAACTTGCAACTTATAATTTCCTAGTATCTTATAGAAAGACCCCCTGGCTTGCTATCTTTGGCCAGGAAAGTACAAATGTCACTATGGTCATTAGTGTGGAGGTAAGGATAGCGACTGCTTCATGTGCACACCTTCAGCTACCTTCAGTTCCAGTCTCACCTCAAGTTTTGAGACTCGCTCAATTTGCAGCCTCCAATCTGGGTTCTCTTTGAGTTGTATCAACAAGATTCTTTCTGTTCCCAGCACCCTGTCTGTCTCCAATCTGTGCTGGCATGGAGGCCAAGGCCTGGAGTTTCCTCATTGTCTTCCTCCAGGACACCATGTACATTCAGTCGAAGGTTCTATGGAGAACTTTCTGTGCGGGCAACTCTCCTGATTTCTTCTCTTATAACTTCATATTCTCACAATCCCTAATTGGAGTCTCAACAGGAAACAGAGCTAAATGTGTGTGCTTCGTCTACTGTCATGCACAGGAACAACTCCTGCCATTTTTTTTGGTTAGTCATGGGGTTTGAACTCTAGGCTTGGGTGCTGTTCCTCAGCTCTTTAGCTCAAGGAGAGCACTCTACCACTTGAGCCACAGCACTACTTCTGGTTTTCTGGTGGTTTATTGGGGATAAGAGTCTCATGGACTTTCCTGCCCCGGCTGGCTTTAAACCACGATCCTCAGATCTCAGCCTCCTGAGTAGCTAAGATTACAGGAATGAGTCACCAGTGCCCACCTCCTCCTGCCATTTTGCCTGTAAATTTTTTACTACTAGGTTGTCTCTATTTTTTTAAATACTTTATTAGCATCTATTAGTTATACAAAGGTTCATTGTGATATTTACTAACATATATGCAATGTAACCTTGATCAAGCTCACCCTCTCTAATAGTCGTCCTTTTTCTCCTCTCCTACTTTTTTTTTTACAAGATTTGTTCTATTTTCATGCATGTATTAAAAATACTTCCACCATATTCATCCTCTTTATTTTCTGGTTATTTATATTTGGTACATATTAATTGTCCATAGGAGTTTCACAATAACATTTCACACATACATGTGTTATATTTTATTCACCTTAATCCCCTCATCTGCTTTTTGTTTCCTGTTCCCAGCCACTCCTATTAGTCAACAGCTTTCAGTGATTTTCTTTATACCATCTTCATACATAGGCACAAAATATAACATATTCCTCCATCATTCTTTTTCTCTATCTCTTGCCTCCACATCCTCCTGATCATCGTACAGATACAATTATGTGTTTGTGTGTGTGCATGCATGTATATATAATAACTAAAGCAAGAGTAAGTGGGAGCATGGCACAAGTGATACAGCCCTTGATGAGCAAGTATCAGGATTTGACTTCAAATTCCAATGCCAACAAAAAGAAAGAGATCTAGGAAGAAAGGAAAGAAAAAAGAGAAAAAGACATAGAAAAGAAGAAAGAGAAAGATTTTCTTCAAAATTGGTGGGGAGCTATTGACACCACTCCGTCTTTTCAACGTTGTCTCCATTTTTCCTCATTAGATAAATTATTGCATTAATCTTCAGCAAAGATCATTTATATCTAGTATCTTAACATTTGTCTTTGGTAGAAATTTGATAATTTGCTGAAGCAGCAGCTTTATTATAATTGCCTTTGTATGGAAAGCAGAGGCAAGAAAAGACAAAGCACAAAATGGGAGACAGAGATGAAAGCAACATAAAGAAAAACCACAGAGGTAGAAACAAAAATGGTACAAAAGGCATCATGAGAAAATAACAGAGAGATGGACAAATACTCAAAAATGGATTTAAGAAACTATATTCACTTATTTAGCATAATGAGTTAATTTATGAAGCTACTTAAAAAATCCTCTTGGGGTTTCACAACCCTAGAAACTAGTTGAGAATGTTTTACATAGTATACTCAAATATTTCACACTTGACACAGATGGAGCTTAATAGGCTGGAGAGCAAAAGCAATAGGAAAATTCCCCAAACCACTTAAAAGGTTGTCTTTCATAAGAAGAAGCAGCACAAAAGGAGACAGAAATGGAGGAAAGGAGGGAGGGAATATAACAGTCCACTTTAGAAAAGCATATTCACTTATAAAATATTAATTTGCTAAACTATTCTGCATTTGTGTGACCCATAGATAATGACTAATTTGTGAATCCATATACATTCTGTTTGATATGGTACCCTTGAATGTTTCACACACAACACAGATGGTCCTTAACAAGTTTAATAAGCTGGAACACATGGGTAGAAATAGGACAGGAAAAGTTGGGGAAAAATCGTTCAATCTCATTAAATCTTCTCACTTTAGCAGAGAAGGTGTGGAGAGGCAGAAGATATTAGCATTATATTTTCAAATACCTCCTATTCACCTAATTGATTTTGTTAAGCTTTTCAACTACATAGACAGTTGTGGGAGGTATGGCTCAAGTAGTAGAACACCTGCCTAGCAAGCACAGGGCCCAGTACCACACAAAAGAGACTCTCTAGAGTATGAAGATGAAAAGGTGGCAGTTCATTGTCCTTTTTACACTTTTCATTGGACCCAGTAAAAAGGAATGGAACATCCCCCTCAACATGGTGAAAAGGCTTCAGCTCTCACTGTGTAGAATTTCCTTTGCCTCTTTGAAAGAGAAGCAGCAGCACAGAGAGAGAAGGAAAGGCTGGCAAGGGAGAGGATTGAAGAACATATAATTGGTTATTTTAAAATGATTGATTTCATAACTTTTCGAAAAGTACATTTTCTTTCCTTTTTAGATTCACAGACTGTAGCTGATTCACAAATAATATTTTAAATACTTAATATCCCACATAATCAGAGATAGGTTTGGTAATAATGAGTTCATGAGTATGACACTAAAATAGAGAAGGGTGAATATTGCCCAAGCTAATCACATTCTGGTTCTCAGGAAAAATCAATCTTAAAATCTTCAATTCTTTATCAGTGTGAAGAGAAAGTTGAAAAAAGGAAAAGGACAGAAGTAAAAATAGATATAGATGAGAGAGAAAAGAGGTATAGGGGAGAGAGAAGGAGAAATGGAATGAGGAAGGAAGAAAGAGAGAAAGAGAAGAAAAGATGATGCTGTGTATTTAGAATTTTGGAGATTTAAAACAGGATACTGGTGGCTCACTCCGATAATACTAGTGAATTTCGAAGCTGAGACCTGGAAGAGTGGTTTGAAGGTACCCCAGGCAGAAAAGGTCTCCAGAATTCTTGTTTCTAATTGACTAGCAAAACGCCAGGCTTGGAGATATGAGTCAAGTGGTTGAGTGACAGCCATGGACAAGCAAGCTGAACAAGACTATGAAGCACGGAAAGCATTTTGAACATAATAATTATAGTTCAGGCAATCTAGAGCTCATTCTTTTGGTTGGTTGTGGGGCTTGAACTCTGAGCCTGGGCACTGTCCCTCATCTCTTTAGTTCAAGGCGAGAGCTCTCCCACTTGAGCCACAGTGCCACTTTTGGTTTTTCTGATGGTTAAGTGGAGATCAGAGTCTCACAAACTTTCCTGCCTGGGCTGGCTTTGAACCACGATCCTCAGATCTCAGCCTCCTGAGTAGCTAGGATTACAGGTGTGTGCCACTAGCACCTGCATAGAGCTATTTTGTTTTAATGTTTGGATTTTTTTGGGTCCGGTCCTGGGGCCTGAACTCTGGGCCTGGGCGCTGTCCCTCAGCTCTTCAGCTCAAGGCTAGCGCTCTACGACTTGAGCCACTGCGCTACTTCCTGCTTTTTTCTTTTTTGCTTATGTGGTGCTGAGGAATCGAACTCAGGGCCTCATGCATGCAAAGCAAGCGCCCTATCACTGAGCCACCTTCCCAGCCCTAAAATGTTTTTTTTTTTATTGTAAAAATAGCAAACAGAGGGGTTACAGTTCCATGAGCAAGGTAATGAGCACATTTCCTATGGAGCATTGTTACCTCCTCCTTTGCTTTTCCCCTACCATCCCTTCCCTCCCCATCTCCCCAACTCCTCCCTCCCCCACCCCACGTCTGAAGTTGTAAAGTTTGTTTTCAACATAACATCTTGTACATCTCATTGTTACAGTGGGTCAACCTGTATCTCTGTTTAAGCTTCTTTTGAAATGGAAAAATCTATTAGCTTTGGAGAATATAAAGTGGGAAGAGAAAAGCCTTAATCCAGACATGTTTGGGGATGTGCTATTCTATCCCCAGGTAGTGATGTTCAATAGGTAGTTGAGTATATATATCTACAGGTGAGTAGAGAATTCCAGGGCAATATAACAAATTACTACAAGTTGGGTAGCTGAAATCAATGGAACTTTATTGTTCTGGAAGCTAGAAATCTGACGTCAACACATGGCAAGTGTTATTTCTGTCTAGAACTCTGAGAATCTGTTTATGATTCTTCCCAGCTTGGTGGTGGCTAGCAATCCTTAGTGATACTTGGCTTGGAGGTACCTCGTGAGTCTGTGCCTCTGCTATCCATAGTGTTGTCCCTCTGTATGTCTCTCTCAACTTAGAAGACTATCAACCATATTGATTTTCTTTTTTTCTTTTTTTAAAATTTATTTATTTATTTTTTATTTGTGAACATACTGTACAGAGGGGTTACAATTACATGGGCAGGATAATGCGTAAATTTCTTACCAAGCATTGCAGCCTCCTCCTTTGGTTTACCCTTCACATCCCTTCCCAGCCTCCCCCCTCCCCCCCAATCCCAACCCTTCTCCTTCCCCCCCTTTCCCCCTCCCCGACCGACGTTGTAAAGCTCGTTTTGGACATGACAACTTATACTTCTCATTGTTGCATCAGGTCCACCTGTATCCTTAAACAACTGTTTTTTCCCCCTCTCCTCCACAAGTTATACTGACATCAAATATAGTGAAAGCAGGGGTTATACAAAGAGATAGTCTTATAAATGCGTTAAAAACACATGCATGAAAGAAAAAACATTAAAATACATGTCTAAGGGTTCATTTTCCTGACATCACATTATCTGACCTTTTCAACTTGACTCATACATATACTAGATATTGCAAATAAGGGAAACCATGGGACCTATGTTTCTTTGGTCCTGGCTTACTTCACTTAATATAATTTTTTCCAAGTTTTTCCATTTCCTAACAAATGGGGCAATGTCATTCTTTCTGATGGAGGCATAGTATTCCATTGTGTATATATACCACATTTTCTTGATCCATTCATCTACTGAGGGGCATCTGGGTTGGTTCCATATCTTAAATATGGTAAATAATGCTGCAATGAACATAGTTGTGCTGGTAGCTTTAGTGTGGTCTTGTTTGTAAACATTTGGGTAAATGCCCAAGAGTGGGATTGCTGGGTCATAGGGGAGCTCTATGTGGAGTCTTTTGAGGAACCTCCATACTGCAAATGGGACTGCATAAAGTTGCAGAGCTTCTGCAGGGCAAATGACATAGCTAGCAAGATCAATAGAAAGCCCACGGATTGGGAGAAGATCTTTACTAGCCATACAACAGACAAGGGTCTCATATCTAAAATATACTTGGAACTCAAAAAATTAAACCCCCCAACAACAAATCCTCAAAGAAACAACTGCCCAATAAACAAGTGGGCGAAAGACTTAAAGAGAAACTTCTCTGAAGAAGAAAGAAGGATGGCCAATAGACACATGAAGAAATGTTCAACATCCCTAGCCATAAAAGAAATGCAAATCAAAACAACATTGAGATACCACCTCACTCCAGTTAGAACGGCAAAAAATCAAGAACTCTAACAACAACAGATGCTGGAGGGGATGTGGACAAAAAGGAACCTTACTTCATTGTTGGTGGGAATGTAAACTTGTTCAACCACTTTGGAAAGCAGTATGGAGGTTCCTCATATTGATTTTCTGTTCACCTTGTTTTAGTAAGGTTTCTGTTAACTATATCTGAAACAACCCTATTTTCAAATGAAATCTACGGTATCTTTTGAAGAGACACAGTTTAACCCATAGCAGTCAGAAAGACCAGGCAGAAGGTACAGATTAGGGAACCATCAAAGTTTAAGATATTGAAGACTGGGGCTTGATTGGAATACCGAGAGAAGGGAGGGAGGGAGAGAGGAAAGGAGGAAGTGAGAGAGAAGTATAAATCCTATATCCTGATGTGTGTCAAGTTTTCGAAATTCAAGGAACCATAACTGGAGACCAGAGAGGTCAGGGAGTTAGAAGGGGTAATTTTGGTTCCAACCAAAGAAGTCTAGTGGAATAAAAGGTAAGGGGATAAAGAAGCAGCCATGGAGCCCAACCTGTCTGGTTTGAATTTGAGAAACAACTTCCTTCCTGGGCAACCTAGCCCTGTGAAAGCTGTGAAGTCTCTCTGAATATCAATTTCTTCCCCTCTCTTATGAGGTTGTTGTGAGAATCAAGTTATCTTGAATATTTTTATTATCTTTAAATAGTTGTACAAAGGAGTTGCCATTTAACCAAGCAGTTTATCAATTCAGTCCTTCTTCGTCCATGTCACCCCTTTCCACATTCTCACCCATCCCTCCGATCCCACCCCTTCCCTCACTTTTCTTAATTTTGGTGTTAGGTATTGAATTTCTTCTTACCATTTAACAAAGCAGTTTATGCCTACAACACATCTATCTTGATCTGCGTCAGCCTTTCAATATATTCCTCCCCGAACCACCCCTTGTTTTTCTCAGTTCTGTAGCTTATAGTATGCATTTTTGCCTGCGATCTCTCCCCTTCCCCCTTCATTCTTCTACCCATCTCCTGTTGGCCCTGCCCTCTCCTCTTACAAGTACCCACTTCCTGGTTTTTATTTTGTTGGGCTTTGACTAAGTCTTTCTAAAGAATTATACCACTAAAGCATTCCGAACAGTCTATTCTACTTCAGTTAATTCATTTGTAACTTGGATACCTCCCAGAGTATTTATTTATACAAATGAAATATATATTTTTAATTTCATAACCTATAACAGTGTTTTAGAAGACAATAATTTCTCATTGTTTACAGGAAGAATGTGAATTTATTTGAATAAACTTGTATCAAACTTGCTCTAAGAAAGCTGTACTTGTACATCATCAGCTTGTTTTTTCACAATGAAAACATACCATTTTATGATGGTTAAAGACTTCTAGTTACTTGGGCTTGGGAGGCACTGGGGTGTTATATATTGACTACAAAATTGAAGAGCTTTGTTAACTGAATTGGGGCCCAATTTGTTTGAATGATACATATGTGACTATATGCCATCTAATTTTACTTTGTCTTAAGGAGAATATGTCGTCATGACAACTCACTTTCATCTGAAGCGAAAAATTGGCTACTTTGTGATCCAGACCTATTTGCCATGCATCATGACTGTCATTCTTTCACAAGTATCTTTCTGGCTCAACCGAGAATCTGTCCCTGCCCGCACGGTCTTTGGTAAGTATTGCTTCATATAGCATGGAGAGAGACATTTTCCAATTTTATTGTTGGCAGTGGCCACCTTTCTTATGAAAGAAAGACCATTGAGTTCTCCTCCTCTTCCTCCTGCTCTTCTTTTCTTTCTTCTTCTTGGAAGTATTGGGCTTTCAACTGAGGGCCTCATAATTGCTTAGCAGATGGTCTGCCACTTGAGCCATGTTTCCGTACCCTCTTAATTTATATTTCTCAATAATATTGTGGATTTATGCCTAGGCTAGCTTGCACTGCAATCCTCCTATTTAGGCATCCTGATTAGCTGGAACGACAGTTGTGCATCACCATGTTTAACGTTTTAATTGGTTAAGATGAGGTCTTGTGAATATTTTGCCTTCTTGGCTTCTAAGTAGGATTTCTACTGTAGTCACACTGATCTTTGCCTCCAGAGCAGCTAGGATTTGAGGTACAAACCATCAATGACCAGAAGCAACTCAATTCCTAGCAAGCAGGTCAGAAGTAGTGAGATTACTGAAAATGCTGCAGGAACTGGGGAGTGAACAGAAATGTTCAGTGGCAAAGAAAATGAAGTTAATGCACAGACTAGGCAAAGTAAAGGGTAAGAAACCGAGCTAACAAAAGAGAAGAAACTGGGGACTTTGTAAGGAGCCAATGAACATCGGACTTTGCTTTTTGTCCTCTACTCATTTTGAAGGCCTGAAGAAGGGTAGTTTCCTCAATCATATCTACAACTAGAGGAATTTACTTCACCATATGTTTACTTATGGCTAGGCAGAAGTTCACTTGTCATTAACACATTTTCTTTTTTTTTAATTTTAATTTTTTGTGAACATATTGTACAGAGGGGTTACAATTACATGGGCAAGATAATGAGTACACTTCTTATCAAGCATTGCAGCCTCCTCCTTTGTTTACCCTTCACATCCCTTCCTAGCCTCCCCCTGCTCCCCCATCCAACCCTCCCCCGCGCCCCCACATCCCCCCCCCGCACCAAAGTTGTAAAGTTCATTTTCAATATGACAACTTGTACTTCTCATTGTTGCAACAGGTCCACGTGTATCCTTAAACGACTTGTTTTTCCCCATCTCCTCCACAAATTATACTGACATCAAATATAGTGAAAGCAGGGGTTATACTGTGGGGGAGGGACATACAAAGCAACAAAGAGATAATCTTATAAATGCGTTAGAAACAAATGCATGAAAGAAAAAAGCATTAAAATATATATCTAAGGGTTCATTTTCCTAACATCACCTTATCTGACCTTTTCTGCTTGACTCATACCTATACTAGATATTGCAAATAAGGGAAACCATGGGACCTATGTTTCTTTGGGCCTGGCTTACTTCACTTAATATAATTTTTTCCAAGTCTTTCCATTTCCTAACAAATGGGGCAATGTCATTCTTTCTGATGGAGGCATAGAATTGCATTGTGTATATATACCACATTTTCTTGATCCATTCATCTACTGAGGGGCATCTGGGTTGGTTCCATATCATAGCTATGGTAAATAATGCTGCAATAAACATACAAACAACTGCCCAATAAATGAGTGGGCTAAAGACTTAAAGAGAAACTTCTCTGAAGAAGAAAGAAAGAAGGATGGCCAATAGACACATGAAGAAATGTTCAACACCCCTAGCCATAAAAGAAATGCAAATCAAAACAACATTGACATACCACCTCA
This sequence comes from Dipodomys ordii, assembly GCF_000151885.1. NCBI lineage: Eukaryota > Metazoa > Chordata > Mammalia > Rodentia > Heteromyidae > Dipodomys > Dipodomys ordii. The sequence goes on from NW_012267305.1 coordinate 504,018, forward strand.
CCCCTGTTAGAATGGCAAAAATCAAGATCTCTAACAACAACAGATGATGGAGGAGATGTGGACAGAAGGGAACCTTACTTCATTGTTGCTGGGAGTTTAAACTTTTATGGAGGTTCCTCAAAAGACTCCACATAGAGCTCCCCTATGACCCAGCAATCCCACTTTTGGGCATTTACCCAAATGTTTACAAACAAGACCACACTATAGCACATTTTCTTTAGAGTCTATCCATCTGTCTGTCTGTCTGTCTGTCTATTTCCCACTACACTACAAGACTTTTCAGTGTACATGTAAGATATACATTTAGTTTTCTACACACAAGGCATTTCTACCACTGTCTTGAAGCTGTACTATGTCATTAAATAAATAGAAAATGATGTTCTAGATGGAAATAGTGTTTTAGGTCAGGTCTGGGATAAAGAGAGCAATGGAGAAAGAGAAAGAATAACCTGCAAAATATGAAAAACAATAAAAGTCAATAAGAATGCCATGATACCATGGAAGTCAAGAGAGGAAAAGATGCAAGAGGCAGAACATTGTCATGGAGGTGAATTCTACTGGGAATTGTGATCTTTTGGGTGCAAGAAATCTGGAAAAGAACAAGTCTAGTGATACAAAGGGAACAGCAGCTACATGGGAGTGCCTGGTTGTTGTCCAGTATTTGAGACAGAACAAAGTAGATACTTGAAATATATTCCTGTACAAAATCCTAAAAAGCCCAATCAGAAAACATTTTTAAATTAAAATCTGACCTCCTAAAACATTAGAGGTTCTACTGAGAGGCCCAAATAGTAGAAAGAAGTGCAAATGGGAGTATTGATCATAGGAATTGATAGTATTGTAGCAGCAGGATAGGTGGAAGCATTCCTGGTTTTAGTCAACAAGAATGTGGTTTTTAAGATTATGTAAGAAAACAGTGAACCTGAATAAGGTTGTGTTATAACTAAGACTATGATATATTGAATAGTAGCTTCGAGTGATATGTATGTCCAAGTGGCTGTAACTTGGAAATGTGATCTTATATGGTAACAGTAATTATAGAGCTGGGCAGGGTGGTGTGCACATGTAATCCCAGCTACTTGGGAAGTACAGACAGGATAATAGCAGTCCAGGGCCAGACAAAGGACAAAGGAAAAAAAATTCAATAACATCTTGTCTCAAAAACAAACTTGGAGTGGTCACAAACATCTATTATCTCTGTTACTCAAGAGGCAAAGGAAAACTGGTCTGAGGCTGGCCTCGGAACAAGTGCAAGACTATGGGGGAAAAAAAAACTACAAGCAAAGATGCTGGGAGGGGCTGGGAAGGTGGCTCAGTGGTAGAGTGCTTGCCTTGCATGCATGAGGCCCTGGGTTCAATTCTTTAGCATCACATATGCAGAAAAAACAAAACTGGAAGTGGCGCTGTGGCTCAAGTGGTAGAGCGCTAGCCTTGAGCTGAAGAGCTGAGGGACAGCGCCCAGGCCCAGAGTTCAGGCCCCACGACCGGACCCCCCCCAGAAAAACGATTCTGGGAATGTGGTTCAAGGGGTAAAGTGATTGTTTAAGCAAGAGACCTTGACTTTAAGCCCCACTTACACATTCACAAACACGCACACACACATGCACACAGTCACACACACAGTAAATATAGATGTGATAAGTTTAAAACCTTAATATGGAATTTGGCATGATCAGGATGGACCTTAAATGCAATACCAAGTGTTATTCTGAGAGTGCAGAAGAGCATTCACTATGGAGGAGAAAGCAGAGTGATAATGTAAACAGAAAACTGGAAGATGCTCCTGTGTTGACTTTAAAATGAGAGGAAGTGGCCCATGCACTCAGGAGGGAAATCAGTGTGTGTTTGGAAGTCAGGGAAGTCAATGGAGTATTCCTCTAGCACTTCTGGAGAGACTGTGTGTACATGCACACATTGATCTTAATCCAGTGAACTGATTTCTCATGTCTGCTGTCTAGATCTGCAATAATAGATTTATGCTCTTTTAAGTCACTAAGGTCGTGGTAATTTGTTACATAAGCCATACAAAATTAATAGGTACTCTTCCCATAAATCTAGTAGCATGGAGGAGTTGTGCCCTCAGTGGAAGAGAATGTTAAGAAAACACTCCACAGTGAAGGAGCACAAGAAGAAAGCATTTCGATTTTGGCCTTGATTCTGTGTGAAATATGAGCTTTCTTGAAAATTAATTTTTTAATTCAAACTTGACCTCCCACTAATTTAGAATTCTTAGTTACAGTAACTGTATCGATGCAAAAACCTCCAAGTTGAAATGTTAATTTAAAAAATGATTGCAGAGATTTTATTTAAGAACATAGAGCCAAGAATAGCCAATATTCTCCTGAAGAAGAGCAAGGCCAAGAGACTTGCCTAACAGGATGTCAGAATGATTGAAAAGCTGGAGTAATTAAGCAGTATGTTATTGGCATAAAGGAAAGAAAAATAAAGACACACTGGAGAGAGTCCACATATATGAAAACTGATTTATCACAAAGATGGCATTTTAGACATTTAATCTGATATTGATTAAGGAGACTTAAACATAAAAAGAAAAATATTATCCTTCTAGAAGAACATATAAAACAATATCTTTGCAAATGTTGATAAAAATTCTTAGAGTAGGGCTGGGAAGGTGGCTCAGTGTAGAGCGCTTGCCTTGCATGCCTGAGGCCCTGGGTTCGATTCCTCAGCACCACATAAGCAAAAAAAAAAAGAAAAAAGCTGGAAGTGGCACTGTGGCTCAAGTGGTAGAGCACTAGCCTTGAGCTGAAGAGCTGAGGGATAGCGCTCAGGCCCAGAGTTCAGGCCCCACAACCAGACCCCCCCAAAAAAATTCTTAAGAGTATAAAAGAAATGTTAAACTGAAGTTCATACAAATTTTAAATTTCTGATTATCAAAGAGGAACTTTAGGAGTAAAGAAGATCTCAAGTCTACAATATTAACTTCTTACAAAGTTGAGATATGAAGATCATTTCAACTGGGCAGAAAAGTCTATGAGATTCTTATCCCTAATCAATCACCAAAAAAACAGGAGTGGAGGTATAGCTCAAGTGTACAGCACCAGCCTTGAGCAGAAAAAGTTAAGGACCACTACCGAGGACTTAAGTTCAAGCCTCAGTACTGGTGTATACACACACACACACACACACACACACACACACATACACACACACATGAATATCAAAACTATGTGTATATATGTATATATAAAAACATCTACGTGTGTTTTGTATATATATACATATATATGTATTTTGTGTGTATATGTATATTTAATGATAGGAGAATATATGAAACTTTGAAAATTAGAGAGGGGTACAGGAATATAGTTGAGGGGTAAACTTGTTTAAACTATATAACTATGAAATTATTACAATGAAATTTCCTTCTATTATTTATGTCTGCTAATTAAAAATAAAATAGAAATCATTAAAAGAAAAAATGAAGTGGTAATCCACAGACTGGGATATAATATTGCATACATGTGTAAGCCTGACAAAAGAACTATATTCCAAATATGTCAAGAACTCTGAGATTTCAATAAGCGTCATTTTATATGGTCATATGCACATAGCTATTGAGCTGTTGTGATCCTCTCCTAGGAATATCCTCCTTTGTTTTCTCTATGCAATGCTTTGAGTGCTTTTAATTAATCATGTCCATGTGTAATTATTTGTCTTTTACCATCCATCGGATTAACTTCTAGATTTGTAGTCATATTCTAGTTATTACAAATGAAGGAAACCATGCAGCCCATGTATCTTTGGATCTGGCTGACTTCACAGATTTTTATTGTACTGTTGGCAGTTATTTTTCTTTCTTTCTTTCTTTTTCTTTTGATTTATTTTCTATTGACAGTGGGTTTTTTTCTGTAACCTTTGTCTTATTTGTAAGTTTATCTGATTCTGGGATGGGAAGGGGAATCAGAAATGGTGGGACAGTTGATGAACCAGTTCAACAGGGATATGCACTAGACAATATGTTGGAAATGAACTTCACAATTTATGGGGAGAGGAGTTGATCCCGTGGGTAGGGCTGGGGGAAGTGAGTGGGATAAAATGAGGGAGGGGGTAACACTGTTAAAAAACAAATGTACTCATTACCTTACTTATGTAACTGTAAGGTCTCTATACATTTCCTTTACAATAAAATTTAAATTAAAAAAGAGCTCTTACAATGGATGAACAAATATTTTCCAGAGAATATAAAAATACCTCTAAGCATACAAATAGATCCATAGCAGCATTTTTTTTGTCAGTTGTGGGGCTTGAACTCTGGGCCTGGATGTTGTTCCTCAGCTCTTCAACTCAATGCTAGTGCTCTACTATTTGAGCCAAAGTGCCAATTCCAGTTTTTTGGTGGCTAATTGGAGATGAGTCCATGCCAGGGCTGGCTTTGAACCACGATCCTCAGATCTCAGCTTCCTGAGTATCTAGGATTACAAGCATGAGCCACCAGTGCCTAGCTCCCTTAAGCACCATAAAAATTTTTATGTTATATTCTTTTAAAAAATTGTCAGGGTGATATACACAGGGATTACAGTTATATAAGAAAGGTAGTGAGTGCATTTCCTGTCGAACTTATTACCCCCTCCATTTTTCTTGACTTTCCCTCCCTCAACACCCCCCCACAAGTTGTACAGATAATTTCCAACATATTGTCTTGTGAATATCACTATTGCATTGATTCCTCTTTTGTCCTTTATCTCACCGTTTTGTTGTTCTCCTTCCATTCCCTAATTCTTGTAAACATATATACAATTCCAGGGCACCAAAATCAAATACAGTGACAATAGGGGATAAACCATAGTGGGGAAAACACAAAAGAAAAAAGAAGCCATGTAATACATTAAAAACCACAACAACAAAGAAAAATCTCTTGTGTCCATAGCAGCATTTTAATGAAGGAAATGTACACTAAAATCTCAAGATGACATCTGCTCTTAATTCTAGAATAATGAGTTAATAGTTATATTATCAGATACTGGATATCTTGAGGAAGAATTTGAGATCTCATAAACTGCTGGTAGGGATGTAAAATGACACCACCTCTTTGGAAATCAATTTAATTGATTCTTATAAAGTTAAAAATATGGCCGGGCGCTGGTGGCTCATGCCTGTAATCCTAGCTACTCAGGAGGCTGAGATCTGAGGACTGCAGTTCAAAGCCAGCCCGGGCAGGAGAGACCATGAGACTCCTATCTCCAATAAAAACCACCAGAAAACCGGAAGTGGCGCTGTAGCTCGAGTGGTAGAGCACTCGCCTTGAGCTGAAGAGCTGAGGGACAGCGCCCAGGCCCAGAGTTCAAGTCCCATGACCGACAAAAAAAAACAGTTAAAAATATGTTTCCTATAATCTAGATATTGCTTTCCTAGGTATATACACAAGTAAAATTAAAATCTCCAAAAAAATTTTAAAAATTTCTGGAAAGAATTTTACTCATAACAGCCCCAAACTAGAACACATACAAATGTAAATGCATAGATAAATGAATGGGCGCTCACACACACACACACACACACACACACACACACACACACACACACACACACACACACCCATATATGGTACGTGTGTATGTGTAGTGTATAGATAACATATATTGATTATTGACTAATACAATGTTTTAGATGAGTCTCAAAGGCATATTAATCTGAAATATCTAGGCATAAAATATTATAGTCTGTATAACGTTATTTATATAAAACAATTCCATTATAATAGCAAGTTCCCTTTTGCCCACTCTCAGTCAATCCATCGCCCTAAAGAAGCCAAAGCTTTCTCTATAACATCATAACTTAGCCCTCCATGTTTTATATCCTGATTTGGGTAGTAGTTGTACAACTCCATACACTTGTCCAAAGACTTAAAAATGTACAAACTATTTTTCTAGTGTATATAAATTCTACCCCAATTTAAAATACAAATCTACTGAGACTCCAGATGTTTGAATTATTGGATAGACTTTCAAACATCCATAGTGAATATATTTAAGTGAGCTTAAGTAATGTGAAAATTTTGGATGGTAAATAGAAATATATTTCATAAAATAGGGAGAGGGAGAGAGAGAGAAGAGAAATGACATTGGAAATTGTAGAACTGGAAAGTACAGATAAAAATTCAGTGATTTCTATATAAATAAAAGAAAATCTATGAACTGGACAATAGGTCAGATTACCTAAAAAGCAAGTTAAGATGTAAACAAAAATGCATGAGAGAAACAGGCATGCAATTTACTGAAAAACAGTAATAAAAATGTAATTGGAAACCTAAAGAAAATATAACTTTCATTAGAATAAATCAAAATATATGTCAATAAGGATCCATTATGGTGAAACATCTGAAAACAAAAGACAAAGAGAAGACCTTAAAGAGCTTCTTGGAAAAATTATGTTGCTTTTCCAATTCTATCCAATATACTGGAAACTGACTTTCATAGAAACAAAGAAGATATTTTTGAACACTAATAATAGCATAATGCTAAAAGTTATGATTATCATTAGACTTTCACTAAAGGAAATGCTTAATTTTATTCTTCAAATGAAAGGAAATATATCTTGGAAGGAAGACTGAAAACGTATTTTATAAAGAATGACTATAATATATAATATATATAGGAATGGTAAACAGACACCAAATGTATGAAATAATAACAGTGGCTCATAGGGCAAAAATACACGTAGAATAAAAATTAGAGTATAACATAATCTATGTTGAAATGGAGATACGCAGAGATCAAATGTTCTGTAGATTTTCAGTTTGAGGGGGGAAGCATAAGAGATCAACTAAAATGACAAATTAAGGTACACACTAACTGAATGTTTTCATCTCTTCTAGGAATGCAAAATGATATAAGTACTTTAAAATTGAGTTTTAAAGTGTTATACAAATCTATTCATATGCTTTACCATACAGTCTGGGATTTCTATTGCTAGATATTTACCAGACACATGAAAACAGATGCTCACACAAATACATAAATGAAATAATTCAAGTACCCCCCCTTTTGTGTTTTACAGCACTTAAACTTTAGAAATAACTTTAGTGCCCATGAATATGTGAATACATGAACTAACTTGTTACATCAATACAATGTAATACTACTCTGAAAATAAAAGAAATACAATAAAGATACATGGAAAAGCATGGACCAATGTAATATTGAGTTGAATGTAGGAAGACAGACACAAATTAATGCATACTATATGATACTTACATAAAATATGGAACTGTAGGGAAGAATGTAACCCATAATGAAAGAAAGCAGATCAGTGGTAACTTGGGATCAAGGAGAAGAAGTTGTAAATAATAGGACCTGAGAAAAGCAGTGGTGTCATGACACAGCAGATATCTCAAAGGAGCCTAAATTTGCACAAAACTATGGTCACGAAGTGATCGAAGGATACTAGAGATCAAGAAATATGGACTTCAGCCTTTATTCTCTTGGCTTTAAATTATTAAGAAAAGGAACATTTACATGCCGTGAGGAGATTAAAAATATAGGCGAACTCATCAGTCATAGAGCAGCAGAAAAAATGGCACTGTGGCTCAAGTGGTAGAGAGCTATCCTTAAGCCCAACGAGGCTCAGGGACAACAGCCAGGATATGAGTTCAAGCTCTACAACCAACAAAAAATAATAGAGCAGCAAAATTGGACAGAAAGGGTTTGTAAAGAATGAATGGGCTGCAGGATCAGATTCAACAACGTAGTTTGTTAACACCCCACCCATGAGAATGAAACGAATAGGTGTGTGAAGTATAATTAATATGGATCATCTAATGGGTGCAGATGGGGGCTCATTTTGAACAGTGTGGTCTGAAATGTTTTAAATTTTGTATCACAAAATGTGCCATAAGGCACATACTAGGCAAATGGTAATGTTTCAAAATAAAAAGAGGCAATATGTCCCTATATTTGACAACACTAACAACAGAATTAGTAGAAAAAGCAAATGCACCATGATTTCTGCAGAGTGAGACCTGCAGATCAAAATTAATTCCACTCAGCACACATGTAGTTTAGTTAGACAAATACATGTTATCTGTTATATTTCTTTGGGCAGTGTGGGATATAACACTAGAAGTGTTCAAAGAAAGGCTTTCTAGAAGGATCTTGAAGAAACAGCAGTAGAAGACAGGCTGAATCTTTCTAAGTGCTGAGATTCTCTTTGTCTGTCCATGAGGTGTACCAAATGCTTGATTGAGTGTTCTACTGGCTCTGAGTAGCTAAGAGCTCTCATAAGATGACAGCTCTAATTAAGCACAAGAGGCTGGAGCTCTAAAAATCTCTGCTGAAATAGAGCACCGAAGCACTAGTGTCATAGTACAGTTTTCCAGCCAACCACTAGCACACTGCTAAGGATGCATAGGGTGCATAACTGCATTTAATAATCACGAGTGAGATAACTTGTTTTTCTCATAAATCAGCCTTTCCTTGGAATGATCTGAGGATTACTAAGCCTTGTGTCTGTTCTCAGAATTTATGATATTACCAATTCAGATCATTCCTTTGCAATGATTTAACTTTTTGGTTCATTCTTGATATAGTGTAAAGTGTGTTTTTGTTTTATATATATATATCTATAATTATATAATATATATAACTGTAAAGATACTGTACAGAGGAGTTACAGTTACATGTGCAAGGTAATGAGTCCATTTCCTATTGAGCATTGTTACCTCCTCCTTTGTTTTTCCCCTACCATCCCTTCCCTCCCCACCTCCCTACCTCCCCGCCCCACAAAGTTGTAAAGTTAGTTTTTGACGTAGTGTCTTGTACATCTCATTGTTACAATGGGTCATCCTGTATCCTTATTTCAGCATTTTGTTCTTCATGTTTGATTATTTCCTGCCTATTTGGTACAAAGGTACTCCTTGAGGGTTTACTTAAATCGCACTGAGCTTTGTCTAGTCTAGATTTTCACATCCACAACAAATATACAAGAACTTAAAGGAGCAAGATAAGACAGGAAAGGAAGCCCCAGAGGCTACCACACACATACTTAACTTGGGGTCATTAGCATCAATGCTAATTAGCATTAGGATTTCATTCTTTGCTCTACTTGACCAGGCTTCATGAAGCTCCCATTCTCATCCTTTTCAGCCTGGTAACACTCAGCATGAGATTCTAAGCATTCTTCCTGCAGTGCCTTATCAAAATGCTGCTATATAGAAATAGTAGGTAATGCTCATACATGGAGAGAGTACAGGCATAGAAAGATTAAAATAATTGCCAAGATACAAAACAAGTAAGTACCTAGGACTTCTAAATTCTAGTGTGGTGCTCATGGAAACTATATAATTACTACAAACAAGTATCAAATTATGGTTATGTTATTGTTACTAATGTTAATTATTCTAACTATAAAATTGTGATAGTATTACTGTAAACAGAAAATAATAGTAATGTTAATTGTAGAGGGCACTACATATAGAGTAATTATTTATGTCATGTATTATGATATAGATTTTATAAATAAATATCTCATTTAATTTTGCAACAAATTTGTATCATCTTGTACTACTATGCTCACTTTACACATTGATAAAAATGAGTATTGGTAGAATTAAACATCTTGAGTTCATATTATTAGCAGGGGGATTGTCCAGAATTCTGTTGAGCTTAGTCTGTCTATGCAGCTTATGCTGCTAAGCACAACAAAATGTCATTTCTATGCATATTTAAATTTTGAAAAGATTTTAAAAGTTTAAGTACAAGTTAGAAGTGAATTTTAAAAGAACTAAAAAGAATCAATTGAGTTAAAATCAGGCCCTTGTTCTATAAAATCCAACAAGATATATACTGGAACGGTTTTGATTGCCATGAAGCTCATTAGGAACTGAGAGTGTAATGCCACTACAAACATTTTCCACAATAATTTGTTGTATTATGAGAAGTGAGCCCAGAATTAAACATGTGATCACCCTACTGAACTTAGAGTTTCCCCCCGAACTTGAGCCTTAGTTCTGAGTTATTGGATGAGAGCTACCAGGTTGGGAGGAGGGTTGAACAAGAGACAGAGGTCATGAGGAATCCACAGATTTCTATGGTCGTGCGGGAAATGGGTAGTCACAACAAATTGCAGCCCACCTGTGAGGTCTGTAAAAGCCCGTAACAGAGAGCAGGAGTCAGATATTTCTTTCCTGTGCTGTAAGGAAAGTAGCAGTGACATCGATGAGTGGGCGAATAGTTAGAAAATGCAGATTTGGCTCAACGGTGACCTCTCCTCATCTGCAAGCTCTCTTATAATGACATAAGCTACTTATTCTTCAAGAGAAAAGTGTAGGCAGAGGCCAGAGGACAACTATGACAAAGGCTACACTAAAGATGTCTATCACTGTGCCAACTGGGCTCTGGTAGTTACTAGGTCGTGACCTTTACAAAAATAATAAAAGCAACTTAAAAATAACAACTAAATACATAAATAAAGGAGACATCCTGAGTGGGGCAAAATAAAGCTGTTCCTCTTGAGTAGGAAGTCAGTGATCTCATTAAATACATGCTGAATGTCTTTTAGTCACATTTGGTTGTCATCTTTTCTCTCCCAGGTGTCACCACTGTTCTTACCATGACCACCCTGAGTATCAGTGCCAGAAACTCCTTACCTAAAGTGGCATATGCGACGGCCATGGACTGGTTCATAGCCGTCTGTTATGCCTTTGTGTTTTCTGCGCTGATTGAATTTGCCACTGTGAACTACTTCACTAAGAGGAGCTGGGCTTGGGAAGGCAAGAAGGCGCCAGAGGCCCTGGAGATGAAGGTGAGACGCAGCAAAGGGGGGACTGAGAAGCCCTTTTTCACAGACTGTATTGGGACCAGGAGTGAACAGCCTGCAGCCCGCAGCAACTCAGCAGGGCTGTGTGCTATTCACTGAGTCATCAATCCAGCTCTTGACAGGGGTGCTTCTTGGCAACCTAGAATTTTGACAGAGCAAAGGAAAGAGGGAAAGTGGCATGGAGAGCTTCCCGTCTTGTGGTCTGAGATCAAATATGTGTGATGCTTCTAGACTCCAGGGAAACCCATTGATACAAAGGAACATAGAAGCTTGGACTCTTGTAAATGGAGATAACACTAACTGCTCCAGGGCCAGCTCCCCCCTCACTTTCCATTATATTCACCTTAGGAGCAAACCCAGTGACTATCATTCCTTCTCTGTTTAGCTTATGTGGTAATGAAATGCTAGTTCATTTTCCCCCTGCCCATTGAAGAATTCATTCTTCAATATGCAAGTGGAATGCTACTTTCTCCATAGAAAGTGTCTAGAATCCCCTAGGCTCATTTAGCTATCTGTGGGCTGGCATTCTTAGTAGTAGGGCTTATTTGTACTAAGGTTATTTGCCTCCCTCATTACTAGACTAACCATTTTGAGGGCAAAGGTTCATCTGTGTCCCTACACAGTATTTTGTTGCTTAAATTTATGGATCAATGAGGAAGGAGAAACAAAAAATTCAACAAATGAGATTGGTAGGAGTTAATGATAAATGAAGTTTGATCAATAGTGTCTCCCTTGGATACTTAAAATTAGTCTAGGTATCTAGTAGATCTAGATGAAGATTATCCAAATTGATAAAGACAAAAAAAATCTGGCAGCCCTGATCCCTGATTCTAAGATCCTTCAAAGGATCATAGGGAAGAGAAATGGTAATAAATATTTGGCAAGCATACATGAAAGATCTATTCCAAACATACAGAATGGTGAGTTGGCAAGATTGGAAATATATGGTAACCACTTATTGGAGCACAACTTTGCTATAAGTTATTAAGGAAAAAGTGTTTTATTATAGTCTAGTTGCTACTTTTTGGCCTTCAAATGTATTTACTGTTCTATATCTTGAGTTATCAACTGTGACCAGAATCAGTTGATGCGTCTACTTGTACTAAAAGATAAAGGGAAATTGGTATATTTATCCTATGTCCCACCTTCTTTCTTTACCAGCAATATTTTGTTATGTTGCTATTTGTCTTGCCAAGTTGTGTAACATTTATGTTTCCTGTTCTCTTTTTTGCTACCATAATGCCTATAGCTGTTTTCATACTTTTAAATTTAAATGGGTTCTTGTCTCAAAATAGTCCTTTTATTCAATTTTCCATTCATTGCTTAGCTACCTTAAGGTGATCTTCTAAAAGTTTCTTTAAGAAAGTCTCATGGGAATCTCATATTTCTTACTTTTCTGCACATGTAAAATGTCTGGTCATTGTGTTGATATTTGAACTATAGTTGAGCTACTGTATAATTTGTGGGCCACATTCTCTTTCTGATGACTGAAGCATTGATTTGCATATTCGGTTCTGTCAGTGAATGTCATCAAGAAATATAAGACCAACTTGAGGACTTTGGACATCATATGAAATTTTGTTTGATGATGTGAAAATCTACCTAATATACATTTCATTTCTAAATTCCAGTTACTTTTATCCTGATCACTCTATGTAGATTTTGTTCCTAGGATATATGCATTCATGGCCTTGTATGCTGGAAGAAAGTTTTCTTGAAAATTTGTGTTTGTTCTGTCCTCTTCCTAGAAGCACAGATTATGTGTTTTTTAATTTTTAGTCTCCCATATGTGCTCTTTCTTCTCTAATAATGTTTAACTCTTTATTTTCCATTTTCTTTTCACTCAATTTTCTCAAGCTTATCTCTTGTGTCCCTCATCATGTTCAACGCTGTCTCTGGTACTAGTATCATGTGTTATGTTTATATTATCTCTCACAGTGCATTTTTATGTGTTCCATGTTCTTTTATGGGTTCTCTGATAATCTTTTGGTGACCATTTTCCTCCTCTATGCCACATCTTTTGCATCCCTCCCATGATCTGTTTTCTTTGGTTATTACCCGAAGTTGCACGGAGGATTTCTTTCCTAGCCCTATGGTGTGCATTTATTCACAAGCATCATTTTAGGAACTGAGTGAGAGAGTGAGCAGGACAGTGGTGAGTACTTGAAAGTGACTAGAACACAGTGCGTCAGTTAACCTCATGTGCTGTCTCTGTCAACTCTTCTGAAAACTCCCTGTACTTATTCTGCTTCTAACCAGTAAGAAGTTTTCCTTATGCATAGGAAAGCACTCCGTGTGTGGTAGAGGTGTGTGTGCATGTGCCTCTGTTGCATGTTTGCTGTTAGAGCCCTTAACTCTCCAGTTCTACCTTGTCTGCCATTATATTGGGTTCAAACAGAATCAAAGATGCTCTCACTGCCAGAATTAAACAAGGATCATTTGTTGGTTCTCTTCAGCTACTTTACTTATTGAAATTCTGTTCTTGCTGTGAAAGACAGAAAAGCAGGATTCTCAGTGCCTCCTTCACCTTGACCTCATTTTCAATTATTCAGAAGCCCTTACTCTGGGGCATTATAAAAGAATATAAAAGAATTCTAGTTTCATCAGAAATAAAGTTTTGGGGCTGGGGGTGTAGTTCAGTGATAGCATGCTTGCCTAGCATATGCAGAGCCCTGCATTTAAAGCCCAGCAACATGAAACCAAACCAAACCAACCCCAAAACTTCATCTGTTATTGTTTTTGATTACTTCCAAAAAGAAGGGAGCAAAGATGTCCTAAGTGTGCAATAGTTTCCCTTTACTGAAAGATTTCTAGAATAGAGCATTTAAACAGAGAATTTTTTTAAGGCAATGATCAACAATATCTAACACACAGGCTGAGTTTTCTAAGGAAAAAAACCATGCCAAACCAACCGCATAAACTTTTTATAAAAGTTCAATGAACTAGTATCCCAAGTATTGTCATAGCTTTTTCAAGACATTTTGATATAATCTTTATCATGCCCCCTCCAGAATGAATAGAAAGCAGATGAAATAATGTATTGAATCTAATGTGCTTGGTTTCCCAATTGAAGTCAAATAGAATTTGCTAATAGATTGACATCAACTTCACTGGAGTTCTCTGGAAATAATTTATGTTATTTCACCCTAACCCCTGAAAATGTTGTCATCAATGACTCAGTTAAAGCCATATGAGAAAGAAGATTCAAATGTGTAATCTAGTAGCAATTAATGCTAGTTAGGAGAAGAGTATTTTTAGAATTCGGAATCAAAAAGAATTTCTGAAGTTGGAAAGGACAGGCTGAAATTAAAAGATTAATACTTGGTAGGTCAAATAGAAATTCTTAAGTATAGTTATAACATTAAATTCTGCGGTATAAAAGCATAAGAGTTCCCCTCCCTTCTTTCTTCCTTCTCTCCCTCCCTTCCTTCTTTCCTTCCCTTCTTCCTTCCTTCTCTCCCTCCCTTCCTTCTCTCCATCCCTTCCTTCCTCTCTCCCTTCCTCCCTCCCTCTCCCCCTCTCTACCTCCCTTCCTTCCTTCCTTCCTTCCTCTTCCTCCCTCCCTCTCCCCCTCTCTACCTCCCTTTCCTTCCTTCCTTCCTTCCTTCCTTCCTTCCTTCCTTCCTTCCTTCCTTCCTTCCTTCCTTCCTTCCTTCGTTCCATTATTTTTTTATCTACTGGAGTTTGAAATCAGGGCATCTTGCTTGCTTAGTTTTCTTATTTATGATCTAGCGTTGTACCAGTTGAACCCTGCCTCTGGCGTGGCTTAATTTGCTAGTTATTTTGATTGTGAGTTTCTTACATCCTCCCTCAGGTTGGCATCAACTTGTGATTATCCAGAGCTCAGCCTCCTGAGTAGCTAAGATTACTGGTGTGAGCTACCAGCACTTGACTCTTATTTGTAATGTTTTGGGAATGCAGCATATCATTTTCTATACCAGTTGTGCTATTATGCATTTCTAACTGTGAACAAAGATTCCAATTTGTCCACATCCTTGCCAACTCTTTTTATTCATGGATTTTTGTGTAGTAATTAGAGTTGAACTGAAGACCACACACATGCTGGGCAAGCAGTCTACCACTGGAGCCATCTATCCAGTCCTTTTGTTTGCATGTTGCCTTTGAGAAAGGGTCTCACCACTAATTTTACCTGGGTAGTTGCCAGACCCACTATCCTCTTGCCTCTACATCTTCAGTAGCTATAATTACATTTTTGCACCATAACACCTCACCTTAATGTTTTTAATAGTAGGTATCTTAAAAGATTTGAGGTTGTATGCCATTCTGATTTTGATTTACATTTTCCTAATGACTAGTGGTGTTGAGCATCTTTTTATATGCCTGTTGACCATTTGTGTTAATATTTTCTTTGGAAGATTTCTATTCAAGTCCTTTGTCTATTTTTAAAATTGGGTTGCTTTTTGTTGTTATTGATTTGGTTCATCTTTGAATCTCACATACCACATATACTCCTTTGCTTTATACATCTCTGAAAATTGAGGTTTAAAACATGTGAGTGCCTATAAAGGGACTTAACAGAAGAGGCACCACATGATGTAAGTCTTTATTGGGTTTCAGATACATTTAGGGTCTAAAATAACTGTCTAATTAGCACTTTTGGAAAAGAAAATGACAGATGTGCATCTGAAGAGGACTCTTGAGTTGTGTATACATTTGTCTATAAAAATTGTTATCACCTAAGCTTAAAGTGGCTTTTAGAAGAGGAAGGTATTCTGGTTCTGAAATCAGACTGTTTGAGAAATTTTTAAGAGTACATTTTGGCCTTTTAGCATAGAAATTACCTTACGACCAACATAGATATGTTTCCTGTGTAGCACAGGTTTAGACTCAATCACCTTGAGAATCTCTAGAGAGAGTCATTTTTCATTTAGTGAATAACCATTGCAGCTCTGAGCCAGACTGCTGACAAAGGATGTAATAATAAAATGCCAACTTGGTCAAAGTCAATGTGTATTTACCAAATTTCTGAGCAAGGAGAGGCTAATATATTAGGTGCAGAAATGAGAAGCTGTTCACCCTTATTCTCTACCTCCTGTTCCTCTCTTGTCACTATCACAGTTTTTACTCTGACTTGCTTCTTTGGCAATGCAGGTACAAATTATAGAAGCCAATTAAAGCATGTTTTGTTGGAAATAGTGAGAGAAATTAAAAAAGAATTTTCTTTTACTGTCTAAAACTACCTGTGATGAAATCAATTGTTTTTTTTATTCTCACCTGTAGAACACAAAATACCTGCAGAGCTAAAGAAGGTATTTATTGTTTCAAATGATTTTTTTGAGACCTGGTTATGAAAGGCTTATGAGATGATTAAATGAAATAACATGAAATCTAACAAACCCAGGGTAGTGCTTTCCTTGTTTTTTTTTAACTTTATTTTTTTTCTTCTTTTTTGTTTACCCATGGGGGAAAAAAGAAATTACTAAGCAAATTAATAAGTAAGTAGGCAAACAAGTAAAGTACTATTTTATTTAATAGCAGGAACATTTTAACAGCAGGGCTCTATTCACACAATGACATTGGTAATTATAAATGAGTCTCATGTAGTATTTAAAGCATTTACAAGGTTCTTAGAAACCATACAGTTGTATCCTCCTACTTGTAGTAATGTGACTGCAATCCTCAAAGACAAAGATTAGTACTGTTGTTTTTAAATGTCTTATTAGTCACCACTGTTTATTTACTTAAAGCAACACTCCCTCCTCTTGCACACTTCTGCCTGGCAGAAAACACTAAAGCCTGCTACAGCAGGCAGAGCAGGAGCATGGCATACAAAGCCTTTCTAGAATTTTCCTGTGCCTGTGTACTCCATCATCCCACCACAGCAAACTTCTTCACAAACTGTGACTTGGGCCTATGGAATGGCCTTTGCTGCTCTTCAGCATGACCTCAGCCAAGAATCTTCATTCATTCTCTGAGCAACTTTCCCTAAAACCTGTAAGTACTTTGTCTGTTCCACTACGGAATCCCCATAGATATTTGCTCAGAGCTGTTAAAGCTCTACAAATACATCATAAGA
Source organism: Dipodomys ordii (assembly GCF_000151885.1). Lineage (NCBI taxonomy): Eukaryota > Metazoa > Chordata > Mammalia > Rodentia > Heteromyidae > Dipodomys > Dipodomys ordii. Next base: position 520,831 of record NW_012267305.1, read on the forward strand.
CCAAGATGTATTCACAGGCTCTTTCCCACAATAATCTGGGAGCTTCTAGGAAACAGAGGCTGAAGCTGACCTCATCATTTATTTATTTATATTTTATTTATTTTATATTTTCTTTTTCTTTTATTTTTAAGTTATCTTTAAGTGGTTTTACACAGGGGTTTCAATTCAGCGTGTCAGTTTATGAATACAATGCCTCTTCATCAGCATCATCCCTTGACACATGTTTAATTCTAAATCGCTCTTGGCCCAGTAGATAATTAGAAAATATTGAGCCAAATTTATTATTAGGTTCATGAATAGAAAAATGGAGTGATGTTTAAAGGAGAAAGATCAAAAGATGTCAAGTCTGAAGTAAAGAAGAAAAACAATAGGAAGGCATTCAAACAGACAATAAAGGAGAAGAGGAACAGAAGAACCTAAGAAAGAAGGGAATAGGACTTACTTCCCTTGATACTGGGAAGCAAAACATCACTAGGAAAGGAGATATAAGGAGTCTGAAATTGTGGCATTAGTGAGTTCACCTATATCCTCTTTTCCTTAGAGCCGCCAAAGACTAGTGACAGCAAGTAGTCTGTAGACTATGATCTAGTAGCCACCTGCTAAAAATTCCCTTCTCTTCTCCCTTCTGCAAAATGGGAGCCACAGTGATACTCCATATGTTCAATAAATACATATATGTGAGAACAGATGGACATGTGTGTGTACTGCCTTTCTACTGTGTGTTTGTGGTATTTTTAGTCGGAAAAATAAGCGCAACATCATAGCAAGCCCAGAGTTGTCTTGGCCTGTTTGGTTGTGTGTGAAAGGGTCATTTGCTTAGCTCTGTGGAGAGAGTGTGGCTCCTACATATGGCCTTGTAAGAATAGAAACTTGGTGTGTCCCTAAGCTTGCTAAACAGATTTACAGTGCATGAAGGATGGAATGTCATTATAATGATGCATGGTAAACACAGTGAATATAACACAAAATGGTTCTTCAGACTTACCGTGCTCTTTTCCTCACAGGAGGTGGTGGTTACAGCCTTTTGAAATTATTACTTGTGTAACCAAAAGATGGCTCAAGCTTCTAGAAACAGCAGAGTACAACCCTGGATGAAATCCAAGAGCCCAGATTACCAGTGTGGGCTTTGCCATTTAGTCTGAGGCTGAGTTTTCTCATCTGTCAAATGGGAATAGTCTCAACTAGCATCCTCAACGGGTTGCTGTGAGGATGAAGTCAAGTGATGTGCACGATGAATGCCCCATAGTTCTTCAGGGCTTCCTATTGCTATTCTGTCATCCTATCCTCTCAACATCCTGCCAATTAGTTTGATCTTCATTTTACAGATAAACAGATTGATGCACCTGCAGAAAAAAATGACTTAGCCAAAGCCACATACCTAGAAAGCCAGGATAGACACAAGGCTTCCATTTTCAAATTAGTATCACTAGACACAAACTTGGATACTTAGTGGCTTCCTAAGCCTTGCTTCTGAGCTTTGTCTGGTGGCTCTTTCTCCCTGTGGCCACTGAAGGCACTGTGGAACGATTAACTAGCTTTTGTTTTGTTCTCCCCTTCTCCCTCTTTTTCCTGGTCTCTAGAAGAAAACACCCGCAGCCCCAACAAAGAAAACGAGCACTGCTTTCAACATCGTGGGGACCACCTATCCCATCAACCTGGCCAAGGACACGGAATTCTCTACCATCTCCAAGGGAGCCACTCCCAGTGCCTCCTCCACGCCAACTATCATCGCCTCCCCCAAGGCCACGTATGTGCAGGACAGCCCAACGGAGACTAAGACCTACAACAGTGTCAGCAAGGTTGACAAAATTTCCCGCATCATCTTCCCTGTGCTCTTTGCCATATTCAATCTGGTCTATTGGGCCACCTATGTAAACCGGGAGTCAGCTATCAAGGGCATGATCCGCAAGCAGTAGGTTGTAATGGCAGTGCTGTATACCCCATGACGCATCCAGGCTCCCAAACCCCAGAGCTCCTCTTCATAGGTTTCAGGATTCTTTTTAACCCTCTTCCAAGCTGTGAAACTCAATTCGTATTTATCAATCTCAATGAAAACAACAACAACAACAACAAAAATTTCCTTGTCCCTGGAACGTTGCTTAGTATACTGTCAAAGTTAAACACTGCCAGTTGCTCATCCTAGTCTGCCAGTGTCCCCCACCTGAGGGTACTGCATGTATTTTCTTGCACTCTGACCACTGCAGAAAGAACAGGAAGACTCTACTCCCTATAGTGGAGGCCTTGGATGTTTGAGAGCTGCAGGATGATGTTTTGATTGTCCAAATCAGGTGATTTAAACTCAGTACAGAGCCAGGCTGGGCTATCCCATATGGTCCTGTCCACTGCCATGTATGCCCATCTATAGTAGTACCTACCAGGCACAAGAACAGATAGCACAATAAGCCGGTGTTAACCTCTCAACATGGCCCCAACCCATCTTGGCTTGGCACTTATCAGTGACAATTGAGGTTCACCATTATCAACCATGTATAGCCCAAACAAATAGAACTAATTGAGCCAACTTGGCACCAATATAGCCAGTGCTCGGACAATCCTGGCCCATCAGAAAAGAAGTACCCTCCTTGATATATCTCTCCTTCAAGAAAGTCCTCTTCCTCCAATTCCTTTGACCCCCTTTGCAACCAGCTTGAACACTGTGTAGCTTGGGTGCATTACTGCCTACAATCAACTATTTTAACTAAAACTATACAGACAAGAAAAAAAGATCTGGTCGATGTTCAACACAAGAATTCTTAAACGATGGGGGAAAGAGAGAACAGCTTCATCTCCCTACCAACACAACTAGTCAAATACTGGACTGGAAAAGAGAGGGAGTAGTAAATGAAGATTGAAATGTGAGTCTAAAGAAAGGGCCACTGGGAGGTGAAAGTCAAACTCCTTCTTCCATGTCCTTCACATTCCATACCCTCTCCCTCACCAACACCCAAGTATCTTGATCTGTCCATATCCACGATCTCTGACCCTCTGCTGATGCCAATTCTTACAAGGAGCGAATTGCAGATTCATATAAGTATCTTTAGTCATTTTGACTTAACTAAACCATTATCTTTATTACCAGTTTTATAATGTATTATTTAGAGGCCATTTGATCTCAGTGTGAGTAAAAGGGACAGGAATAAATACAAAATTTTTATAAGGTAGATTAACCGAGTCCCAGAAGTTTGAATAATTTATCTGGGCTCATTACAAGTGTCTTCAATAAAGAGCTGTCACACACCCCTTTCCAAAGCCAAAATGAAGAAAAGACTGAGAAGCCAGGTCTATGTTGACCTCAGAATCAGCACAATGTCAGCAGGCCTTCTTGGTCATGAGGGAGGTTTGGATACCACAAAGGTCTTAAGCAGGTTATGCTGTGTCACCCAAGACCATATCTAGTAGTCCTGGCTGAAGGGAATGAGACTGTTTAAGACAGCAGCCCCAGCCACTTTGGATGTGAATACTTGTGGAAGTCCAGAGTATCCTAGAAGTCCAAGGCAAAGGCACAGATGGCACCACAAGCAAATCTCCCTTTCCACCCTCTGAACAAAATGCATCTCCTCTCCTCTCCTAAGGGGTATATCATTAGCTGCTGGTTGCCTTTCCATCCATCTTTCCCCTATGCCCTGCTTCCTTGCCATTGCTGGGATATTGCATGCCGGTCCCATTATTCCTAAGACTGTGTCTGTAGATAAATTTATGACTAGAAGAGTGTACTTTTGTGGATCTGTGGGGATGGGGGGTGGGGTGGGTGGGGCTGTTCATGATTGTCTTATGAGATTTAGAATGGAAGCCTGACCTTTGCCTCTCTGTAGAAATTGTGTTTCTAAATGCTTTGGTGCAATGTAGCGGCTGTTTATTAAACCCTTTCTGAATTGTATTTGGGTTGGAAGACTTATTGATTACTCCTTGCCTAACACAGACCTAACCAGTTCTGTGTTCTTGACTTGCACTGACCCCTCCTCCCCCACCCCCACTATTGCCATCTCTACATTCCCTTTATTATCTTTAACTAGTTGTACAAAGGACTTACCATTCAACAAATCAGGTTATGAATGCACTGCATCTTGGTTGATATCATCCCTTACTTTCTACTTCTTTTTAAACTTCAACTGATGGTACAAGAGGGTTACAATCAATTTCACATGTCCCTCGAAGTGTCCACGGCTTCTGAATCACTCCTTCCATCTCTCTCCCATTCCTCTCGCCTCTTCCCCCAGAGTCCTTTCATGTTTTCTACTTCCTTGATCACATGTGTACAGTGAGTATTCTAATAAAGCTGCATGAAGAACAAGACCACTTGCACACAAGATCTAGTACAATGGTCCCAAATGTGACCTATGTGAAAACTGATTTGATTGAGTCAAGAGTCTTATCATAAAATACGAAAGGGAAAGAAACAGATGCATTGGGTGCCCTGCTATATTCATTTAATCCTGGGAAACAGAAATATACATTCACTGTAATTCTATAGAATTTCTTTCCCTCGCCTTTTGAGGACTATTTCCCTTAGGTGACAGTTCTCTAGGGTAATAATTACCAGGCAGAGTAAAGATTGTTGAACTATGAGTGGAGATATGGATGATAATGCATCCTGCGATTAGAACAAATCTGAAATCTAATCTCATAAGACATGCTTGAGAAATTACCTGGCTTCTGCATGATGGAAAAATATCTTTGGGAGAATATTTTATATCATAAAAATATTTTCTTGTCCAAAACAAAAGGAAGGACTTGGACATCCTGACCTTACGTGCATGTTCCAGTCCTGAGATCACCTGAAGGATATCCTACTAATGCCGCAATCCTACAGTTCCTGGCTCATTTAATCACATACCCAGGACACAGAAGTCAACCACCTTGATAAAATTCCCTGCTGCCAATATTTAAGTGTTGTCATCTCCTTAAGAACCTTCTGGAGCCACTTGGCTTCTAAAAACATATCTTCTGGTTTTAGTGAAACATCTCTAGTTTTTCCAGTCTTTATGTCTGTTACTCAGTACCCTTAAATTTGAAACCCTTCCCCTGCCGGAGTCTGGTACTAGTATCCTTGACTACTTTGTAGCATAGAAGAGACAGACATAGAAAAGGCAGAGAGAGGGGGGAGGGAGGAAGAGAGGGAGAGAGAGAAGGAGAGGGAGAGAGGTAGAAAACCCTAGTTCCAGTAGATCATTACGGTACTAGCCTAAACTAGAATACTGTCTAACACAGAGTTGATGATAATTACTTATTGAATAACTGAATGCTAATCTAGATGAGAGATATTTGGACTTGGATTTCTTCAGGGTGATGTTGGTGAGGAAACCAGTGACACCATGAACAGAGACAGTAATCGAATCAAGCAAAGAAAATCTGCAGCCTTCTGAAGCATGTCCAATGCCATCCTCATACTGAGGAATGTGCTCTATTTAGTGCCACTTTAGTTTTTCCTAATTAAATAATTGTTTGGGCCTTTAAGCTTTTAAATCTAGGAGTTCAATGATCCGTGAGTTCCCTTTGCCAGAATACTGATGAAAGAAGATGAAGGCATAAATTTATGAGCGCCAGATCCTATTGAAAACTTCAAGGATACCAACTGGCTAATCCAGGATGAATCTCTGTTACAACTCCCTTCAGAGGGTGGCAGGTTGGGCTTAAGAGGGAGATACCCCATAACTGTGATACATCATGGAAATAATAGGAAATATACAATTGGGGGAGGTTGTGTCAAAGGAATCCCAGAACTGGAGGCCAGTATATGTCCTCTTCAGCTTCAATAGCTTCTAAGTATACAGGCTCCCTTTAGTCCAAGAGCACTAACCATGTAACCACCGGCTGCACTTGTTGATGGGAAATCTGCCTTCTGGGCCTTCTGCCTTTCTTTAAAAAAATAAAACTAAAATCCAATCTTACACTGTATGCATTTAAAATATACAATATACTGTTCTGATTAACATATGTCTATGTATATGAAGCTGAGGGTTATTTAGATTCTTTTTATTCTTCTGCCTTTTATAATTTACATATTAATGAGATTATAGACCATTTGTTCTTCCTTGGCTTATTTCACTTAACATAATGTCCTTCGGACCCACCTACATTGTCACAAATGGGCAACCTACACCTATTCTGCCTTCCCTCTCCCTCAGTCTAATAATTTGTTGTGGCAAGAGCAGTGACATTGATGCCCGGGAACAATCCCATTACAGTCACTGTGTAAAGTTGGTCAAGTCCTCCTCTGAACAGATACATCGGTTCCCAGATTATGATCAGAACACAGTGTCCTTTCCAGAAGCCTACTTGGATATACACTCTGCCTCCAAGTGTCATCAAACGCAAACTTGTCCTATCCTGACTGTTGTCTGCCCTCACGCCAGCTCACTTTAGGACCACAAACTCTGTCTTTGACTTCTGTGTGACACAATGAAGATATTTTGGAGGCTTGGATTAAGCACCAAGTAAGAATACTTTGGAAGCTAAACCTATGGATACAAGCTTCTTATAGATGAAACAGTGAGCTTTCCAGCTCTACCCTGCCCCACCCCACCTTAAACCACAACATTACATCCATGCCCTGAGATCTAGGAAGAAGAGTCTTGTGTGTATGTGTGATGAGATGCAGGACAATTACTGGTTCAGCTCCAGCCCAAGCATGGAAATCCAAATCTTAGCTCAGAAGACACTAGAAATCCTGAGACACATTATAACCAAATAGACTTCTTGGAAACTGTATACCACTTCTTCCATCTTCTCTGTCATAGGTAAAAGGTAGTCTCTGGTCTGTTCATTAATTCCAGCCCCTCCTCTGTTCTTCATCTCTTCTCTTGCCTTCTCAAACCCTTCCGATTTTGTTATTTGCTCTCAGAGGAGCTGCTCTCGCTGAGTCACCAGTGCCCTTGCTATTGAAACCTAAAGGCATTTCCAGTTATGTCACCTGACCTGTCAGCAGCATTTGACACTGTCGACAACTTCTTTATCCTTGAAAATTACTCTTTGGTTTCCATGACACCAGTCTCCTGATAACCCCTTTCCCGCCCTACTATCTTTGTTTCTACTGTTTTCTGTACTCAACTTCTTTTCCTTAAAGGCCGAGGTTCCTGACAATATTTAACCAGGTCTTATTTCCTTTGCCACACTTTTCCAGAGTGACCAGATCAATCCTGATAACTTTAGCTAATGCACACTCCAACTGTCTCTTATTGTGCATGAAAGTACTCCAACAGAACACACCTCTTTTTTTAAATCTTTCCCAAATATCAAGAAAGTTGAGTTGACTTAAGCAGGTAGAGGGCAATGTTATTGACTAGAATATCTGGGGGCGAATGAGCTATTCCCTTGCTCTATGTGACAAGTTGTCTTGTAGCAAATTACACACACATTAGTTGTCTAGCTTCATTCTTGTTTCTAAAGGCAAAAGTTGAGTCCAAAATAAGAAGATGAAAAAGATTCCAGGTGATTGACTAGGGAATGGGTACCTCAACTCACCCATCTGACAAATGGGCTGTAAAGGCTAAAGAGCAAGTTCATCTGGGACTATTGACTCCAGCATTGATGCATGGCCTTTCCTTATTTAGGGCTCATCCCTCATTTCTGACCTAAAAAGTCACAGTTCTCATACCTTTGTCCTTCCACACTAGATGCCTTGTCATACTGTGTGCTTACATTCCATTTTGTCTTGATCTCACTAATCCAATATTGCAATCTCCCACCAGATCAAGCAGTGTAGGGGAGAACTGTCATGGTATAACTCAGTGTAAGGCCAAAGCATAGTCCAAGCTCAGAAAATACCAAATAAAATCACTTCTCAGCTGGGCCTTAATGGATGATTCAAACTGTCAAAAGAAGAAAGAGACATTAAAGACAGTTGGCAAAAAGCCCAGATGTGCGAGAGATCCTAATGAAATACATAGCCAGTTTTATGTATCTGAACTGTCTATGCACTCTACCCATTTGGTGAGTGGTGAGTGCAGTGGCTTTGGCCAAACAGGCAAAGTAAGAGAGGCATGTTCTCAGGTAGAGAACATATCTGCATGTCATTATATGCAATGACCTGTTACATGTTGTTCAGTTTATTCACAGTGTCAGGATGACCCTGAAAGCTGTACCAAGCTGAGATCTTCATCTGCATTCCAAAAAATTAAGGTGCCATGCATGTATGCTGTTGAGTTTCCAATCTAGTTCTATTTCTTAAAAAATGTAGATGTAACCTACTACTAGTTGATGTCTTTCCTGCCTCTTCATGGGAGGAGATCTGGGGAAATTTAATGAATGTTGACTGGAAAAGTAAAGTTAATGAATCCCTTTTAGAAATAGTATCAGCTAGTGAAACCCAAGTCTTAGTCACTATATTTCACCTACACTGGTGTCAGGAAAATTGGTACTGTATCTGGAGGTTTCAAGAATATGTTGGGAAGTCACTAATTCATGGCTCTTTGAGCCATGTCCATGCTGTGCTAATGCCATATGATGAGTTACAGCCAACCTTTCCAGGCTAAAGTAAGTGGTTCTGGTAAATGGGGAGTTATGCCCAACTCTAGTATTCTGGCCAGTGGTTGCCTTAGCTGGGAATTACTTCCAGACTTTGAACATGACCATCATACTATGACTTGGATAGAATAATCAGCATGTCCCTGTCCAAAATGGGATAAAAATAATAAAGAAGGAATAGAGAGGGGGGAAGGATAAAAGAAGGGGCAGGCAGAAAGAGAAAGAGAGGGAGGAGAAGAGGAAAAGATAGAGAAGGGAGAGGTGGGAGTGATCAAACAAAAGAAAATATGTCCAAGGATTAAAACTAAAAACACTAAAGAAGCTGAAAGAGGAAGAAATATTAGATGACGAGAAAGAGAGAGAGAGAGAGAGAGAGAGAGAGAGAGAGAGAGAGAGAGAGAGAGAGAGAATAGACACACAGGTCACATATAAAACATCCCTATAATTTCAGAGGAAAGTTTTTACACTTGGTCCTCCAAGCAATGGAGAGATACTATAGAATGTTTATCAGCAGAGTGTAGGAATGATAATGGTGGGGAAGCCACTAGTTTTCATGTCAGATGATGAGCTCAGCACTGGACATATGAAGATGGAGGTATTTTTGTGGTATACTTGATATAAGTGTGCTGGAGGCAATTGGTTATCTAGGTCTGAAGCTTGGGGATAAGATCTGAACTCAAGACAACTATCAAGGATCAAGCTCCATCAGTTTGTAAAACATGGTAACCGAAGTGTTAGGTTCTCCTAAACTTCCTCTGCCTATACCTCACATGTCCAGCCATGGGAAGGAGTTCAGACAGAGAAGAAAACATGGCTCAGACAGATACTTAAGAAAAGCAGTCCCAGGAACAATTGAGGGATGTTTTTCTGGAACAAGGTAAGGGAGACTGAGAATGGTACAAAAAAGTACAAGGGAGGGTGGAAAGAGGTGCTGCTGTGGTTGGATGGTGAGAGATGGAAGAGATCATTTCTACAAGATAGAAGAATGATCAGTGCGGCCAGTTGCTGCTGCTGATTTAGGAAATTCAAGAACTGAAAATTCTTTAGATGTATGGACAAAAATCTTTGGCTAATTTTTCCAGAACACTTTTTGGGGATGATACAAAAACAGGCGACATACCATCAGCTGATTCTAAAGTAAGAGATAACTGAAAAGGACAAAGACATAGCTGTAGCAAAGACGCAAGTGTAACTCAATGTGAGGATTTATAATAGATTAGTCTATTTTATGTGGGAGAAGCTTATATGTTTTATAGGATGATTAGGAGAAAGTAAGAGAAAAAGAGGAGAAAAGAACAAAGGGGTGAGAAATAAAGGGAAGGACAGGAGAAAGGAGGGAAGGGAAAAGGAAATGACAAAAACTGTGCAAGAGGCGGGGTGTAGAGCGCAAGGATGCTCACAGGCAAGGATAGTGGTCAATCAGGAATATGTTGGGACTGTGGGGCCTAGAATCCTTCTGGTTGTAGGCAGAGCAATTGTACCTTCAAATATGTCTCCATTTTAATCATTAGAATATATACTCTACCTAGAAAGGGAAGATTGAAGTTACTAATTCACCTGCATCAAATCAGAAAATTATTAGACTGCGTGTAGGGTGAGAAAGACCCATCCCACAAAGTTTGTTCACTTTGTTTTACATTTTTCTTCTTTTCCCTTTTTCTTTTTTGGAACAAGGCTTAAACTCAGGGGTCTTATGCTCTTAATGAGCTTTCTTGCTCACGGATAGTACTCTACCACTTCAGTCATGCCTCTGGTATAGCTTTTTGCTCTTAGCTGGAAACTGAGTGTTTCACACTTTTCTGCCCAGACTAGCTTTGAATTGAAATTCTCCAAGCCTCACATTTCTGAGTAGCTAGGATTACAGGCAAGAGCCACCTTCACCTTGCATTCTGTTTTGCTTTTTGACACATTATTACAATATGTAGTCTAAGCTGGCTTCAAACTCAAGGCCAGCTCAGGCTGGCCTTGAACTCGTATTCTTCCTGTTTCTTCTTCCCTAGTTGTGGACAATGTTCTCCTTTTGAAGTTGGAGGAAGGAGGTCCAGGCCAAGAAATGTAAATAAATATTAGAAGGTAAAGAAGGGCAAGGAAGCATATTCTTCCACATGGCTTCCAGCACAGCCCAGTGAGATTCACTTCAGACTTCTGACCTCCAAAATTGTATCCTGATGAGTTCAAGTTGTACTAAATAGCTAAGTTTAATTTGTTAATATAGCCATGGAAACTAATCCATATCCTACTTTTATTTATTCATTTTCAAAGTTCTAATAGTTGGGACAATAACCAAGGCCCACTAATTGAGACTTGAGTGTTACTTTATTAAATTGGGGAACATTTAAAGCCCCCAGAATACAATTCACATTCATTCAGAATATGCTTGCACATATAGCTCTTTGGAAGCTGCTAGAAATAAAGCCACTGAGAAAACATACAAGGTTGAACAGCACTGCTATAAAAGGAAGGTTTCTAGTCAACAATTATTTTACCTTCACCACAGGTGTCTATTCCTTACCCTTGTTCCTTTATTAAGATCCTAACATGGTTCAACAATATTTGCTAGCAATGATATTGTACTCATGGGTGAACAAAGAGTACATTTAAGATACATACTGAAAGACTGGTTTACTGAGAAGACCATGTTAGAACAGAGAGAGGTCACGCAAGTTGGGGTCCTAATAAATATAAAGGCCAATGCATAAGGGCAAGCACATTTAGAAAAGAAGTCATAGGGGGAACTATGGACCTAGAGCGCAATGCTGCCTAGAAGGAAACACCACACTGGAAGGAAATGAAAGGATTGAGGGGCTGTGCCCAGTCCAGGTCCCCCCCCCGCCACACACACATACATCTAGGGCAGCCATGTGTTTAAAGTGCTAGGTCACTTGGATCTCCCTCACCCCCATGAGACCAAGTACCTTGAAGGGAGTGACCTTGCCATATCTCCGTGGCGCTGTAAATGACAGACAGATACTAGTCTGTGTCTCCCTGCTTCTGACTTGAGTGAGGCAATGGATTTCACAGGAAGTTTAATCACCAGTAGAAGCTGCAGAGAACTCCGGAAGTGGTGAGCAAAGATGGAAAGCAAGGATCATGCTTTTTGACCTTTTGCTGTTTTTCTCCGACATCCACACTTCCTCCGTTATTGATCTTTTCTTTCTCACAGCCATCACCTCTTGAAGGGAGTGACAGCTAAATGAAACTCACTTGAAAGATGTCTATAACGAACCATCAAAGGAAAAAATATCCCAACAATTAAGGATGTGGGAACAGGGACAATTCTGTTTAAGGCCCTAGTGATGGGCCTTGAAGCAGCCCCTGATGTTTCCTTTGCTGGATTCTCACTTCTTAAATAATCATCTAGGGTCTCACATTCCTATTTTCCAGCAGACCCAAGAATGAAGAAGAAGAAGAAATAGCTAGATTTAGAGGCTTCAGTCACTGCATCCAGCCACAGAATGGATTTTTGTTTCTTGTAGAGAGATAAAATCAGCAAATCAGCCAAAGTTTCTGTATTAACATTTCGTTTCCATCAACCAATGAATAAGACAAGGGAAAAACTCCCCCAGTCCTCCCAGCAGCTCACTGCCCTTTCCTTCCCATCGTGGATCTTAGACTGTAGGTTAGTAGAAGTTTCACTGTATTCCCTACGGGCTCCAGGCTAGCAAGAGTAGTTGTATTCTTAATAAGCAGGAGAAAGATGACTGGTACAGCGTCTTTCAGGGGCCATGGGGCAATATCTTCATCCGGGAGTATGTCCTAGGCACTGACAGGTTATTTCCCACAGAAGCCACCTTTCAAGTGGATTTCATTTAGTTCTCAATCATCTGAGAAGGTGGTCATAATGAAAATAGGGGAGGATGTTTGGGGGCTGGATGAGGTCATGAGAAAGATCAAGGAAGATGACCCTTCTGTGTGCCCTTTAAGACTATCTAGGCATGTCCACTGTCTTCCATTTGCAGAACTATAAACTCAAGGTAACAAGTGAGTTGATTTTTCTCAAAATGTGGCTCATTTCCTCTCCTTCCCCCAGTCTCTGAAGTTAATAGGAAGATAAACAGCTATTCATACAGGAAACAGTATGTGTAACATGACACTGAGAAGTAAGTACATATTCAGGAACTATGATGAGTTACATGTACCTCCTACGAAGAGCACCTGGTAAGAAAGCAGAGTATAGGAATATATGCTAGAGATTTGGATGTAGAGTCCAGTAGAAAGTGGCAGTGATAGAGAAGCAGGTACAGAGTTCGGTGTTTATGTGACAGTGGATGAAGTACATTGAGGGACATTATGTATGAGAACAACATGCTCAAATGAGAAGTGGAAGGACCTCTTTGTTTCTGCTAGAACAGAATAGTAAAGAGTCAGAATTGTAGCAGGGAGGCCATGCAGGAGGCTATTGAAGCAACTGAGATGACAGATTGTGAAAATAGACAGTCCACTCAAGGACAACCAGGAGACATTCATGATACATAAAATACCTAGGACCTGTTCTAGTTCTGAATAGGATAGCTTAAGAGAACAAGCCCAATAGCTGGGAAATTAAAATCCTAGTTTAGATGTTTGAGTTGATGGCTGTGATATTTTATTAGCTATGTTATAGTATTGGTAGTGTAAATATTTTTAAAGACCATTCTTGCTGAATTTGTAGTGGATATAGGGGATCTGCAGCTAGAGACCAAAGAAGTGGTTTAAAGTGATCAAAAAAGTTTTCAAGGGCTCAGTGGTAGAGTGCTTGCCTTGCATGCTTGAGGCCCTGGGTTCGATTCCTCAGCACCACATAAGCAGAAAACAAAAGCAGGAAGTGGCACTGTGGCTCAAGTGATAGAGTGCTAGCTTTGAGCTGAAGAGCTGAGGGACAGCGCCCAGGCCCAGAGTTCAGGCCCCACGACCGGACCCCCCCCAAAAAAAGTTTTCAAATTGGAGCAATCAACAAGCCAGTTGAACTTGAAATGCATGTTCATGGAACCCAATCTGCCAACTGCTGAAATTTTCACTCATACCCAATTCTCACCAAGCTAAGTAAGTAAGTTTAACTGAGTAATGAGTGTTTCAATAAATAGGACACGAAGGCAATAGGGAAAAGAAGTTAGTAGTAGAAAGTGGATAGAACCAAAGTTCTTAAAGTGTTTGAAAAACAGGTACTTTAAATATAGATGAATGACTGCAACAGTAATATAAATAGAGAAATTGAGTGCTTGGTTAAAGTACTAAAGTGTGCCAATTTAAAGTATAACCAGTAGAAATGACAAGTAAGTTGTCATTCCAACTGGGAAGGAAAAAGTCATTAATGCAAGGGAGGTCAAAAATGTTATATTAAATCTCCACATGGATAGTGTACATACTCAGAAGGCTGACAGCTTGGATCCAAGAGAATAACTGTGAGCCTGGAGCTATGATTTTCAGTGAAGAAGAGATTAAAATCATCAGTGTTGAGGGGAAGTTAATATTACCAAGAGCTTCAACTCATTAGGGTATAATCACTGGTTAGCCCAAAGTTTTGCCCAGAGTCACCTGAGTTGATGAATGAATGAATGAACTAATGATGCATCAATGAGTCAATTTAGAAAAATGTGACCTGCTCAAAACAATTCTGGTTTTAGAATCATTTTAGACTCCATATGATGGAGAGAGGGGCCTCTCAGAATTTCCAAAGACCTTGAAGATAGAGATCAAGTCCCAGGGATTTCTTCGATTAGCCTTGAGATTGGTCAGTGTTCTGAAATCTGTTCCATTGGACCCCACCCACCGTCACTGAGCAGTGCTTGGTATATTCCCCTTAGAGAAGAGCTGTTGAAGTGGACCTGTCCCTTCATAGGTCTCATTCTTTACAGGGTAAGGTTCTTGCCTGGAGAGCAGGCCTTTGACACACTTTAAGTCTTTATTTGACAGCTTGTGAGCACTTCAAATCCTAAACATAAAAACTGTGGCCTAGTGGTAGAGTGCTTGCCTAGTATGCATGAAGCCCTGGGTTCGATTCCTCAGTACCACATACATAGAAAAAGTCGGAAGTAGCACTGTGGCTCAAATAGTAGTGTTCACCTTGAGCAAAAACAAGCTCAAGGACAGTGCCCAGTCCCTGAGTTCAAGCCTCAGGACTGGAAAAAAAAACAAAACTATATTTCATAGGATAGCTGTCTGTTTACTGATTACTTCCTATTGTTCTGAAGTCACTTGGTGTAAGGGTTATAGACATCCATAATTGGACTGAAATTATCAAGAGTAAATGTTATTGTGGTAGATTGAAAATACAAAACAAACAGAAATAACTCCATTTTGGGTGGGAAAAATGGTATTAGGCTATATAATGTTTTTCTCCCTATGGTAATTGTAGAATGCAAAGGTAATAAATAAACATTACAGGTGAGCATTGGTTTGGACAGAGAGAAAACTGAGTCGTGATTGTGAAAAACTTTCTTCCCACTCAAGTTGCCTTTGCCAGCAAAGACTGCAAATGAGTGTTGGATTTCAAATGGGAAAGTACTGGAAAGTGTCTGTGAATCCCCTGGGATCTTGACAAAATGCAGATTCTCACTCAGAAGGTCTAAGGCCGACCTGAGAACTCCTATTTCCAAGGTACTCCAGGTGATGGAAAGCATGGTGGTCCTTCAGCCACAGCTGGGATATCCACTGGAAACTAAGGCTAAATCATAAGTAGGTCGGCCAGGATGATAGCCCAGTGCCTGATAGGAAATGCTCTAGTGGATGCTGAATTCCCAGGCCCCACAGAAATAAGGGTCACAATAATGATCTCAATACTAGCCCACAGCTGGCATTCCAAGGCCTTGAGGTATGGTGCCTTGATGTATAGCACTTCACTTATGGTAGGCTGTCAGACGCTCTCCCTGTTTCCATTTCACCAGATGAGAGCCACCAGGCATCAGTACAGCTGGTCAACCTCCAGAGGCTTTAGACTTTCTCCTGAGGGCCAGGATTGTTTCTGCTCTGTGATAGCAGCTGCTGATTCCCTGTGTCTTGCACGCAGACATGGAGGTCTGCAGAACAGAGATGGCAGAGGGGATTCATTAGACTCTGCGTTTTGATGACATTGGCAATCTTGAGCCAAAGGACTGGGAAGATATTGGAGAATGTTCCTTGGGATTTGTCTGAAAGACACAGAGGTTAAGTGTCATTTTCATCACATCACATTTCATTCTTTAACCTGATATTTGTGACTCTGCTGTGACAAATTGTAATGATTTTCAGATATTTATGTGTGAAAACTTGCATACTTCTCTTAATATGTGTAATACGTCAATCTGAATACCTTAAAATGGGAACATAAGATGGTAATGAGGAAAATAATTCATAGATATCACCCATAGCCTTGTGACCTGTTCCAAAATGCACATGAATGAAGATTTCTGTATTGTCTGCTGACTTCTTATATAGCTCTGTAAGTAGAAGGTGATTGAAAGGGACAAATATGGACAAGAAATAAGGATTTGGCTTCTTTCTTGAGAAACACTGTAGCAATGTTTCTTCTCCTAGGCAGGGAAAACTCCTTCCATTAGAAGCAGTTGAACTGTTTGCAGAACTGGTTTCATGGAGCCCCCATTAGCTTAGAGAAACCTAGTCAACCACTGGTCACTGTTCAAAAGGCTGGATCTCAGGTTCACAGGTTCCTCCTTCAAACACACACACATCCATACATTTGTGTCATCTGAAGTATGACATTCACCTCCACAAAGTCCCCCCTTTCAGTACCTGTTTTTTTAAATGTTTAATAATTGTAACCTCTTTCCGTTGTTTCATCAACACTACTACTTCCTGTGGGTCCTACACCCACGAATTTTTAGAGCTCTATTATTTTTATCCGTAAGTTTTTGTAGTCCATCATGTTTTATACTAACTTGCCTTACCCATGGGAGTTTTATTCCAAGATTCCATGTAGACTCCTCAAAGCATAGGGCCCAAATCTGTATATATCCTCTCTGCTTTTACTGTACATAACACATCTTTGATTAAGATTAGTTTATAAATTAGGCACAGAGGGGCTGGGAAGGTGGCTCAGTGGTAGAGTGCTTGCCTTGCATGCATGAGGCCCTGGGTTCAATTCCTCTGCACCACACAAGCAGAAAAAGCCAGAAATGGCACTGTGGCCCAAGTGGTAGAGGTAGACTTGAGCTGAAGATCTGAGGGACAGCACCCAGGCCCAGTGTTCAAGCCCCACGACCGACAAAATTAATTAACTAATTAATTAATTAAGCACAGAAGTAGACTAACAACAATAACTAATAATAACAGACGAATTGTAACAATGTAGTGCAATAAAAAGTATTGTGCATGTTATCCCTTGCATCAAGATATCGTGGCATGCTGTGTTTGAGGACTGTGAGCACAGGTGGGACTAGGAACCCAAGTAAATGAAAATGTGCAGAGTGAACCTGTGAATGACGGATGCTGTGGGGAGGAAAAAATCCTTATACAACATTTCCACGAGTGCCAAGTCAGTGCAAACTGGGACAGTAGTAAGCCATGGATTGCCTTTTATTGATTGGGGTGAGATGCTTGTTGACAGATGTGCTGTGGAGCCCAAACCACCACCATACTTAATGCTATGAGAGTAAATAGGACTCCACAGCTTGTAGGGCTGCATGAATTCTTTTTTTACAGAATGAAAATGCTAAGTTCATGTCTATAAACTTTCCTTTCTAATCATTCAGAGAATCAGTGAGTTGATATCATGGCCTTAAAATAATTTATTCCTTGTATCCTAGTGCTCCAAACTGCTAAAAATAAAACACTATAATTAGAAGTAAAATGGAATAGTCTCTATGATTTCAGGACCATGATAGCTTTCAAATTGCCATTTAATACTTTTGGCTTATCCTAAATATGAATATGGCTTGGAAGATAATTGTAGATTATTATGATGACTTCAATTCCGGTTGCTCTTCCTGATAAAGTATATTTACTGGAACAGGGCAACACAGTGATCTTGCGTTTTATATTTATCTACTGACCTTTTCAGTGTTTTCTCCTACATCAATTTGTAAAGAAGTTTCCTTTATTTGAAAGGGTCAATAAAATTTTTCATAATTTTTCATTGGGAACCACATCAATTCTTCTCTCTTGGATAACACACAGTTTGAAAATTTTGATTGCCTTGACATTCCATGCTGCACAGTAGTCTACTACATTTACAACATTAGACTGGTTATGAATCATGATCAGTGAGTGCAGCATGTATTTAAGATATCTTGAACTTCTCTCCAAGGGGAAAACAAATCACTGTTCTTTTACCACCTACAAGTCAATGAGAATCATTGTTTTATTTTATATTATTTTTCTATGGTAAAATATACATTTGAATATGCTGACTATACCATTTACCCATAAGGTTCTTGGTACTGATTGAGCACTAGAACCACACAAGGCTGCGCAGCAGGGCCAAGTTACTGTTCCATTTGGCCTTGTAATACTAGAATGTTATACAAAACTCATGAGAAGCACCAGTATAACTTACTAGTCTGCCCTCTAGGTTTTGTTAATATAATTTCACTTTTGAGAAATGCTTTGTGGATTGCTTGAAGGCCTTACAATATGCTATGCTTTGAATGTGAAATGTCCCCTCAGCTCATGTGTTGAAGGCTTAGTCCACAACTAGTGGCACTGACTGTTTTGTTAGGGGATGGACCTTTAAGGAGATTAACTCTAGTTAGAGCAAAAAGGTCATTAGGGGGTGTACCTTTGAAGGGAGTCTTGTTCTATGCCCTTTCTGTTTCTCTGCTTCCTGCCTGCCATGAAGTAAACAACTCTCTTCTACCACCTTTCCCAGTATGATGGTCTACCTCACTGCAGACCCAGAAACAATGGAGTTTGTAACTATAGATTAAATTTCTGAAACCATGGCCCAAAATAAGTCCTTTCTCCTTTTAAATTGTTTCGCCCAGTTGTTTGTCACAGTATAAACTGAATATTCAATCATAGGTGATAAAACGACCGGGTACCACATTTTCTATATGGACTAGTTATTATCTAGTTAGGTATATGCAGAGTACTAATTTATGGTCCAGTGTAGTAGGTAAACCAGGAGTAGGTCTGTTAAACATGTAATTGATGTGAACAAAGGGTTCAGGATCCAGTACAGCAAGATCCTGTACTGTATCCTCTCAGTTTATTCATCATATATACTATTGGAATCACACAAGCTAACAACATAAGATTCTATTTCACTTGCTATTAAATATATATTTTGAATTACAGCCCAGTTGTCTTCGTCTACTTAGGATACCCTAATCAAATACTACAGACTGGGAAGTTAAAATAACAGCAATTTATTTATCCACAGTTCTTGTTGCTATAATGCCAAAAAGCAAGGTTCTATCTAGATTCAGTTTCCAATAAGAGCCTACTTCTAGCCTGCTAGAAGTTCAACTCTTACTGTGTCTTCAGGGGTCATAGAAAGCTCTCTGGCAGATATTCTTATATATATATATATATATATATATATATATATATATATATATATATATATATATATATATATATATATATATATCAGTCCAATTAGCTCAGAGCTTCTCCTTTATGGGCTTCATTTAAATGTACTCACCTCCTTAAAGACTCATGAGTGTTCATGCATACCTTTTGAAATTATGTAATTTGGTTCATAGTATGAGTGTATGACATTGACTGGCCTGTCTGCAGAACACAGGTATGTGTAAGTCAAGAATGGAAGTGGGAGGATGTTCCGTGTCACTCATCTACCTATAACCCACTTGTAGAATTTTTTTTAATTTTTGCTTACTGATCTCCACAACTAAAAGCATTTCTGGTTTGGAAGTCTTCGTTTTCCATGGAAAAATTCTTTCATGAAAGAATATAACAATAAACACAATAATAATGATTAAATAATCCCACTGAATTGTAACATTATAACAATAACCTGACCCTTTGGTGTTCTCATTCTACTGCACTGAGAGAAAAGTATGGGGATTATGAATGTGGCAGTACTGACTGGTCTTTCTTCTAAAGGGGAATGGGGTTGATGCCATGCAATGAGTATTACTGGAACTCACATGATTCTGTGATACTTTGAAAAATTACTTTCATGTCCCCATATGAAAGTTAACAGTAAGTTATTGCAACTCTCCAAAAGGACCACTAAGATCTCAAAATGATGGTTAGAGCTATATTACCAGATAAACAACCCCAACCAATTCAAGACATAGCTGAGAAATAGAGAAATATCCCATAAGACGTTGAAGAAATTTAAAATATCCCCGATTGTCCACAGACAAGAATGTGCACCATAGCAGCTATCCAGACGTTTTTCTTTCTCTTCTCTTGTCTCACATTAGTCAATAAAAATTAAATTGGGAGTTAATTTAAATTTTACATAAAATTATCTTCTTTATTGTGATCGAAAGATGATCATGTAATTGTTTCACACTAATAGATGCAATCATATATGCAGTGGCGGGGGCGGGGGGGGGAGAGTCTTGCTATGTCCCAGATTTGAAAGAAGAGTATGAATGTTGTCTTTTGTATAAAATGGTGTTGGTTGTTTTGTTGCTATATGGAGGTTTAGAAGTACAGGATTGTTGAAGGGTATGAGTGAATGGGAGGTAGCGGTAACCTGTACCAGGTACAAATTGTCTCACAACTGCAAACTCACACCTCTACATTCCTATTATATGATGGCTGATTTGGGACACTGAAAAAACTCCACATTTCTACCTTGCCAATGAAGCTTACTAGTCTGAAAAAGGAAAATGAGGCTTGCTCTTTCTTTCCTGACTCCTCTGGATTTCTGTTCTGCCGTGTCATCTATGAGCATCACCCTAGCAACGCTCCGTCACTGGCTACAGTTGCTTTCTATAGTAATAGTTGAATCCGGATTGCAGCAATTCAAGCACTTGTACATGCAGCATTATCATATCTTCTTATATACACCACAGTCAGCCTCCTGACACGTCTCGCTAGTGTTTGGATTGTGTCTCCACACCCTCTTTTTGAGCTCACACATGCCAGCAGTAGCCATAGCACCTTCCTAGAGGTCTGGATCTTCAGTCCTAGGTCTCTGCTCTGAGATTTGAGACAGCAGATCAGCCAGATGAAGCAACAACCACTTAGAAATCCAACTTTCAGCAACAGTGATTTCTGGGTCCTGAAGTAGAGAAATTTAATACATTGCCACTCATATAAAAACAGCACATAAAAATACATACAGAATGTACCACCAGGTAATGATAAACAACTTTATTAATAATGTGTATATTTATTATACTATCTTTTTGTCATTAAAGTATACTTCTAATTATAAAGGAAATCTACTCTAAAATAGAATGTACTGTTATACAAGCAGCAGCCTCATGTATCATGTGTTCACAGGATCTCTTGATTGCATTAACAGGCCATGCCAAGTGATTAAACTTGGGTAAACACTGCGGTGTTTGCATAGTGATGGAATCTCCAAAGAAAACATTTCTCTTAAGAGACTATATTAATACAGGATCCTGATGAGACGAAGGGAGAAATGGATATCACCTGGAAATCTTAGATTTGGAACTAGATACTTATATTGATGAGCCTTTGCATTTATACATTTTGGGGAGAGTCATTTCAACTATAAAAGTATTAAATAGAAGAGTGTTTTAAGGGAAAATTAAATATGTATGTGTATGTTGAAAGATTGGCATTTAAAAGTCAAAATGGTGAAATTCAATGGACATTTGTCATTCATTTTCACTACTCAGACTCTAATTCTGAGATAAGAAAGGAGAAGATGCAGTAACTGCACAGAATATACCACATTGAAGTAGTGGCAGTAGAGCTAGGCGACTTATTTCTTGAAATCACAATGGGTAGCATAGTTTGAGTATCTGCATTTCACTTCCTGTGTTAATGGTGCAAGATGCCACATTTTGCCCCTCCATATTTCAGCCAATACTTACAGACTGCCAATTATTCTTATTTGTGGAATACTTGCCAAACATAAGTGACCATAGTTTAGTGTATAATAAAGAATTAATTTTCATACAGAATGAACAGTTAACACAAAAAAGTAAAGTAAGAAGCTAACAAGAAGATACTCACACAGGACCATATACTTAGAAATTTCACTACATACTTTCAAATAAGTCAGAAATTGTAATGTAAGTGCACCTTCAACTTCTTAATGCAAACAATATTTTGAAGGCATAAGAAGACAACCAGCTTTGTGCCAGTGGCTCACACCTGTTATCCTAGCTACTCAGGAGGCTGAGATCTCAGGATCGTGGTTCAAAGCCAGCTTGGGCAGGAAAGTTTGTGAGACTCTTATCTTCAATTAACCACCAGAAAACCAGAAGTGGTGCTGTGGCTCAAGTAGTAGAGCACTAGCCTTGAGCTGAAGAGCTGAGGGACAATGCCCAGGCTCAAAGTTCAAGCTCCATGACTGACAAAAATAATACAAGTAATTCAGGGCATTATTTTAACAGTGCTGTGAGGCAAATCAACACACATGGAACTATGCATGTTTAAAGCATATGATATTATTAATTTTATATTTATATATGCTTCTGAAATCATTACCACCACGAAGATAATGAACATACCTATCAAGCATATGATATTATTAATTTTATATTTATATATGCTTCTGAAATCATTACCACCACGAAGATAATGAACATACCTATCACAGTCTAAAGTTTGCTCTACTCTTCCTCATTGCCTCCCCTGATGTAATCCTTGTCAGAGGATATCCTTGATCTAACTTCTGTCACTTCAGTTAGTTTGTGTCTTGTAAAATCTTTTTGGAATATCATTTAGAGTAACCAGCCATTCAGCTTTGCCTGAGACTGAGGAATTTCTCAAGATGTGGGCCTTCCAGAGCATTCAGTGGGTGGGTAATAGCACATTATTGCGGTTTATTTGGCATTTGCCTGACAATTAATGATGTGCTGTTTCATATGCTTATGTGATCTTGACATCTTTGATAAAGTGTCTGTTCAAATATTTCCCCTTTTTATGGGATGATTCATCTCTTTTATTGTGGAGTCGAAGAGTTATTTATATAATCTCCATAAAAATCTTTTATGAGATATTTGATTTGCAAGTATTTTCTCCAGATCTCGTCCTTGTTTTTTTAAAAATTCTTTTAACAATGTCTTTTGAAGATTATAAAATTTAATTTCAGTGGTCTAATTATAACTGTATTTTTCTTTTAAGGATTAAAGCTTTGTGTAATGTCTAAGAAATAACCATGCACTAAACTGTTTCGTCTAGAAAAATTTTAATTTGAGGTTTTATATCCTCTTGCATCACTCTGCAAAGTTTTTATACAGAGTGTGATATACAGATCAAAGTTCACACCACATATTGATACAACAGTCAATTTTAAATAAATTTAAATAAATTTAAATTTTAAATAAATTTAAAAATTTATTGGAAAGGCTGTATTTTCTCTATAGCCTTACTTTTGTATGTGTGTTAAACATCGTGTGTGTGTGTGTGTGTGTGTGTGTGTGTGTATGTGTATGTTCATGTATCTGTTTCTAGACTCTGATCCGTTGACATCTTTCTCGACGTTTGTGTTATATCCTGCTGTCTTGATTACTGTACTTTTAGAGTAAATTGTGAGATTATAAAATGATAGTTTTTCAACTTGATTTCTTTTTTCAAATGTGCTTTGGCAATCTCTGGTAATCTACATTTCCATATGAATTTTAGAATCATTATACCTAGTGTGCCAAAGTAACAACAAAAGTGGCACTGTGGCTCAAGCGGTAGAGTGCTTGCCTTGAGTTGAAGAGCTCAGGGACAGCGCCCAGGCCCAGAGTTCAAGCCCCACGACTGACAAAACAAAAAACAAACAACAAAACAAAAAAAAACACAAGGTTACAGGTGGGTTTGGCTGGGATTGTAGAAAATTGGCAGAAAAATTGGGAAAGAATTAATTTTTCTTTTTTATCTTTGTGATAGTTTTGCTTTAATTATTTTTATTCGAGTTGGTTATCATTAATCATAATTAGCAATGGCAATATTTAAGATATTTGAGTATCTTTTAGCGTAAAAATTTGTTTTAATCTGGAGTTTCAACTTGGGTTCTCACACTTGCTAAGCAGGTTCTCTTACCTCTGGGACACATATCTAGCCCTGATTTTATTTTATTTTTGAGTTAGTTCTTACCTTTTTCATGATGGACTGCCATCCATACATGTTAGGCTGCCTGGTAGCTAGGATAAAAGGCATGTCCAACTCTTCCATTAAAGGAGTCTCAGGAACTTCCTTCTCCCTTTGCTGGCCTCAAACCATGAATCTCAGCCCTCCAAATAGTTGGGATTACAGCTGTGAGCCACTGGAACCTGCTGGTCATAAAAATCTTATTAGTCACCTATACAAAAGAATATGAAATAAAACTGCTGTCCACCTTGGAAGATTATTCCACTGGAGGTTCAGGCAAACAATTATATATTCACTTTGAAAACAAGACCTGAGAATTCTGAGGTGTAAGCAATCAGCATACATCTAGGCGACAGAAGCCTATGTTTATCCTGTTGTGGAAGAACTGATCAATTAATTCATTGCTAATACAACCAGATAAATTATTTATCTTGATCTATATTCTGTAAAATCACAAACCTTGGAGATTAGTGGTAGTAGCATTAAAAGAATTCTATGAGACTTTGTGAATAGATAATTACATGTTGTAATTAAAAATTTTATTGTTTTCTTTAAAACATGGATGCTTTAAATAATAATGTCAGAAATGAAAGGGTGTTCATCACTACTTGTCATTAGAAGGCTAATATTGGAGTACTAAGATAAAGTATATTACCAAATAGTTAAAAACGTAGATGGAATAGACTAACTGAAAATGAAAATAAACATCAACTCACATAAGTGGAAAGAGATGACCAATCAATTAATAACATTCTGAAATAGAAAGTACCAACCCACGATGGTAAGTTGAGTTCTACCAGATATGTAAGAGATATACTATCTTTAATATCTTCCATAAATAGAAGCGAATACCTCTTCACTGATTCCATATAGTCAGCATAACCCTAAGTCTAAAATCATAAGAAAAAGGGAAACAACACACAGATCAATATCTTTAATGAGCATAGATTTTAAAAAATTCTTATCAAATCAAATCTGAGAATGTGTAAGCAGAATTATTCAAAAGGAGTATATGGGATTCATTTTGGATATGCAATGCTAACTTAACCCAGTTAAATATTCCATTGAGTCAGTGGGCTAAAGAAATATTCTTCTAATACCAACAGATGAAGTGGAAATATCCTATAAAATCTAATATCCATTCATAATAAAAAATTTCTTAGCAATCTAGAAATAGAAGTGGATAAAGTCTACTTAATAAAGAATATCTAAAATGTCTTAAAGCTAAAATCATGCTTGAAAGTATATTTTAATTGTTCCGGTTTAGTGGTGCACACTAGTAATCTGAGAACTTGGAAAACTGAAGCCGGAGAATCTCAATTTTAGGCCAGCCTAGGTTACATAGTGAATTCCAGGCTAGTTTGGACTACTTGGCAGAATCTATGTCAATAACACACATACATCTCCCTCCCCCTTCCCCGCCCCCTGTCCATCTCAGTCTCTCTCCCTTTCCCTCCCCCCCTCTCTCTCTCTCTCTCTCTCTCTCGTATATATACATCTATTATTAAATAATAGTTTGTATAGTTATGGGGTACAATATGGTATTTTGTTGTATGTATACACTGCCAATAGGATGTCAAGCTAATTAATATACTCATCACTTTGCTAAATCACTTTTTGCAAATAACATTAAAAACACATTCTTAACTTGTACTAATGGCAAAAAAATTAAAATTAAAATGCATTCTTAAGCAACTAATACCATGGTAAGAAATAATCAGCTTCCGGCCTAAGATTGGGGGAAAAAGGCAAATTTGATCCTCCTAATCACTCTTTAAGCATCCTATCCACAGCTATAGTAATGCAGTAAGTTGAGAAAAGGAAAGGAGATCAAGTGTGATGGCTCACACATATTATCCAATTTACTTGGGAGGTGGATATTGGGATAATCAAAGTCCAAGACCAGCCTGGGCAAAGTTAATGAGGCACTACCCATCTTAACCAACAAACGAGTAATTGTGGTGCATTTCTGTAATTCCAGCTATGCAAGAAGCATCAGTAGGTGGATCATAGGGAAGAAGCATGACACCTTACCTAAAAAAAATAAAAATAAAAATACCAAAAAGATAACTCCCTGACAATTTGCCTAACAAATACAAAGACCTATGTCAAACCATAGCATCGCCAAAAAGAGAAAAAAGGAAATAAAATATGTTAAAATTAGGAAAAAATGGCATGGTCATATTTCCTCATAGATAACATGACTGTTCATGTAGAGAATCTTTAAAAACTTCAACTTAGCAAAAGGTAATTGAGTTTTTTAATATATCTTCAATGAATGAGTAGATTCCAAAACCCAAAATGTAACACTATTTATATTATGCATAAACTGCTTTGACAAGTGGCATCTCCTTTGCACAACTACTTAAAAGACAATAATGAAAAAAGTAAATGAAATTCTAAGGGATACATATAACATATGATGTACAACCATACTATGAACATAAACTAGAGAAGTCTAAAAAAGAAAATTGAAGAAGATCCAAGTGGAAAAAGACTTCAAGTTTATGAATAGTAAGACTAACTATAGTTATGTTGTCAGCTCTCCCCAATGTGATGTAGATCTACTGTGCTCTCCATCAAAATTCCAGTAAGTTGGTTTCTTAGGCTGAAGGTAAATTTTATATGGTGAAGCAAAAGCCCAAGATATCCAATAGGATATTGAGGGAGAACAAAGGGAGAGGGCTGACATTGTCTGATGCCAAAGCTTATTAAACAGCTACAATAATTATGACAGAAGAACTGACAAGTAGATTAAATTAACAGAATAGAGAATCTATAAATATATCTACTCAAATGTACTCAGCTGATGTATGTCAAAGGAGCACAGGA
This sequence comes from Dipodomys ordii, assembly GCF_000151885.1. NCBI lineage: Eukaryota > Metazoa > Chordata > Mammalia > Rodentia > Heteromyidae > Dipodomys > Dipodomys ordii. The sequence goes on from NW_012267305.1 coordinate 547,240, forward strand.
AATTGAGTGGAAGAACAATGGACTTTCAACAACTGATACTGCAACACTTGGCCATCCACACGCAAAATCTACCAAGAATCCTTTCACAGTTCTTACAAATGCAAAATATACCAGAGACCTAGATGTAAACGGTAAAATTATAAAACTTCCAGAAGATCTCACAGGTGACGACATAGAGGAGCTTGGGTTTGGGATTCTATCTTAACCATATTCAATTGTCAAAACTCAAGTTATGTGCTTAAAATGAATAATCTTTATTACACATACATTATTAATTAACTGATTTATTAAAAACAACTTACAATCTAATTATTACAAATGAGGAAAACCATGCACCCTATCTTTCTTTTGGACCTGGCTTACTTAGCTTAATATAATTTTTTTCAGTTCTTTCCATTTCCTTTAGACTGTGCCTATAAATCTACAAGTAAACACAATGGTTGGTAAAAGACAACAAATACACTTGGAGATAAAGGATGATCTAATGTAACAATGATAGTCACCTGACACTGTGTTAGAAATGAGCTGTTCAATTTGGGGGAGAGGAGGAGGGAATGGTAAGAAAATGAGGGAGGGAGTAACAGTATTTAAAAAGAAATGTACTCATTACCTTACTTATGTAACTGTAACCCCACTGTTCATCACTTTTACAAAAAGATGTAAAAAATAAAGACATATTCTATAATTTCATAAAAAATTATACTTGGACATGATAAACAGGATTCTCAATATTCACACAAAAGAAACCGAAGGAGGATACTCTTAGAAGAGGATCACAAGGTCTCAATAGCTATGTGCACATGATCATAAAAAATTGTGTTTATCAAAATGAATTCCAAGAAATAGAAACAATAGTTTTTTTATTTTGTTTTTCCACGTTTGTCACTATTTCTGATCTCTTTACTTTTTGTCTTGTATGTAAGTTTATCTGATTTGGGGAGATTCAGGGGAAGCACAGAAATAGTGGGAGAGAGTGTGAACTAATTCAGCAGTGATAATCACTGGACACTATGTTGGAAAAAACTATACAACTTGGAGGGGAGGGGTTTTGAGAGGGAACTAGGAGAAAACAAAGGAAGAGGTGACACTTTTCAAAAAGAAATGTACTCATTACCTGACCTATGTAACTATAACCCCTCTGTACATCACCTTTACAATAAAAATAAATTGAAAAACAACTTACAAAACCCATTGTAATTTACATGGTAATATTGGTCCAAGATATAGACAAGGAGACAAATGTAAGAGAAATAATGTGAACGTGGACCCTATTTGGAGAATTTATTTCTTACAATGCTGGTAATCAGGGAAAACCAGACTGGTTTCATTGGATATATTTGTTTAAAAATGAAGCTTGACTCAGCCAAAATTAATGACCCTATGTGTATTATAAGTCTAAATGAGAAGAGTAAGACAATTCAGTTAATCAGAGAATATTTTCAGGACCCTGGAGTAGGAGAAGATTTTAAAGCCATAAAGTAAATGATATGCAAATTGGCCTACATAAAAAAAACAGAGCTTTTGTCCTTCAGAAGAGACCATTAAGAGAATTTAAAGATAAGTCACAGGTTTTTTCACTAAAAGGAACTATTTAGACATTGCTGCCTCCCTGGCATTATCTTTGTGCATTCCCCGCAGAATGGCAGAGTTGATGAGAGTCCAGTCTTTGAACTTGTCTAAGCTAGAGCTGGATGTGGATCTCTAAGCAGATGACAAACAAAGGTTCTTTTTGTATGTATTTTTAATGTAAAAATACTGTTCTGAGGGGTCACAGTTCCATGAGTAAGGTAATGAGTACATTTCCTATTGAGCATAGTTAGCCCCTCCTTTGTTTTCCCCCTACCATCCCTTTGCTCCCCACCTCCCCAACTCCCCCACATCTCCCCCTCCTCACCCTGCCTGAAGTTGTAAAGTTCGTTTTCAATATAGTGTCTTGTACATCTCATTGTTACAATGGGTCATCCTGTATCCTTATTTCAGCATTTTGTTATTTCCCTTCCCCTCCCCAAATTAGAAAAAAGTATATACAAGATGCAGGACACTGGAATCAAATACAGTGAAAACAGAATTTTTGAAAGCAGCATTCAGGTACAGTGCCACTTCCCCTCCCACCTGAAAAGTCAACATCTAAAGTATCAAGAAAGCAAGGCAGGAAAGACATGGAGTAGGTTACAATGCTTTTATCATGAGATTTAATTTAGGGAATGTTAGCCAAATTCTCATTCCCTTGGGTGCCCCATTCTTCCCTAGTAGATTCATAATCTTCATTGGTGTTCCCAAATTTCAGCATTCCAAGCAGCAAAGATTATGTGAGGGGCTCATATTTTTGTGTACATCCATAAACATGGCCAGTTAGTGTTCATATGGGCTTTCATTAAGAAATAATTAGGCAAGGAGATGGTAACAGCCAGGCATTTTCAAAGATGAGTTTGGAGCGGGGCACTGGTGGCTCACACCTGTAATCCTAGCTACTCAGAGGCTGAGATCTGAGAATCGCAGTTCGAAGCCAAGCCCCCAGGCAGGAATTACTCAAAGCCAGAAGTGGCACTGATGCTCAAGTGGTAGAACCCAGAGAGGCTCAGGGACAGCATCTAGGCCCTGAGTTCAAGCCCCAACACTGGCAAAAAAATGAGTTTGGAAGAACTATGACAGAATCCAGGAAAAGTCTTTCCAGGCATTAATGTGTTCTCAAGGTAATCCAGTATTGTCAGGAAAACGTAGTGATTGGATAAAGATGAAGTTAAAGATACGAATATAAAATACTTAAGAATATTTAAGGTAGAAAAAATGCTTCGTAAGAATCTTAAGGCATGTAAATTATAGCACTGCCTCTTCAACAGTAGGATGTCTAAGAATTTTGAAGACATTGTCATAATTTGACTGGATCACAATGCACTCAAGTTAAGGAAGGGAACATCTCCTGAAGAGATGTGTGAGCTTCGCATTTCTCCAAAGGAGTTGCTTATACATTGGCATCAGGACCAGAATCTCAACTGATGCTGTTAATTTTAAAAAGTGGGACAAGGGCTGGGACGGTGGCTCAGTGGTACAGCGCTTGCCTTGCATGCCTGAGGCCCTGGGTTTGATTCCTCAGCACCACATAAGCAAAAAGAAAAAGCCGGAAGTGGTGCTGTGGCTCAAGTGGTAGAGTGCTAGCCTTGAGCTGAAGAGCTGAGGGACAGCGCCCAGGCCTAGAGTTCACGCCCATAAACCAACCAAAAAAAACTAAAAAACAAAAATCAAATTGGGACAAAAAGATATTGAACAAGCTGTAACTGACATCTGGACTTGGTTTAGATGACAAAATTCTGGTCCTGATATCATAAATGGGAGGTGTGGGTAGTGTGGAGCTGAGGGTCTTGAGAGAAACAAAACATGTTTGTATTTGGAAGTTGGAAATACGTATATCCAGAGGGCAGGCTCAATGGATTCATTCAAACATGGCAATCCTCCCATCCCTGGATGCTAACTCCCTTCTCATGAATCTGAGAAGGCTTGGAAATACTGTAAGCAGGGACAAAATGGGAACGATGTGATGATTCTTGTCAAGCTATGCCATAGAAGACAAAGCAAGTTCTGTCCTTTGTTGCTAGAATAATACTCACTGATATCATACCTATTGATAACATATAAGAAATCCAGCATTCCTACGGCACTGCTATTGGAAGGAAGTCTAAAATGACATGAAAAGGCCATGAACAAGTGCTCCACATGACAGAAGCAGACTATGGCTCCCGTCATGACATCATGACATCTGTCATCCTTCACGAGAGACATGTAAGTGAAGAAGCCCTTGAATGATTCCAGAAATTCAAGATATTCCTGTCATTCCACTGTTTGTAGCTGAGAGCTCAGGCATTGGGTGATGGAGCCAAGCCATACTCAGTTTGCCTGATCAAAATTTCTGACCCATGGAATCAGTGACCATAATAAATATAGATTTTGTTTATGCTTGTTTATGCTGGGGTAACTTGTTATATAAAATTAGTAACTAGAATATTCTTCTTATCCTGCATTTATAAGCAATGCAAAAATTACTAACAAAATAAGACAAAAGCCCAACAGAAAAATGGGCAAGGAAATTGAAATGAGCATTATCCAAAAGAGGATATCAAACATATTCACATGAAAAGGTACTCAACCTTATTAGTCATCAGGGAAATGCAAATTAAGACATAATGAGATACCACTTCACACCCACCAAAATGACTAAAAATAAAAATACAGACAACAAATGTATGTATACTTAAGAGAACTCTCATAAACTGTTAGTGATAATATAAGTTGATTCAAGTACTTTGGAAAATTGTTTGGCAGTAATTTCTCCAGTTAAAAACATGCAAATTGTGAACAGTAACATCATTCCTACCTTTATATTTAGCAGACATTCATGTACATGTGTACTGAAAGAGTTGTAAAACTGTTCCATGAAGTACTCTTTACTAAAGCCAAAGAATGAGACCAACCCACATGTCCATTAAAAATTGATTCGGTAAATTAAAGACCTAATATTGTGCAGCAATTAAAATGAATGATCCTCAGCTATATCTAACAAATGTTTTCAGATATCCCTGAAATATATATATATATATATATATATATATATATATGGTTTAGCTAAACATGAATGATAATACTGTTGTGTTCTAGTTATATACAGTTTAATCCCCAATAGACAAAAGAGAATTGAGGGGAGGTGGAAAGAGAAGTTAATCATTGTAAAGGAGCATGACATCATTCTAGGTATTAGAAATGCTGTTTCTTAATCTAAGGTGTTATTACAGCAGTGTATTCACTCTGTAATAATTCATTGACTAATGGGTATGCAATTTTGGTAAGTAGGTTACACATTCACTGAAATAAATTGCAAAATGAAGTGAAATGGAGATTTTAGGATGGCAGCTGAAATGAAGTAGAGAGAGGGTCATGTAGGGTCGGGTCGTGTGTTGACTCTGAATAGAGGCTGCGTGAGTAAGAAGGCTGTTGTTAGTGGCCACACTGAATGAAGTCCTCTCATCAGATGTGAAGTTCTCCTGTGTGTGAGGGGGAAAGGTTGGGAAATGAACAAAGAAATTAACAAAATGATCAATCCGAAATAGTTGATTAAATGTATTCAAAAACCTGTTAAGGTAGTGAGTTTGTTTCTGAAGAAGGGTGAAAAATGAAAGGCAGGATATTGTGCAATATATATCCTCCCAATACCACAGTACAATGAAGTTTAATACATGATATTATAAGTAGCTGTCTGCTGAATCATGAAGAATGATACGACCTGCATCATATGCATGCTCAGAGGGTGGAAGAACCCAGAGGAAGGAAGATCTAAGGCAGCAGATGCTGAGCTTGCAAGCCTGTGAGCTTTTATTATCATCCATCATGTGTGTGATTGATAGCACGGAACACCAGCTGAGACAAGTTATGTAAAAATGCTTCACTTCTTTCACCCATTCACTAACTACTGTCTGTGAGTTCACTAGATTCTAGGGATTATAGTCATTTCTCACAGGCCCACAAACTAGGTAGAGGCGAGGAGACCACTGAGCATTGCACAGAACAGCACAGAATGGCAGTCTCGTTGAGAAGCACATCTGAAGCACTGAAAATCATTCTGGGACATGCTATGAAATCAAGCAAAAGAGATGGAGAGATAAACAGAGGATGGTACTTTTGGCTAAAGCTTCACAGGTCATCTGAAGGAAAAGGAAGTTCAGTGAGGAAATGGTATGAACGGAGCAATGGCAATACTGTTTCCTGGAGAAAGAGCAAGGGTTTGGCCTTGGCCATTATGATGTCAGGAATGGTACAGTGTTTGAATTGCATCATGCTTTCCAGTGAGCACATTTGTCTGCCATAGTCTCACAGATGAATCCTGGGCTAACACAAAATAATCTACCATTAGGGCTATGGCAAGAAGCAGGAATTGGAGCTGTGATCTTTTCCACCTAGAAGAAGGGGGGAACATTGAATTGGACAGGAAGGCAGCACAGATGGAATATACTCTTTTTTTTGGGGGGGGGTCCGGTCATGGGGCCTGAACTCTGGGCCTGGGCGCTATCCCTCAGCTCTTCGGCTCAAGGCTAACACTCTACCACGTGAGCCACAGAGCCACTTCCAGTTTTCTAATAGTTAATTGGAGATTAAAGTCTCATGAACTTTCCTTCCCAGGCTGGCTTTGAACTGTGACACTCAGATCTCAGCCTCCTGAATAGCTAGGATTACAGGCATGAGCCACCAGTGCACGGCTAAGAGCACGTTTCTTTTTTCTTGTTTTTTTGGGTCCGGTCATGGGGCCTGAACTCTGGGCCTGGGCGCTGTCCCTCAGCTCTTCAGCTCAAGGCTAGCGCTCTACCACTTGGGCCACAGCGCCACTTCTGGTTTTTTCTGCTTATGTGGTGCTGAGGAATGGAACCCAGGGCCTCAGGCATGCAAGGCAAGCACTCTACCACTGAGCCACCTTCCCAGTCTGGAATATACTCTTTTTAAGTTATAGTGCAATGATTTTTTTCTTTCTCCATCAAATTAATGCAGTTTGGTGATTGACAGCTCTTCAGTTGGTTTGTTTGTCCCTTTGACATATTCACATGGGTGTAACATCATTTTTTTTTGCTGGTACTAGGTCTTGAACTTACAAGTCTTATACTTTTACTGGGCTCTCTTTCTCATGGTGCTTGACCACTTGAGCCATGACTCCAGCCATTCTTTTTGCTAGTTAATTAGATATGGAGTCTCACAGATTTTTCTGCCCAGGGTTGGCTTTGCCCTCCACCCTTCAGGTCTAGGCCTCCTGGCTTTCTAAGATTCCAGATATCCAGCTGCATTTCTTTTTTTAAACCATTTCATGATTTCCTTGCACTACACGACTCTCAGACACATTGTATATATCGTTTGCCTTACTTGTGGAACCATTTCTCCAAGGCCTCCTTTCTATTGAATAGTTTTCCAAACTTAAATGTGACTGCTACGAATAATCTGTGCTACTGGCAATTCCTTGCTTGTAGGACTCTTTGTTGATGAAATAAGAACATACACGTGATACATGAGCTGGATACTTAAACATATCAACAAACAATTAATATAGAAAATAATCAGTATATTAAGCTGCACCTAAGTTCAAAGCAGTGCCTTCGATTTTAACTCACTACCGCAAGGATCATGTTAATTTCCTTCATTTTCTTATCTATAACCTCCTACTCAAGGACTCAGAAATCTGGCTTTCTCATCTGCCATTTTTGCTTAATTAATTGTTCACTCCAAGTAGACTTGTCTCGTCATATCAGAATTTCTAAACTGTACCTATACAGGCAGCAATTTTGTCAACAACACTACTATGCTCATGTGCAGTCCACGTGCCTGTAATCCCCCAGATTCTTTTCGTTTCCTTGACATGTGCCACTCCTGCAACTCCTTCTCTAAGATTCCTTCAGAACACTTAGGATGCATTTATCCTATATCTTTTCATACTGGCTTTCTTCACTTAAAAGGGGAATATATATATTTAAAAATCCAGGTCCCTTTATAGGTTAACTAATTTGTTTTCATAATTAAATAAGTTACATATTTGGTGTGATATAATTTATTTTTTCTACTGAAAGACATCATTTGCTTCCAATTTCTGATTCTTATGAACAAAGCTTCTACATACATTCATGTGCAGGTTACTGTGTGAATATGAAGTTTTATATAAATTGGGGGAGTAAAGAGCATGATTTCGAGTCATATATATTTAGGCTTATAATGCTATGATAGCTTCTTAAGGAACTGTCAAACCATCTTTTAAAGTGGCTGTTCCATTTTCCATTTTCATAAATAACGAATGACATTTTTGTGCTATTTGCAGTTCCCCAGTGACAAATGATACTGACCATTTCTTTTCATATAGTTATCTCATATCTGAAAATGTTCTTTGGTGAAATATTTGCTTAGAGCCTTTCTCTATTTTTTATTGAGTTCTATGTTTTCTTAAATGTTCATTTGAATATTTTGGATACAATTTCATTACCATATGTGTGTTTAGAAAATGTTTTCTCCTACTCTGTGTCTTGTTCTTCCATTCTTTTCACAGTGTATTTCACACAGCAGATTATATTCATTTTAATTAAGTCTAACTCATTTTTCTATTGATAATCATGTTTTTGATGTTGAATGTAAAATCTCATTGTAAAAAGAAAGGTCACTTCAAGCCTTATCGTAAAATTACAAGAATTAAGCCAGTGTGATACTATTTTCAGCAAAATAAACCAATTGAGTTCGGTCACATACATACATGCATACACACACACACACATACACACACAAACATACACACACAATCACACAGATGAGCACAGGGAGAGACAGACAGACAGACAGACAGAGAGACAGAGAGAGGGAAAGAAAGAAGAGAAAGAAAAAATTATATGTGTAGCTAAACATTTTATGAACAAGATGGACAAGGTGGTAGATGTTTCATTCAACAGATCTTACTGGGACAAATAGAAACCAATGTGGAAAAAGAATTTGACCTTTACATCCCACCCCAACCCCCCCAAAAAAAAACAAATCCAACAAGGAACAAAAAACCAAAAGAAAAAAACAAAACAAAAAAAAAAAAATTCTAGGGGATAATGGACATGAATATTTTTGTGAGTATAGAGGTGATAATGACTAAACAAAATAAATGCTAAAGGAATAATAATAAATGAAAATATTGATGCAAGCACATTAAAATGAAGAGCTTGGGTTATGATTTTGAAAGTAATAAAAAGGCAAGGCAAGCTGGTAGAAGATATTTGCAGCACATCAACTGAACCAAAACTCCCATCTAGGATGTATAAATAAGTCCTACAGATCAGTAATAAAATCATAATGACAGCATGATACAAAAATGTTCAAGACTCATGCAGATCTTTCATGAAAGATGTATGAATAGCCAGTAAGTACATAAAACGCTTGTTAAACATTGTAATATAAATTCATTCCATTGGAAGACATGAAAACATACCCACAAGAGCTGATAAAATTAAGACCATTTTCTAAACTAAGTGTTGAGTACAATGTGACATAAATGCTGAATACTTACACAAGAGTGTTGCTATACTACCCAGAAAAACAAGAGATCACTATTCATTGTATTTGAATAAATGTTTGTACTATATCCCAGCAATTGTTCTAGGATAGGTAACATGAATTTTCATGGAAGAATTATGCATAATAGCCCTATCTTAGTCTCTTTGTGCTGCTAGAACAGGATACTTAAAATTGGGTCATTTCTAAAGAAAAGAAATTTATGTCTTACATTTCTGGAGGCTTAGAAGTGTAATCTTGAAATTTAGCCATCTGGCAAGCATCTTCTTACTGGGCCACTTTGTGGCAGACGGTGAACAGGTGACAAAGAAAGAGCAAGACATTCAACTTGAAGCCTCAAGTATTTTTACAGTCGACATGAATCCAATCTGCATAATAAACATCTCATAGAAGGCCTTGCTTCTAACACTGTCACACTAGGGATCAAATTTCTGACACTGGATTTTATGGAAACATTCCAACAGTAGCAAGGTCCAAACTGAAAAAAAAATACTAAATAAATTTTGGAATGAGTTATTTACTCAGTGGAATAATATACAGTGATGTGAATACACAAATAAATGTTAAATCAGCAACATGGATTGACCCTCCCAAACATAAATCCAAATTAAAGAAATCATATAAAAGAACATATGCATTGTATAAGATCCAATGAGATATGAGGGGGGGGGATGAGAAGGTGGAGTGCATGGTAGAAGTACTGTATATATATATATATATATATACATATATATATATGAAAAGGTAATAATAAAACTCATCATAATAGGTTGGAAGAAAATAAAAATAAGCAAAATTAGAATATTACTTAATGACAAAGAAATAAACAACTAATATGTGGGAAAATGTGCTGAACCATAAAAATATTATGGTTGAAGAGGAAATCACAGCCAGGAATTGGTGGCTCACACCTGTAATTCTAACTTTTCAGGAGGATGAGATCTGAGGACCAAGGTTCAAAGTCAGACTGGGAAGAAAAATTCCCAAGAATCTTATCTCTAACCAGTAGCAAGCAGTAAGTTAAAAGTGGAGGTATGGCTCAAGTGGTAGAACACCAAGAGGTCAAGACCTTGAGTTCCAGCCCCAGTACCAGGAATAAAAATCAAATATGAAAAGGGCTGAATATGATAGAGCACCTTCCTAGGAAATGAGAGAGTCTGAATTAAAATTCTATCCTGTGACCCCCAATGAGTATCAGTTAATACTAACAAAATACTGGCTTACTAAGTGTGATAAAGAACATCATATAAAATGTTAACAGTAAAGAAAGATAGTGTGGAGTATATGGGAATAGTATTATCTTTATAACTTTTCTATAAATCTGAAATTTTTGTAAATAAAATTTTATTTAAGAATAAACTCTAGAAAGTTTGAGAAAAACAATTGTACCTCAAAAACAAATCAGTATAGTAATGAGAATTTCTAGTGCTATTTTTAAGTCTTATATCTTCCAGTTTGGACTTAAATATAATCCAGACATTGTACCCAAGGTGTGCATAGAAAAACCTCTAAGAAAATGCCTCTGCTATTAGTCCAAGTACTATGAGGTTGACATACTTCAGGATACAGATAATGATTAAAATCCCTCGTTGGGTAGATCCAAGTGTTATACAGGAACTTGATCAGCAAGATACAAAGACGTCACACTTTAAGAGGTTGAATCAGGAGTGTTTATTAGAAAGTCAGTGACTGCAAGTGGACTAGCATCTCAAAGAACCTGTGGTGTTGAATGTTGTTAGCATTAAGCTTATAAAGGCAAAAACCACATCAAGGAAGGTGCTGCATGCTATGGAGAGTAGCAAGATGTGTTTAAATAAGCAAAACAAGCCAGTTATGGGTTAGCTAATGGCGGCAATTAGGATTTCTTAGCAGTTAACTAGTGGTGACAAACAGGGTAGAAATTTACTATAATACAACAATGTTATCAATCAGGGGTAAAGGCTTGGGATTTCCTGGAGTCTAATAATCCATGACATAGCTGCAGTTCTCAGAATGACCTATACCGCATCTGTAGTTCTCGGAATAGAGTGAAGTGTCCCTATTACCTATTAAGGCATTAAGATGGCAGTGGGGACAAAATGGCATGGCTTAGGCCCAATATTCATATTTCAGAAGATAGTGAACTACAGACAAGGTAATACCATAGCTCTGTTTGCTTAACCAGGAATACAAAGCTCCAATCTGGAAATTCAACCCAAAAGTGGACACCAGGGAATGGTGAGCAGTCAGAACCTAGCACCAATCAAGAAACTTCAAACTTATAACTCAAAATGAGGAGAAAAATCAACAAAACAAGCCCCTTTAAGCAAGTCCCATTGCAGCCTATCAGGCCATGGCCCACAGGTCATGTGGATCACACCTTAGCATGACCATCTGCTCAGCGAAGAGCCTTACTCAGATTGAAACCACATTCAGTGCAGACCTCAGCTTTCAGAAGCCTGAAATATGGAGTAGCCCTCAACTTGGGCAGATATCTGACCAGCCCTTGGCTCAGTGGTGATCTTCACCCAACTTCGCCATTGTAGCAGCTGCAGTGACTTCACAGGCAAAACCCTGAAAGGAGACTACATGGACACCAAACACCATGAGTCATGTGTAGGCCACATGTGGGTGGCCAGTGAGAAGGAATGGGGAGGACTTCAACCCCTGGCTTAGAAGCACGTGAGGAACATAGGAAGGTGAGGGACGTAGGAAGGTGGGGGAGGGAGCATAAACAGGAGACAAAATTTTGACTTCACAACACAAAGACATCATAGATCTCAGCCTGCCACAAGCAAAGTTGAGGATTTAACCTTCTCCAGATGTATCAGGAATTTGCATTAGGGAGACTTTGAGAGTAGGGACCAAGTTTGGTGATAAACACTCAGAGAAGGCAACAGTGTCAGCACCAGGCAAAAGAGCCTTTGGCCAGGATTGGATGTAGGTGAACCTAGGACAAATGGCAAAGCCTGAGGCTCCAATTCAGACACTACACCAGTCTTTGCCCACACCTGTGCCTGAGGATTGAACATCCTGCTGGCCTAGGACCAAGGGCATGGCTAAGGGTTCCAGCCAAACCCACCTCAAATACAGATAGGAACTATCCCCCTGCTGAGGAACCAGTACAAAGAAGGACAGATGGGCAGTGCTCCAAACTGGAGTCCCAGACATGAGCTCAGCCCTCATGGCTGAAGGAAAAGCCAGCCTCCACCCAGTTCTACCTAGAACCAGAGACCTAGCCAGAATATTCCAATCTCAGAGTTCTGCCAACCCAGGCACCAGGGCTGAGTTAAAAGCAGGGATTTTAACCCTGGTATTGGTCTCAGTGGGGGCTCTAATCCCAGTAAAGGTCCTGGAGGTCTCAGCATCTGAACAAACATGGGGGACCCTCTAACACTCATGAAGACACAATCTAGCCTCTGAATCTGGGAAAGACCTCAGTGAGAATTTAATACCAGCTAGTGAACACAGATGGGGGTATCTAAAAGCCTACTTGTGAATCCCCAAATGTGATTCACCCAAAATTCCAGTGGGAGAGGGTTGACACTGACTTTCCCATCAGTGCACTCACAAGAGGACCACTGTTGGCTGCCCACATAATCAGGAGGCAGTGCCCACTGAAGCTTGATCTTATACCCCTGAGCAGGACAGTGCTGGCCTCAGTGTGGGGAATCTGCATCCAGCTGGACCTAAAGCCTGTAGATGACCCCCTTGTGTGAGAAGCTGCTTCCCACAGCTTTGAGGATTTCACCCACACTGAATAGCCCCCAAATCAGCTGTAGCATACACATGTGGAACATCCCAACCCATAGCACCAGGGGTCAGCAACTAGCTGAAGCCAAAAACCCATCTGTGCTTTACCTTAAAAAATGCTCTCACCCAAAACACTGGGGTTCACACCTAACTGGCACAAAAGGCTTTTCTGTGTTCCTGTGTACAACACCCTCAGATACAATGGGGTGAGAGACAACACTCAGCTAGACCAAAGCCTTCTCAAATGTCTCTGGGTAACACCAACTGCACAGAACCCACAAGAAAACCAGAAAACCACAGCATATTACCACTAAATCCAACAGCTAATCTTAACAATCTCTACAAACCCTGAACCCAAATGTGTAAATCACAGCAAAACATCACAAAATTCACAAGCAATCAAGACAACGTGCCACTCTCAAAACCCAACAAGTCAGGGAAGGACTCTAGTGAGATTGAAAAAGTAGAGAGCAAAACAACCATTAAAGCAAGGATGAGAGAATTCACTGATGAAATAAACGGCAGTTCCTAAAACAAATACAAGCATAAAGGAAGAAATGACCAACAAAATGCAAGACATGGATATGTAGATAGAAACTTTATACCCTCTATGATGGAAATGAAAGTTGAATTAACACCCTGAGAATTAACATTAACAAAGACCTATGAGACATGAAAGGCTCTATCTCCCTATTACAAAACACTATTGAAAGCTTAGACAACAGAACAAAACTAGAAATAGGATATGAAGAGTTGAAGACAAAGCAGAAGAATTACAACAAAGAATCAAAGACATGGAAAAAACAGAGCGTAGCAAAGGGAGATTAAAGAATTGGCATATTCAGCCAAATGATCATAGCTATGATAGTTGGGAAAGACAAGGGAAAAGAATTCAAAGGCAAAGGCATTGAATATTCATTTAACAAAATAATAGAAAATTTCCTTCATCTCTATGGGGAGAATCTCATGCACATGGTACAGGCATATGGAACTCCTATCAGAAAGGATCTGAGCTGAAATACCTCTAGACACATTGTAGTGAAAAGTTTGGACTTTAAAAGCAAGGAATTAAAGCCAGGCACTGGTGGCTCATGCCTGTAATCCTAGGCTGGGATTTGTGGTTTGTGGTTTGAATCCAACTCAGGCAGAAAAGTCCCCATTAATTCTTGTCTCCAATTAACCAAAAAACCATTAGTGAAGCTGTGGTTCAAGGTGGTAGAGTATTAGCCTTGAACAACATGGTTCAGGAGAAGAGCCCAGGCCCTGAGTTCAAACCCCATGAATGACAAAATAAAAAAGTCAAAAGCAAGGAAGTAATTTTAAATGCAGTAAAATCAAAGAAGGAACTTTATTACAATGGAAAGAAAATTAAAGTTACTGCAGATTTATTCACACAAAATCTGAACACAAGGAGACCCTGGAGAGGTATAATTCAAGCTCAGAATGACAATTACCATGCCAAACTGGTGTAAAGAGTGGAGCTAAGATTCAAAACCCATGGTGAAACTAAAAGTGTTCATGAAAAACAAAAATAAAATAATTCATGAACATGAAATCAGCACTACAAAGGATACCAAGGAAAGCTTACAAAATCTGGGGGAAAAAAAGAAAGTCAAGGAAATAGCATTGAATAAAAACCACTGCAAGACTAGTTTAGTAAACACAAGAGGAGGAAAGAAGGACACTATAGGAAAATAACAAATTGGCAGGAAACACAATATATTTCTCTATAGTGATGTTAACATCAGCAGGCTCAACTCCCCAACCAAAAGACACAGAGCAGCAGATTGGATCAAAAACAATATCCAACCACTTGTTTTCTCCAAGAAACACATCTCAAAGTCAAAGATAAACACAAATTCCAAGTGAAGCAATGGAAAAATATTTTTCATGCAAATGCATCTTGCAAGAAGGCCAGACTAGCAATATGGGTACCTGTTAAAATAGACTTCTATGCCTGTAATCCTAGCAACTCAGGAGGCTGAGAGGATCATTGTTCAAAGCCATCCAGGCAGAAAACTCTCCATGACTCTTCAATTAATCACTCTAAAACTGAAAGCGTAGTTGTAGCTCAAAAAAGTAGAGGGCTAGGCTTGAACAAAATTGCTCATATGTGCTCATAAAATACCTAAGCCCTAAGTTCAAGCCTCACCACTGACAAAAAAAATCACTTCTCATTAAAATCGACAAAGTATGTCATTACATATTAATAAAGAGAATGATCCACGAATAGGAAATAAAAGTGATTAATATTGATGCACAAAACAATGAAGCAACTAAACACATGAAACCAACACTTTTAGACTTACAGAACATCATAGAACTCAATCCAAAAAAGTGGGAGACTTTAACACTCCACTCTCACTAAAGGATACACCAACCAAACCAAAGATCAGCAAAGAAGCTTCTGAATGAAGTGACACCAAAATCCAAAGGGACATAATAAACATCTACAGAATATTCGCTCTACAACCACATAATTCATTCTTCTCAGCAGCCCATGAAATATTCTCCAAAATTGGCCATATCCTAGGACATGCAACAAGTCTGAACAAATATAAAAAGAATCAAGAAAATTACTTGCATCCTATCTAATCACAGTGGAATTAAACTAGTTTTCAACAAGAAAATGTACAGCACAAAACCCTCAAACACATGAAGACTGAACAGCACAGTGATGAACATGTGGCTCACTAAAGAAATAAAGGAGGAAATCAGAAATTTCTTACAATTCAATGAAAATGAAAACACATCATACCAGAACCACGGGGATAATGCAAAAGCACTGTTGAGAGGAAGGTTCATAGTTCTAAGTGCACAAATAAAGAAAACAGAAACAGATAAGTAAATAACCTCATGATGCAACTAAAGCTGGTTAAAAACAACCCAGGAACAACCCAAAGCCAAAAGTACTAGACAGAGAGAGAGATTGTAAAGATTAGGGTTGAAATCAATGTAATCGTTAAAGAAATATACAAAAGATCAACAAAACAAAAAGTTGTGTTTTTTTAAATCACTAAAATTGACAGAGCACTGGCGAAATTGAAGAAGAAGAGACTCAGATACACAAAATCAGAGATGCCAAAGGAAGCATTACAACAAGCATCCAAGAAATCAAAAAAAATTTGAAGGACTACTTTCAAAACCTATTCTCAAGATGGAAAGTCTACTAGAAATGAAAAAAATTCCTAGAGACATACAAACTACCTAAGCCAAGTCAAAAGATATAAACCACTTGAACATGTCTATAACACTCAATGAGATAGAAGTAATCAGCAGTCTTGCAACAAGGAAAAACCCAGGTCCCAAAGTATTCACAGCTGAATTCTACAAGACTTTTAACGTTGAACTAACACCATTACGCATCCAACTTTTCTGTGAAATAGAAAAAGAAGGATCAATTCCAAACTGTTTTATGAAGCTAGCATCACTCTTATCCCAAAACTAGGTAGGGATCCAATGAATAAAAAGAACTATAGACAAATCTCTCTGATGAACACAGATGCAAACCTCTTCAATAAAATACTAGTTAAATGAATTCAGCAAGTTATCAAAATTATCATACACTATAATCAAGTTTCATTCCAGAGAGGCAAGGCTGGTTTAGCATATGTAAATCATTAAATTTAATACATCATATCTATAGAGCCAAGGACAAGAGCCACATGATCATCTTAATAGATGCAGGAAAAGCCTTTGACAAAATCCAACATCCATTCATGTTAAAAGCTCTGGAGATGCTAGGAATGAAAGGAACATAATTCAAAATAATAAAGTCTATATGTGACAGACCAACAGCCAACATGATACTGAACAGTGAGTGAATAACTAAAACCATTCCCTCTAAAATCAGGAACAAGGCAAGGATGCCTACTCTCTTTACTCCTATGTAATATAATTCTGGAATTCTGAGGCTGAGCAATGTGTCGAGAAAAAGGCTTATAGGGATTTACGTAGGGAAAGAAGACATCAAACTATCCATATTTGCAGATGATAGGATCATATATCTAAAAAACCCAAAACACACCATCTTCCTGCTCCTAGAGCTTATTGATAACTTTGTCAAAGTAGCAGGATACAAAATTAATCTACAAAAATCAGTAGCCTTTCTGTACACCAACAATGTCCAAGCAGACAGGGAACTCAGGAAAAGAACACCATTTTCAGTAGCTTCAAAAATAAATATCTAGGAGTAAACCTAACCAAAGAAGCAAAAGACTTATATAGCGAAAACTATAAAAATTTGAAGAAAGAAATCAAAGATGACATCAGGAAAAGGAAAGATCTTCATGGATACATAGAATTAATATTATAAAAATGGCATACTGCCAAAAATGATCTACAAATTAAATGCAATCCCCATCAAAATACCAAAGAAATTCTTACTGACTTAGAGAAAACAATCCAAAAAAATCATATAGGACAACAAAAAAACCTAGAATAGCCAAAGCAATTTTAGGCAAAAAATGTAATTCTCAAAGTCTCCTACAGAACTGTAATAACAAAACAAGCTTGGTATTGGCACAAAAATAGACCTGAAGATCAATGGAATGGACTAGAAGACCTAGAAATAAAACCTATACTTAGAATTATCTGATACTTGAGAAGAGAGCCAAAGATGTACAATGGAAAAATAATAACCTCTTCAATAAGTGCTGTTGGGAAAACTGGGCATCCATATGCAGAAAGCAAACAGTGGACCAGGGGTACATCAGATAGGAGAGAGTCTTGACAAATGGGATTATATCAAATGAAAATGTTTCTATACAGCGAAGGATGTAGTTACTAACTAGAAAGACAACCAACAGACTGGGAGAGAAGATCTTCACCACCATTATATCAAAGGCCTGAGATCAAAAATATACAAGGAGCTCAAGAAATTAACCCCTCCCAAAGCTAATAAACCAATTAATAAATAGGCAAAGGAGCTAAGGAAAGACTTCTCAGAAGAAGTAAGCATGGCAAAGAAATACGTGAGGAAATGCTGATCAGCCCTAGCCCTAAAAGAAATGCAAATTGAATTCTGTGAGTCCATCTCACTCCACTTAGATTGGCTAACATTGTGATTTCATACGGCAATAAATGTAGGCAGAGATATGTGGAAAAATGTATCGTACTGCACTGTTGGTGGGAATGTAAATTGTTACAACCACTCTGGAAAGCAGTCGGGATGTTCCTCAAAAAATTAAGCATAGACCTTCTCTACAACCCAGGCATACCACTCCTGGGCATCTTCCCTGAACATCATGAGCCAGGATATGATAGGGGTACCTGCACATCCATGTTCACTGCCACACTATTCACAATAGCCAAGATAGGAAACAACCCAGATGCCCCACAATAGATGAATGGATCCAAAAACTGTAGTACCTACATACAATGAAATTTTACACAGCCATTAGAAAGAATAAAATAATGCCATTTGTAGGGAAGTGGATGAAACTAGAACAAATCGTGTTAAATTAGGTAAGAAGCTCAGAGAGACAAAGGGCACATATTTTCTCTCATATTCAGAAGCTGGATCTAAAATACCAGGATGTAATAAATTATATAACTCTCTAGGTATTCATACACAGTGACATGAAAGAAGGATATTTTTAGGAGAGGAGCAAAAAGGCACAATGTCCATGTGCATATGATCATGCAAAATACTATTTCTTGAAATGAATTTCATGAAATGGAAAAAAGAGGGTTGTTTTTCTTTCTTGATATTTTTGTGTTGGTTTTTCCCCTTTTTGTTCAGTATGTTCATTTATAAGTTTTTGGGAGTATAAGAGGAGATACAGAAATGGACGGACAAAGGTTGAACAAATGCAGCAGTTGTACTCACTGGATACTAAGTTGAAAATGAGGTATACAGCCTGTGTGTGGGATGGGAGGGCAAAACTGAGAGAAAAAGAAAGGGTAACATTATACAAAAAGAAATGTACTCTTTACCTGACTTATGTAACTGTAACCACTTTATATATCACCATTATGATAAGAATAAAAAAAGTTAAAGAAAAGAAATCGCTTGTTTTTCTCTGGTCCTGACTCTGACTCCATGATGACACTAGAAAATGCTGCGAATGTAAAACTCTAAAAGGAAATCTTCTCTGACAAGAAAATTTATCACTAGAGACTCTGAGAAAAATCTCCTTTGTTATTGTTCTCTCTGTATTCTCTTGTGCTTGGTTAAGGAAAATTCATTGCATGGAAGTATAAAACGGAAGAGCTAGGTAGAAACCCGCACTGTGTACAGGTACCTTGGTGGCATGGAGTGTGGTAGAGATCACCAAGAGGAGAAAACGTGTGAACAGGATTCCATCAGGGTATGTATCAAGTACTGAGATGCCTATACAGGAATCTTACACTAAGCAGGGTTCTAAAAGCTTAGAGAACTATGTATTAGAAGGCCATTTTCTAGTCTCAGGGCTCTGTTTGGCTTATGAAAACTTATTTTTAAAGTGCATGTAGGAACACCACAATGGGGGTGACTGGAAACTGTGGATATCAGGGTATAAATTAGATCCATCACTTGGGGGGGGAGGGGGAGAAGGGAAGACCAGAATTCCCTTGAATTGTGTTTTCAGATGCAATATAAATATAAGGATCACCTTGTATTCTCTTTGCTTTCTAAAAGCCATTATTCAGTTAGAAGAGGAAGAAATTTCAGGTACAGAATATGTGTTCTAATAGCCTAAATGATGGTGCTTGGTGAATCTTGGTTCTAAAGGTACCAAAAAAGGAAGCCAAAGTTGTCAAACTGCTGCATACTTTGACAAGGAATCTATTTTTGTCTTCTGATCTACATGTGTAACCTAAGTCAGGTAAATTACACCTGGTTTACTTTAACGTTTTTGTATGCAGACAGTCTGTTATGCACTGTGGTTTTAGATGTGCAATAATTTGTACGATGGTTTATTCCCAAGTATTCCTAAAGCAGATCAAATGTGTTTTTTCTATATAGTTCCTTGCCCTAATAAGTAGGTAATATAAATTTAAGCAAACTTCTATTTTGTATATTTGTAAACTACAAAGTAAAAAACATTGAACATTTTGTGGAGTTTGTATTTTGCATACTCAATGTGAGAATTAAGTTTTAAATAAACATAAAATATTTTATCTGAAAAAATAAAGTGCAGGTAGGACATTCATCAACTTATATCTTCAACTGATAAGAAATTATTGAAAAGTTTGAATCATCTGAAGTATATTGTTTGAGCATAATAAAATCAAGTTAGCAATTTAACAATAATGGAATAAAGGTGGACTTGGAAACATTTGGGAGTTAAAGAATACCTTTAAAAAGTATCTTTTCAAGGCTGGGAAGGTGGCTCAGTAGTAGAGTGCTTGCCCTGCATGCATGAGGCCCTGGGTTCGATTCCTCAGCACCACATCAGCAGAAAAGGCAGGAAATGGTGCTGTGGCCCCACAATTGACAAAAAAAGGAACCTTTTCAAAAGTGGATTAGAGCAAGGGAAAGGGTGGAACATTGTCCCAAAACAAATGTACTCTTTACCTGACTTATGTGACTGTTATCTCTCGATACATCTCATCACCTTTATCATAACAATAAAAATACTATCAAAAAAGGATTCTTTCATATCAGCGACACTAGAAATGGGCTGAGGAGAATGTCTTAAGGAAATAAATTTATGCAATGAACTGAATTAAATTATTTTAGATACTTTGAATGTAACTACAACATCATTGAAGAGAAAAATTAGACCAAGTAGTACTTAGATTAAGAAAAAATGCAGCTCTCAATGTAAAAGTCTAAGCTTTTAGTCTAATGAAATAAAAGGTAAAAAAAAAAAAAACCAAAATCAGATGGGATAAAGGACAAAAGATGAAAGCAGAAAGAAATAAAATGAGAAAATAAAGGAAACTGAGGAATTCAAAAGCTGGTTATTTGAGATCAACAAATAGGGTGGACATAGTAGTACATGCCTATCATCAAAGCTGTATGGGAGGCAGAGACATGATGATAGTATTTTAAGGCCAAACCAGAGAAAACTTAGCCAAGATTATTATTTCAGAAATAGTTAGAGCATGGAAATACATAGCTGTAAAATCTTAACTACTTGGGACGCAGACATAAGACATTGCTTTCAAGGTCTGCCCAGGCTAGAGTCAGACTCTACCTGCAAAACAAATGAAAGCAAAATAACTAGGTGTGATGCTCAAGTGGTAGAATCCTTGCCTACCAAGTGTATGGCTCTATTCCAGGATTTTTTTACGAACCAAAGAGGTTAGCATTGTGGCAGGATAGAAGGCCAATACCCAAACTAACAATATTTCTATATAATAACCAAGTATACAAATCAAAAATTTTAAAAAGGGGCTGGGATGTAGCTCAGTGGCAAAGCGCTTGCCAAGCAAGCACACCGTCCTGGGTTCGATCCCCAGTACCAAAAAAGAAAAGACAAAAAAAAATTTAAAAAAGATCTTTTCAATAGTATCCCCCAAAGAAATGTCTAGGTATTACTTTTATTAATGACCAAAACAAACTGATGGAAGAAATCAAATAACACCCCAAATAAACTTTGTCACACACTTAAAGATTTAACTTAATTGTTCAGTTACCACTAAATTGATATTTGAATTAAAAACAATGTCAAGCTGCACACTGGTGCCCCATGCCTATAATGCTAGCTACTCGAGGGGCTGAGATCTAAGGATCATAGTTCAAAGCCAGACTAAGCAGGAAAGTCCATGAGGTTCTTATATTCAATTAACAACTACACCCAAAAACGCTGAAAGTGGAACTTTTCTTCAAGTAGTAGAGCACTAGCATTGAATACAAAAGCCCAAGGACAGTTCACAGGTCCTTATTTCAAGTCCCAGAACTGGCAGAAAAACAACAAGAGCAAAATAAAAAGAAAAAAGTGTCAAACAAAATCCCAACAGGAATTCTGTGCACAGTAAACGAGATGGTTCAAGTGTTTTGGGGGCCAGACTGGTGGCTCATTTCTGTAATCCTAGCTACTCAGAAGGCTAAGAACTGAGGATTGTGGATTGAAGCCATCCCAAGCAGGAAAGTCCATGAGACAATTATCTCTAACTAATTAGCAAAAATGAAGCTGTGTCATAAGTGGTAGAGCACCAACCTTGAGCAAAATAGCCAAGGAAAAGTACTCAGGCCCTGACTGAGTTCAAGCAAGCACACATATACACACAATTTTATAGAAGGGCAAAACAATCCAAATAGCTAATAGAAAACAAACCTGAGAAGGAAGAAAAAAGTTTGAAGAATCACATTATCTGAATTTAAAACTTCAAATTTATTATATAAAGCTATAGTAATCAATATCATAGGACACTGAGTAAGTGGTTCACAATTATACCAGAACTGATCTAGTAATGGGTCTAGTAATAGACCCAGGCACACAGTTCATGGGATGTTTAGGAAGGACAATTCAAATGGGAAATGTTCAACATTTCAATAAATTATAAAGGAACTATCAGACAACTATATATCTAAGCAACCCCAAAATATAAATTTCTAGTTCAACCTAATACTTTATACAAATTGAAATTAAAACTATAGTGGTAGAACAACAAGGGAGGGGGTAACAATGCTAGACAAGAAATGTACTCCTTGCCTTACTTATGTACCTGCAACCACTCTGTACAGCTTCTTTACAATAAAATAAAAATTTTTAAAAAGAAATTAAAACTAAAGGACAAATGGAGAAAATATGTATAAACAGTTTGAACACATTGACGACCTAAAGTTAGGCAAAAAGTCTTAAACTTGGCAAAAATTCAAATAATTAAAAATGATAATTGGATTGTGACAACATAAAAAATTGAACTGGAAGTATCTGACAATTATATATTTAAAAATGCATAGCCAAAATGTCTAACATGTCTTTCATTTAGGCAATGTGAACACATGAGTGACACAAAGCCATTAGAAGCTTTTAGAGAAATGCAAATTAAAGTCATGATGAGCTACCAAAACATACATTTGAGAAGGTTCAAATTTGAGAAGGCTCTAAATCTCACCTGTGAGGGGTGAGAGTGTATTGACATAGCCTTTGTGGAAAATGATTGGATAATTTATTATGAACATAGACATAGAATATGACACACTAATGGTACTCCTGGGAGAAATAGAAACTTACGTTCATACACAAAACTACCATCCCTACATAATTGCTTATACAAGCTCCATTATTATACGCTGAAATCCAGGAACAACCCAAACGTCCTTCCATTGCTAAATAAACTGTGATACACTCATAAATAGAATGCTGATGGGAAGTAAGGAACAAACTATTATACATTCGACAGCTTGAATGAATCTTAAACTTATTCCCTGAGTGAAGACATTTTTAAGAAATACTTATTCTCCCATTTATATAATATTCATGCAAGGATAAAATGACAGCAATAGAGCAGAGACTAATGTGTGTCAAACTTAGAAGTTGAGGGAGAGTATAACTACAAAGGAGTAACATGTGGAAGACTTTCTTGTGGGACATTATATGCTATTTTATAACCTGATTTTCCTTGTGATTATATGAATCTACACCAAATATACTAGTCTGCTTATTGTCATTGTGACAAAATAACTAAAGAAACAATTTCAGGAAGATTTTGGGCCCAGAGATCTCAGTGCATGGTTGCTTGGTTCCATTGCTTTGGGGGTAAAGATGAGGTAAAACATCATGTCAGGAAGGGAAATGTGTGATGAAGCAAAGATGTTTGCTTATTGATACCTGAGAGAGACAGAATCAATCTTGGTGTCCCACTTCCTTCATTCAATCCCCCCTGTCAATGCCATCATATTAAAAGATTAGCCCATTTTATTATATCAGAACCATCAAGATCAAATCCACCAACTAGCTGCCATGCCTTTAACACATGAGCTTCTGATGGACACTTTATATTCAAGCTAACACCAATTTTTTTCTAAAGAACTTTAGTAGTTAGTAATGTAACAATTTAAAGTAGAAATGAAAGGATGGAGTAACTATATGAATGTGAAAAATTAATTTTACTAGAATAAAAATTATCATGGATAAATCACTATATAGTGATAGAAGTAATTTAGCAAAAATCTATAATAAACCTAAATGTATATCTACCTAGAAACCGAACTTTGGCATACATGAAACCAAAGATACAGAATGGAGAGTACAAATAGTCAAATCCACAGTTATATTGGGAAACTGCAGTAATCTTCTCTAAATAGATAACAGAAAATCTGTAGAAATAGAGAAAAAGTCCATTAGCATTAGCAACCAAGTTCATTTAATGTGAATTCATACAACAAAACAGCAGAATATAAGGAAGTGCTCCTGGGATAGTCACCAAGATGAGCCACAATACAATACTTGACAAACTTAAAAGAATTGAAGTCATACAATGAATATTTATTCAAAATAAATTGATCTAAATAGAAAAGATGAAATACTTGAAAGGCAGACAAAAATTTTACTGACATATTTCAAAAGAGGTTCCTAAGAGAAATTAGAAAATATTTTTAAATGAATGAAAATAAAATATATCTCACAGTGTTTGAAATTCATGTAAAGCAGTGCTTAGAGTGATATTTACGTCACAGACTCTAGACAGTGTAAAGGAAATTACAGGAAGCTCTTTACCTATACTGCAAATTCATATAAAAGATAAAAGTGGTAACATTCAAAAATAAAAACTGGTATTTTTATTTTGTGAGAAATATGATTGTAAGGCAAGGTCTTGACAGGAATATTGGTATTTGTTAATTCCATGGTATTTGATTTTTGTAGAATGTGATATTATATTTTAAAAGGAGAAAAGCAAACATAAAATCATTCTATTATAAAGAAATAAATTAGGTGTGTATCTAAAGACAGAGAAGAGGATATGTGGTTCATGCAAAAGGGAAAGGATAAATTATTCAATGGTGAGAAAATTGTCAATCCACAAGAAAATTGTGGGATCATGTTAATATCAGAGAAATTATTCACAATTTTGTTTAACAGTATATGAGGTGAATTTTTTGTTTTATTTTATTTTATTATTGTGAAGATACTGTACAGAGGAGTTATATTTACATGGGCAAGATAATGAGTACATTTCTAATCAAGCATTGTAGCCTCCTCCTTTGTTTCCCCTTCCCATCCCTTCCCATCCTCCCCCCCCCCCGCCACCCCCCTGACCCAATCCTCCCTGCTCCCCCACCCCTCCCCCCGCAACGAAGTTGTAAAGTTCGTTTTCGGCATAACAAAAATATGGAACGCTTCACGAATTTGCGTATCATCCTTGCGCAGGGGCCATGCTAATCTTCTCTGTATCGTTCCAATTTTAGTATATGTGCTGCCAAAGTGAACACGTGAGGTGAATTGTTAAACAGAGGAATTATGAATGCAGAAAAGTAAGCATGTGAGATATAATGAACAATCAAACAGATAAAATGTGTAGTACTGAAGTATTAATAAAATGATAAAAAATACATTGAGGTAAATGCAATTCATTATTAGGAAAATATTGTATCATTCTTATAATAATTCGTGCTTAAAAAAAGAAAGTGGGCACCACTAGCCTATTCCTGTAATCCTAGCTAATCAGGAGGCTGAGATCTGAGGATCACAGTTCAAAGTAAGCCCAGGCAAGAAAGTCCATAAAACTCTTACCTCCAATTCACTACCAAAAAATGAAGCTGTTGCTCAAGTGGCTTTAAAAATAAAGCTCCAGGACAGTGCCTAGGCCCTCAGTTCAAGCCCCAGGACTGGCACCCAAAAAGAGAGCAGTGTTCTATTATGAACTGAAATTCATAACTGAAAAACATTGGTAAGTAACAATTTGTTAAGTATGGGCTTTTACAAGAGACAACTTTTGACAGGAGATGTATAATAACACTCATAATGAAAGTTAGGATAAAACCTCTCTGACAGTCCTTATAAATATTGAATCCAGTTAATATCATGGAAAATATGGTTTAAATATAATTTTTTTCTAGAGGAAAGGTTTTTTCAAGAGATACATGTGAAACACACATTTGAAAGTGAGAGAAATTTGATGAATACACATAGCCTAGTAATTAGATTTCAATTCTTTTTTTAATTTTCTTTTTAAAATTGATGTGTTAGCTGGGATCTGGGGATCACACTGGTAATTTTAACAACTCAGTAAGCTGAAATCTGATGAACACAATTGGAGATCAGTTGAGGCAGGAAAGTTCATGAGTCTGATCTCCAATTGACCACCCCTCCCCCCCAAAAAAAAACTGGAAGTAGAGCTGTACCTCAAGTGGAAGAGTGCTAGCCTTGAGCAAAAAAGAGTTCAAGTACAGCACCCAGGCCCTGTGTTCAAGCTTCAGGGCTCGCTCACGCTCTTGCTCTCTCTCACACACACACTCACACTCACACACATACAAAGCACACACACATGATATTATGGAAACACTGAAAAGATTAGATTACAGGGACAAAATTTACACAGGTATATGAGATAGCTAAAAAAAACAGGGTACATGTATGGAAACAGTGATTTTCAATATTTTGTTTATCAAGAATGTCCCCTAAGAGATATTTTTAAGCCTAGAGTGGCAAGCCTTATGAATGTTCAAAATTTCAGAAAAAAAAGAGAATCCCCCAGATCATACAGGCACGGAAATTAGCTCTGCTCCCATTAGTCAGAATAGAAAACCTCATAACATACAGGACATTAGATTATACAAAATAGTTTTGCCATAGATCTGAGTAAATATGAGCTTGACACTAAACATTGCTTTCATATCACTAAAAGCATTGAAAATCATGTCTCCATATTATCATGATGTTTCCAAATAATTTGACTGTGTCTCACAATGAAGATCAATATTATGTTTTTTAATAGAAACACAAAAGTGTTTCACAATGTTTAAGATTCAATTCCAATTTACACGACATTCAAATAAACCAACGTATGATCAATAATGAAGAGAAAAACAAATGACCAAGAAATGAAACAGATGATGCAATAAGCAAATATATATATAGAAAACTCTTTGGTACTTTAATAGTAAAGTTAAAGCAGACTCTGTTAGTGATCTTATCAGCGGGAATTGGGAATGAGGATAATTTGGTCATTGTATTTCTTTGTGTGTACAAAATTAGAATACTGAAACCTGTTGAAATTGTTTTAGAAGGGGGAAGGGATAAGGGAGAATGATGGGGCATTCACTGGGAAATCATAGATGCATGTATGGAAATATCTAAGTGAAACCCCTATTCCATAACTAAATGTATACTAAGAAAAATAGTATTACATATAACTGTATATGGTCAAAAACAGAAAAAAGGTTAACCATGTTAAATAGGGACATGGAAATATGGTTTAGAAATTTAACCAAACTTGAAATATAAAAGCTACTATGTCTGAGGTGAGAAGATAGAGATATTATAGATTAATAAGTTGGACATGTACTCCTCAATAAAGAAAAAAAACAAATGTGATAAAACTGTCCAGAATAAAACACACAGAAAGGAAAACACTGAGGAGAACATTAGTAAGCTGTAAGGTGAGTTCAAATGACTTAATATTGTGTATTTGGCAACTCTGAAGGATTAGAAGAAGGAAGATAAAAGTATTTGAGGTAATAATAAATGGAAAATCTGACAATTTGATAAAGACTGTAAATTCACAGTTTTAAAAGCTAATAGAATCCCAAGAATAAAGAGTATAAAAATGCAGGCAAAATCTATCAAAATCAAAGTACTTAATACCTAGAGAATAAAGCATGCTTTACCTATGGAGGAGTAGACAGAAGATACAACTAGATCTAATACTGGCTTTAAGTATGAGAGGCATTACTGGGAATTAAGAAGGATCCTAGGGAAAGTGGTCCTAGGGTGAAAAGAGGGTAGAAGGGCATGCTCAGTATACAACATATGTATGCACAGAAATATCACAGTGGATCTCAGTAATTTGTACAAAATTAATGCATATAACAACAATAACAATAAACAATGAAATCAAGGCGAGACTAAAATGATGTCTTTAATTAAGCAAAAATAAAACTGCCAATCTAGAATTCCATATACTGTGAAAATATTCTGTAAAACGAAAGTGTATGTGTGTGTATGTGTGTGTATGTATGTATGTATGTATGTATGTATCCCTAAGTCATTTATCCTCTGAAGAGGTGATTAAAGGTTTATTTTGGCTCACAGTCTTAGAAGTGTCAATAAATGGCCAGCTCCATTGCTATAGACCCGGGATACTGGCAATATATGGTAGAGGAGGATGCTAACCTCATGATGGCCAGGAAGCAGCAGGAGACAAGAAAGCAACCAGGACAATTTACCCATAAATGCACACTTCCAGCGACCTTATTTGTCAAACTAGGACCTTACCTCCCATAGTTCTATAACCTACCAAGTAGCCTATTCAAAATTTGAATCTATCTGTGTATTAAACCCTTAGATCAGACCCTTTATGATACACACACAGTAATATGCCTTCATAATCTCCTAAGAATCCTTCAATCTGACCAACTTGACAACAAAAGCTGATCATCATAATAATATCCATGGGGGACTGTTTCTAGAATCTCCTACAGATAACGATATGTACTAATAATGTTCAATTCCCTTACATGAAGTGGTGTGGCATTACCTAAACCCTACAAGCTTTATCATGTGTGTCTTATCTCTAGATGACATATAACACCTAATACAATACATATGTTGTTCTATATAATTTATACATGATAACAAGAAAACAACCTATGTATGTTCAATATAGACGTTTCCTGAGGAAAAAATGAAAAGTGAAAATCATTGAGCTGTTCTTTGAAACCATAGATGAAGAACCTGTAGATATAAGGTCTAGGTATAGAAAAATAAAATGTCTGAAATTCTTTGTTCTAACTCAAGTTACTTGAATATGATATGAGTACTTTTAAAAGGAAGTGAAAAAAGGAAGTAATAATAATAAATAGGTGAATTTGATGGAAGTACAATATATGCATGTGTGGAAAGATCACAATAAAACACTTTTGCACAATTAATACACACTAATAAAGAAATGAAAACTGTGTGCAGTGTTGCTTGATTCTGATAGGTAACAAGGTAAAGGCAGTAGCACAGAACTCTTCCCCACAGCAGAACTTTCAGCAGGGCTAGAAAAAAAGGAAGACACAAGAATTAGGGTCACTAGAAAGGAAGAGACTGAGGGACTGGGAAGGTGGCTCAGTGGTAGAGTGCTTGCCTCGCATGCATGAGGCCTTGGGTTCGATTCCTCAGCACCACATAAGCAGAAAAACCCAGAAGTGGCGTTGTGGCTCAGGTGGTAGAGCGCTAGCCTTGAGCCGAAGATCCAAGGGACAGCACCCAGGCTCAGAGTTCAGGCCATGACCGACCAAAAAAAAAAAGAAAGAAAGAAAAGAAAAAGAAAGAAAGAGACTGAAAAATCTTAACGGGGGCGGGGGGAGGAGGTGGGGGGGTGAAGTGGAAGAAGGATAGTCATTCTATTGCTGAGAATGGAGAGTACATAGTGGAGGATGCTCATTTACCTCATGGTCAAGTGCACCAACAGAGACAGGCAAGACCTGTCTAGGGAATTCCCTTCTAGGGAATTCCACTAATGACCCCAGACCTCCTATTAGGCTTTATCTCTTAAAAGCTTCACCTCCTCTCAACAATGCCCTGGATAGAGAACTAATCCTTTAACACAGGGTCCTGGGGGCCATTGAATATTCAAACTATAGCAGTTTTCACTTATTTCTTTTCAACATGTTATGGCTCAGTAAAAAGGCTCTTATCCGATGTGGGTCCGAATTCTTAGACTTTACAACCTCAGAATCAGTGGGTAAAAGTCACTTTGTATTGTATAAATAGGTCATTCTCAGGTAATCAGTATTCTATTAAAGCAGCACAAAGTGATCTAAGACAATAAAGCCACCCAAAGTATAGTAAAGATAGGAAGGATTTAAAGGGAGAAAATGACCCATCCAGAAATTCAAACCGAATATTTAGTATCTATATGGAAATATTTACAGATCGGCATTTAAGGCATACTAGGTGAAAGGTGCTTTCAAATATAGTATAACATATCACTGTTCAAACATTTCTGTTGGAAATCAACTACATACCATCTCTAATCCATAATTATCATTTATCATCTTAGGCTGAGAATTTTCACCTATTTGAATGCCTATTTAAAACTCTATGTTTGTCATTTTTCACATGACTGGACCTATCTGCACATTTATACATATATCATCAATAGGCACACTGAAAATAAGGAACTTCCTGTGCTACAGATTCACAGGTAAGACATAATATAAAGATGGTAAATTTTCCCTTTTAAATTAGATTTAGAGTTTTGCAAATAAACGGTTGTTCATCTCATGCGAGCCTCAGTTTTTAAGAAAGAAATTCAATTGGGTTTCAGTGCACAACGATTTCTGTAGTCCTTCCTCATCTATCACATTCGAGGCAGCTTTAGCTCCTAACCACCTAGGCAAGCGCATCTGTGCATGCCACGAGTGGGTTTCACTTCTTTTGATTCCAGCTTCTTTCACTCTGGGATGATGTTCAGGTGTTCATGGTTCCTCTAGGGCAGTTCAGAGAATATGCATCTATGCAGGACATGGAACAGCTCATCTGCTAAAATGAACTTTCATGAAGGAAATTCAGAACATATTTCCTCCTAGAGGACACAGTGCAAAACCTAAGTGCAAAGGACACTTCCTTGCTAGGTAGTTGCTACATTTTGAATCAAGAGCCAGGTCCTCCCTTCTCCCTTATTTCTCTTCATTCCATTACCTTCCCTTGGCCTCACACTGCCTCTTCTCTTCCTCCTTCCTCTCCTCCCTCCCTTACACTATTTGATTTCAACACAGACAAAATCTAGCATCAGCTGACAATGATTAAAACCACACTCAAGATTTTAAAATGTTAGGAGAGTACCTGTCTAGGAGTTTGTAGGCCTCTACAGAGATTTACCCTTATCATCTAAGAACTCCTTGGTAGATGATCGAGATCTCACCTAGTTCTATTGTGTTGTATTCAAGCACATCTGTCACATCTGTCCAAGTAGAGGTTCTTCTATGTTCTATGCAGCATGCAAAGGGGACTGGTCAGAGTAGGTTCCTATCCTCTCAGGCTTATGTCCCATATTATGGTATAAGGCCCTAACTTATCCACCTCCAGCTTCATAAATCCAACTCCTACAGAGGCATTTCAGTTTCTCCAACCCCAAACTTCTGTGCAATGGTGTTGACATCAGGTCATTCTCCCCTGGTCTTTCCCACTTCCTCACCTCTCATTTACTTGGTGTTTGTGTTTCAGAGGACTTTGTCATAGCTCCCTGGAATGACCACTGCCTTGCAAGAGCAGATGCTCCCTGACATTTTCAGGAGGAAATGGCAACTGGGAAGATTCTTCACTTATGGCACTTCAACTTATTTTTGTGGGGTGTGTGTGTGTATGTGTGTGCACTAGGACTTTAACTGAAGTCATTGTGATCATTGAGCTAGAGCTCCACTAATGGATTTTACCAGTTAATTGGAGATAAAGTGTATTTTAGATTTGTCTACCTGGGCTGGCTTTGAACTGGGATCCCCATACCTCAGCCTCTGGATTAGCTAGAATTGCAGGCATGAGCCACTGGTTCTCTACTACACTGAACTTAGATCCCAATGTATACTTTTAAAATTTCTATAAGCATAGACTAAAATAACAAAGAAAAGAAATACCAGTATTTTAATGGTTGGTTTATTTAATGTTAAGTTCTTTCACATTTCCAAGGAAAATTGCAACACCATAGCATCTTGTCACAGCTTACAATTAAGATGGAAGGTATCCCGATTTGTTTCACCAACTAACAAAAACTTTTAAACTGGGTAAAAGCAATGAACATGTATAAAAATTACAAAACCTTTAAAAATGGGTAAAAGCAATGAGTATGTATATAATGTAATTTCACACCTGAAATCTGAAGCTAATAAACAATGTAGTAAAAGTTACAACATTTAAGAAAACTAAGAAGATAAATGCCTCGGTCCTCCAAATCAAGGAGTGAGGTTGGGTGTCTTATATCTCTAGCCCCAGCCTGATCTATTGTAAGCTAGAAGCCACTAGTGCTCTATGAACTGCAACTGCTTGGGGCAACAGCAGCATCTGTTGCAGCAGCATCTGTTGCAGCAGCATCTGTTGCAGCAGCATCTGTTGCAGCAGCATCTGTTGCAGAATCATCTGTTGCAGCAGCAGCATCTGTTGCAGAATCATCTGTTGCAGCAGCAGCATCTGTTGCAGCATCATCTGTTTCCGGAGGTCTAGCCTGGGCTCGCTCTCTCTCATCTCTCAATGCCTCCTCATACCATACAGAGAAAGAGCTGGGTTCACTGCCAATGAGGCCGGACAAAAACTCTAGAAATTTCATCAGGGTGCTTTCTTCCAGGACCCTAGGTCCCCACAGGAACTCATAGCGAGCAGGATCACTGCCAGGCACCTGCCTGTACTCTAGGTACTGCTCCTGCACGAATTCTTCCAGGATAAGCTTCCTAGGATTTCCATAGAGGTGGTGGTAGCTATCAGGATGCACTCCTATCATACCCAGCACTTTCCAGACCTCCTCTTCAGAAACACACTTGTCATCTATGAAAATTAGGCTCAAAATAAATATCAAGAGACCTGTTTTGGGCACACCGTGAACTTCAGTTTGCATCCCATCATATGTAATACCCAGAGTAGTAACAAGAACATAGGTATGGGTAGTAGGGTCCACTTCATTCAAATCAAGACCAAAGACCAGCTGCAAGCACTCAATGGCTTCATTCAAGATCAAAGTAAAGCTTCCCTCATAATTTTTCATGACATGATCCACAATTGCTGCCCTGGTAACAGGCTCCTTCATTTGGTATTTGAGGAGCAAGAAATACACCAAATCATTCACCTTTTCATCCATTTCACTTGAGAGCAAGGACTGTGAGTCTGATGAATCGTTTTCGGTGCTTGAAGAGCGCTTTCTTCGTTTTCTAGGCTTGGGTCCCAGAGAACCATGGGAATTGCTTGAGGACCCATCATTGCCAGTGGAGGAAGCAGTGGAGGAAGTAGAGTGGGAAGAAGAAGAGGAGGAGGAAGAAGAGGAGGAGGAGGAGGAAGAAGAGGAGGAGGAAGAGGAGGAGGAAGGAGAGGAGGGAGAGGAAGAGCGGGAACAAGAGGAGCAAGTGCAAGAAGAGGAGGAGGAGGAGGAAGGGAAAGATGAGGAACAGGTGGATGAAGAAGAGGAAACATCTCCCTCCACAGCTTCAGCAACCTGCACATCTGTTGGATTTTGGTCCTCATTTGAGGGCTGAGGGTTTTCCTCAGTCATGATACGTCGACGCTTAGGAGCCCGGGGCATGATGGTTCTTGTCTTGGTAATGAGGAGTCACAGGCCTGGGAGAGAGAGGGAAAAGTGTGAGTGGCCTCCATGGAAAACTTCATGACTCTCATGAAGGTGATGACTAGGGCCTGGCAGACAAGATTCCTGTCTTCCTGATGGATGGGTGCTGTAGGAGTCTGAGGGAGGGGATGAACATTGACTCAGGGGTGGATACTCTGGAGCTGTCAGTAGGACCCGTGATGCTGACAACATGGCACCTCTGTGTTCCTCAGTGGGTTGTGGACACATTCAGGATGTCCATCCTATCTTTACTCCTGGGGTCCTCCTGGGCATTATCTTCTCTGTGAGATGAGGACATTGTCTGAAACCAAAATCTGAATTCCTAGTCCCTGGATTTCATGAAAGGGGCATCTAGCAGCTCTCTAGCCCTTTCTCCCTTGGACTATAACCTGCAGAAATCACACTGGGCTCTTAGTGGTACCGGAGGGGTGGGCCACACCCTGAATGTTTCCAACTCTTCCTGGGGAGAATATAAATTCACTCTGGACCACCAAATCTCCCCTGGCAGAACATGAACATATCTTTCCCTCTGGTGCACTGAGGCCAAGTCTCACAACAAAGGTCCACCATCCTGAGAGAAAAGGCAGTAAGAGGACCTCACATCTAGGTACACTTCCCAGGGATAACAACACGAGGAATCAAATTCAGTGTGGAGCATGTGGATGAGAGACCTGGTCATTTCTCATCTTGATAAGAGGCCAGGGCTGGAACTTTCCTGATGTTGTTAGGTTGCCAGCTTTAAGCCAACGTCCTTTTTTTTTGTGAGATACCAGAAGAGGAGCCGAGGGAAGGCCAATCCACGCAGTCCCCAGGTTTTCCCATAGCTGGGAGGTTGGGGCTGGGGTCCCATGTGTTTTTGTGAGGATGATCCCTCCTCTCCTCACCTTAACTCCTGGAAGATCCTGGACACCTCCCTCTGCTGACCAGGCACAGTCCCTTCTGCTCTCCTAGTGCCTCCTCTCACTTCAAGGCCTCACAGTCCTGAGAACTGAAAGAAAGCACAGGCAGCATATGTGAACACTCTTGAAGCAGCCACCCAGGCTGACAGAAGTAGCTGGTTTCAGGGAGTCTTCTTGCCTGGAATGTCCTCAAAATACTCATGCTTCTTTCTCACTGTGTCTCGGCCCTTTCTCTCTGCTGATCTGCACACACCTTTTGCAGGGCAAGACCATTAGATCACTGACCTCCACCCTCAACCACTTCTACCTCCTGTGTCATTGTGACTTCTAACAGGACTTGGGGGCCATCCCTGTGTTATGATGATGCCCTCTTTAGAAAACCCCATCTTATCTGAGACTTGGTGGCAGAGGTCAGGAATTATCTGCATGATCACATTGCATAGGAACCTCCCAGGAATCACAGCCATCCTGGAGCTGGAAGCCTTAAAAGTAATATTAGCCCTTCCTAGGCCATTACTTTAACTTCAGCTTGGTGTAGACTCTCAGAGTGCTTGCCAGAGGTACTACTGCTTTTAAACAATTCCCATTTTTGTCAGACGCAGATACTGAAATCAGGCATCACCAACCTGACCATTCTGCATGGGGCTTCCCTTGTTCTGTAGTTTAATGTCCTCTGCAACCAATAATTTCACTTCGTTTCTGACCTGGAAGACTGAGATGAGGAACCTGTACTTCTGGCCAGTGACTGTCCCCCCTCCAACTACCAAGGATAACAATTGCAGAGCCTAGATCCTGTCCTCTGCTAACCTCATTTGCACCCCTCAGATCAAGTCTCTGATTCCCATTATCCTTTGAGGCTTAAAGAAAGGGACGGGGGTCCTCAACTGACTAGAAGCTCCTGTGCAGATTTTAGATAAGGGGCATGACTGGATCTGCAGGGGCTTCCTTTGTCCTCCTTCAGCTATCACACTAACAACTCAGAAAGTATCAAGTCTCTTCCCTCAACGAATCTACCAGTAATGCTATGACTCACATGGTTTCCTGAAGCAGAAGTGGAGGAAGTACAGAAAAAGTTGCGTAAGATTGGTAACACCTCTCTGCCTGCATACCCTCAATGTTACCAGGGTGAAAAAGTGTGAAGGAAATGGGATTTGCATGGAGGGAGAATCCTATACTTTGGAGGGCTTACTCTGTCCTCTCCAACTCTTACTCTGAGCCTTCACAGAACCAGATCCAGAACCCCTCCCTTCCAGACCTCCAAGCAAGGGTCTTACTCCTAGGGATCCTATGGTAGAAGGGAGTAGGAGAGAGGTGGGGAATGAACAGTAGCTGGACACTCCCTACTGGTACCAGGGTACAAAAGGAGGCAGAGCTAGAACTTTGGAGGACCTTCTATCTTGGTGGTACTTTCTATCCTCCTGAAGTCTCACCTGAACCATCACAGACTTTGAACTTCTCCTATTCAGACCTCCAAACAAGGTTCTCCCAGCCCAAAGGAGTGGTGGGGGAGGGGTGATAGCCCTTGTGTGCCAAGTTGCCCCTCCTAATGCTGCCAGGGTAAAACAGGAGGCAGAACTAGATTTGGAAGGGACTCTATACCTTGATTGTGCTTTGTCTGTCCTTCCTCAGCTATATTCTGACCCCTGACAGTCTACCCTGCAGCCATGTCCTTCCATAATCATGGACCAAGTTTGTGAGGCCTAGGGATCCACAAGGCAGAAGGGTCGGGGAGGGGCAAGGCAAGGTGAGAGAAGGGCATCCCTGAGGTCATGTTCCCTAGTGGTGGTAGGATTAAAAAGACAGAAGCAGGGTGGGTAGTGGTGTAATTCTAGCTGGTGTGGAGAATGAATTCAGGCTTGTGGTTTCAAACCAGTCCAGGCACAGAAATCCATGAGACTATTATCTCCACCAAATCACTGCCCCCCAAAAGCCACAAGTGTCTCTGTGGCTCTAGAGGTAGAGGACTAGCCTTAGGCAAAAGAAGCTCAGGGATAGACACAAGGTCCTGCATTCAAGCCCCAAGACCAGCACTAAAAGCGAACAGAAAAACAAAAAAAAAAAGCAGCAGGGTTGGATTTTCAGGGTGACTAGTACCTTGGGGATGTCTCCTGTCCTCACCATAGGCTGTCACAGTACGTCTTTTCCGCGTAGTCTTGTATCCACAGGTCCAGAAGACAGGTGATAGCAGTCTCTGACTAGGTACGCCCTGGTGATGTCGGGTAAAACAGAAAGCAGGAGTGGAGTGTTGGGGGTCTCTCTACATGGACATGGTCGGGGGCTTCCTCATTCTGCTTTCCCCAATTCCCACCCAACCCTTCACCCATTCCCAGCCGCCTCTTCCCATCACAAAGCTCGACCAAAGCACTGACACTGCCCGCCTGCAGGGGGCGCCGGCGTGGGGGAGGGGTTGGGGAAGTTTGTCCTGTAACCCAACGCCCCCTAGTGTTGCCGAGATGAACCAAGTGGAACTGGAATTTTAGGGGCACCCTTTCTCTTAGGGGGTGCTTTATCCTTTCGCATTTCTCACTTCCAGTGCTCCCGAAGCCTCTCCCTCCCAGAAGGCCTCTTCCTGTCAGAGTTCCAGAGTGAGGCAGTCACGGGCGTGCTCTTGTGACTCGACGCCCCCTAGTGGTGCTGATAAAGGCTAGGGAGCTGGAATTTTACAGGGGGAGGCCTCAGGGACCTAGAGAGTCCTTCATGATTCCTCAGCTCCCACCCCGACCCATCACAGCCAGCCACCGCTCCCCACAGCCTCTTCCCGCCCAGACCTGGACTAAGGCAGCCACTCCCAGCATTCCCTGACACTGGCGTTTGGGCGGGGCAAGGAAAAGGGGGGAATGTTGGTGGTGCTCCGGAGACACCAGCCTTGCAGGTGGTACTGAGGTGAAAAAGGAGCACTGGCATTTGAAAGCTACCCCTGCACCTTGGGAGTTCATCCTTTCCCACCTCTCACTTGGAACGCCGCCCTCCCTCCTCCCTCCCACAAGGGTGGCCCTCCTGCCACAGCTGACACGAAAGCTGTGAGGCCCATGTTGGGCGAGGGCTGAGTGGGGGTGGGGCAGGAGGGGGGAGAGCGGGAGGCAGGACGGCAGTGTAGCAGACCACTCCAGGTGCTGGGAGGCCTCCTCCCACCTACTCAGCTACCACCCCAACTTCTCACCAATTCCAGCTGGCCCCTTCCCCACCTCCCATAGGCCCAAGCCACAGGCACTGAGGCCCGCAGTTCCGACGTAGAAGGCTTGAGGGAAGGGCTGGGAAAATTATGGGATGGGCGTCCACATCCCAATGTCACAAAAATGTGCAGAGGGAAGGCTAAATTATTTGGGGGTCACCAAGCGTTGTGGCGTTCCAATGGGGTTCTCCCCCCCCCCTCCGCCCAGCCGTGCTTACCACACGGGGTCTCAGCGAGGCCTCTCCCTCCTCCACAGACCTCGGACGTGGTGGAAAAGGCTGAAGGCCGTGCCACCCACGATGGGCACCTTCCTTCCGGCGGAAGTGAGTAGTGGGGAGTAGAGGGGGGGAGGTGGGATGGGGGGCTGGCCGCATGCCCTCTGCCCCTCCCCCACCGGATGTGGCCTTGTGCAGCCGGAAGCGAACAGAGGCGGCAAGCTTGGATGAGTGTAGTCTCTATTTTCTTGGACGTCTTTGTCCACCTGCAGTTCCCCCTTGGCCCCAAAGACTCGGGGCCCCCTGCTCCTCAGGCCTCGGACCTAAGTCGTGATCCCCAGGATTCCTTGACATGGGGGTGCGGCGGGGGGGGGGAGTGGAGAATGGGATGGAGGCCCGGCCTCCCCCGACCCATTGCCGACCTACCGTGGGGACCTCGATCCCCGGCCTCCCCTTGGTCTCCCTCCTCGGGGAGGCCGCTAAGTGCGGAACCCAGGCGCCCAGGCCTCACCGAAGGGTGCAAGGAATTCTGCACAGCCCCCACCTTCATTCCCGGCAGCACCTGGACCCTCACCTGCTGTGGACCCCACACGGAGCCTCACAGGGGACCGGACAGTGGACTCCCCAGAGGCCACACAAGGGGCCTCGCAGTGGGCCTCGCAGTGCCCCCCGAAGATGCCCAGCCGCTCGAGATGGCATGGGGAGATGGGGGGCGGGGGGAGGGGGAGGGGAGATAGCAATCAGTGCTGTCTGCAGCTTCCATAGCTGCTTCCACCCGCAGCACCCGTGATGGAGGTGGCGCGTTTAAGGAAAGCATGTCTTCCTGCTCCCCTAGCCTCACGTTTATTCCAAAAAACACTGTAACCTACTCACTCCCACTACAAGGGCTTTACAGCATCAGAGGATGTGAGCAATGTGGCTGTTTTGATTATCTACTGTTTCATAGCAGGGCAGTCGCC
The DNA here is from genome assembly GCF_000151885.1 of Dipodomys ordii. NCBI lineage: Eukaryota > Metazoa > Chordata > Mammalia > Rodentia > Heteromyidae > Dipodomys > Dipodomys ordii. The sequence goes on from NW_012267305.1 coordinate 585,632, forward strand.
TTCATCTTCAAACTCCCACTTACACTCAAATTTATTTTACATCTCTTTACATCATATGCATTTCTCCTCAATAGAAAAATCATCACTTGTTCAATCTTACCTCTCCTATTTACCATTGTGCAGAATGTCTTGGCTTCCACAATAAGGCAAGTAAAAGGAAAAAGGCATGAGATTGGAAGGCAGCTCAGTGTACTTTTGATTTGATTTCAAAGTAAAATATAAGATAGGTATCAATATTTCTCATATAGATGCTTACACACAAGTACTCTTGATTCTGAACTCAATTGCATTGAGAGATCCTAGGAGGTTATTGAAGCACACGTGTATGTCATTCACTAGAGCAATGTTTACTCCCTTCACATGACTAGACATAGGGGTGACACTGCCACGCAAGTGGACCACAGAAATAACACCAAACCAGAGGGTTGCTTTTTTGGTACTAGTCCTGGGACTTGAATTCAGGGCATAGGTGCTGTCCCCAAGACTTTCTTTTCTTTCTCAAGGCTATTTCTAACTTTTTGATGATTAATAGGAGATTAAGATTCCCAGTCGTTCTTGTCTCAGCTGGCTTTCTATAACCTACGGTTATCGAAAAACAATTGCTGTTCAATCTTAAAATCCCAAAGCTTACTTGGGATCCAGCACCCCTTTCTGATTTCTCTGCTGTCTCCTGTTTGAAATGGGATGTCTGTCCTGGGCTAGTCTCATTATTGTGTCTGGAAGCACATAACTTGTCTGATATCACAAGTTCCCATATGAAGAGGAATTTTTCTCAAGATGTATTATAATTCATGTTCCACTCATATCCCATTTACATGATATTTTTGATGAAACTTCAGGCCTTTAGAGTTCATGCTAGAATGAGTAAAGACTACTGGGGCTGTTGGGATGGAATGAAAGGACTTTGCATGTGAGATGGATAGGAAGCTGGAGGCCAGGAGTTGAATCTAATAACTAGTTCCTGGGACAAAGCCCTCACCTCCAGTATCCTGTTTGGTTCTAGGGCCTCTAGCAAAGTAATTGTGGTTAAAGCTGGTCACAAGTTTGGGGCCTTGATCTCACAGAATTAATAATCTTATAAAGAGAGAAGATGAAAGCTATCTGTCTCTCTTTCCTCCTCTATTAGAGAGACTGAAAGAAGACCTTGGTAAAATAGTAAGAAACAGCCACCTCAACCAAGAATCAAGCTGTTACCAGAAACCAATCCTGCCAAGCCTGCACTGTGGACTTCCAGCCTCCAGAACTGTGAGAAAGTAGACGTTCGCTTCAACTACAAGCAAATAGCATTTTCTTACAACAACCCAAGCTGAGTAATATGTAACTCCATATAGCAATTTTTTTGTTTTATCTTACATATATATATATATATATATATATATATATATATATGACTGTTAGGCCTGTGATTCATTTTGACTTGCATTTTTAATATGGAGAACAATATTCGTGATGGTTAATTTTATGTGTCAGTTTGGATAAGTGATCATACTCAGTTTTATGGTCAGTATACTAGAGTAGGTACGGCAATGATGACATTTTATAGAAGTGATTTACATCCAACATCAAGTGATAAATAAAGCAGATGTATTGGGCCTCTTTTCAAAGTAATTCTGCCATAAATTTGTTACACAGACATGCTGTATGGTCAAAAAGTGGTCAAACACCGTGTGATAAAAAGCCTGGTATTACCTGCCATCAAGAAAATGTGATCAAAGGTATGGATTATAACTGAAGTTGGTTTCTATTGGGTTCTACCAAGAAAAGAAAATAAGAGGAGAGATGTAAGAAAGGAAATCCCCACACATTGCTAATGGGAATGTAAATTAAGGCAGCTATTGTGGAGAACAGTATGTGAGTTCCCCAGGAAACAAATTTCCTATATGATCTAGCTACCCCACATCTCCATTAAAACAAATATATATATATATATATATATATAGCTATATATACATATATATATATAATTTTCTTATATACATTTATCACCAAACAATGGGTACATATAAAAATTCAGCATACAAGAGATACCCGCATGTTTTTGTGCACTATTCACAATATTAAGATGCTGGTTAATTTGTCTTTATAATGGTTTGTAGTTTTTAAGGTAATGACTTTTTACATATTTTGTCAGCTTAATCTATTTTAATCCATGTTTTCAAATATTAATTTAAATTGTCCTTTTATTTCAATTTCCATTTGTTAATTGCTACAATAAAACTGCAAATATCTTCTTATATTCAGTAACATTGCTAAACTCAATTATTCTAGAAGCATTTTTAATTGATCTAATTTTCTTCATATATTATTTTCTTTACAGAAATAAAACTTTAGTTTACCCTTTCACCCTTTCCATGATGGAAGTATTTTTAAACAACTTGTTATTACATATGACAGAATATCAGTGGAAAGGTTGAAAATCCAAAACACCTGTACCCTACTCTCTGGAATCATTAGTATTATTTCCTGCCTTCACACATCCCTTTGACTTCTGGCAAGCAAAATTCTGACTCCTGTACCTACACTGTTAAAAGCCAAGCCTGGGTTATTACTGAGGTAATAACCTCAGCAGTACTGAGGCATTGATGATTGTAATAAGACTAATGCTCCAGAGGAGCAAGTCTGTTTATTCACTGAAGCTTGACAGCCTAGGTTTTAGACTGGAAACAAAAACCCTACAGTATCTCTGTGGACCCTGGGGAAAGGGAGAGGGTTGAAGGATAAGCTTCCAGGAGGTCACCAAAAATGGGTCTTGACAGCATTTAACAAATATTTACCAGAAGTGAGATGATCACCTGTCCATAGAGACTTAAATATGGTCACATCATGAATCCATGCAAGGACACATTTCATTTTAATACTTAGCTCTGTCTCTCTAAGCTGGGCAAAAGAGTACCTGTCTAGGAGTTTGTAGGCCTCAACAGAGATTTAACCTTATCATCCAATAACTCCTTGGTGGATGATAAAGATCTCACCTAGTTCTATTGTGCTGTATTCAGGCACATCTGTCACATCTGTCTAGGTAGAGGTTCCTCTCTGCTCTATGCAGCATGCAAAGGGGACTGGTCAGAGAAGGTTCCTATCCTCTCAGGCTTATGTCCCATATTATGGTATAAGGCCCTAACTTATCCACCTCCAGCTTCATAAATCCAACTCCTACAGAGGCATTTCAGTTTCTCCAACCCAAACTTCCATACAACAGTGTTGAAATTAAATCATTCTCCCCTATATTTTCCCACTTCCTCACCTTTCACTTATTTAGTATTTGTGTCTCAGAGGACCTCTTCATATCTCCCTGGAATGACTGCTGCTCTTGGACCCCACCATCCCAGGACAGCTAATGGAGGACCTTGCAAGAACAGGTGTTCCATGACCTTTTCAGGAGGAAATGGCCATTGAGAAGATTCTTCACTTATTACACTTCAACTTATTTGTGCGTGTGTATGTGTGTGTGTGTGTGTGTGCGTGTGTGTGTGTAGGAAATGGGCACTGCGAAGATTATTCACTTATTATACTTCAACTTATTTGTACGTGTACGTGTACGTGTGTGTGTGTGTGTGTGTGTGTGTGTGTGTGTGTGTGTGTGTGTGTCTGTACTGGGGCTTTAAGGCAATGTGTTCATTGGCCTTTTTCACTCAAGTCAGGCACAGTACTACTTGAGTTGGAGCTCCACTTCTGGATTTTTACCAGGTAATTGGAGATAAATAGTATTTTGGATTTGTCTACCTGGGCTGGCTTTGAACTGGGATCCTCAGATCCCAGCCTCTGGATTAGCTCAGATTGCAGGCATGACCCACTAATGCTCTACCACACTAGAACTTAGACCCCAATGTATACTTTTAAATTTTCTGTAATCATTGACAAAAATAACAAAGAAATAAAAACACCAATATTTTAATTGTTGGTTTATTGAATGTTAAGTTCTTTCACATTTCCAAGGAAATTGCAACACCATAGCATCTTGTTACAGCTTACAATTAAGATGGAAGGGATCTTGATTTGTTTTACCAAATAGCAAAGCTTTCTCTAACACTAGGTAAAAAGCAACAAACATGTATATAGTGTTAGTTTCCATCTTCAATTCTGAAGTTAACGAACAGTACAGTAAAAAAAAATCACAATATTTGAGAATACTGGGAAAGTAAATATCCAGATCTTCCAACTAGAGCAGTGAGGCTGACATGTATTATACTGTATATCTTTAGCCCCAGCCTGACCTGCTATGTGCTCTAGAACTTACAACTATCTGGACAAAAGCATCATTTGTGTGGCAAGTGTAGTCTGGATGCTCTCTCTCTGTCTCTGTCTCTGTCTCTCTCTCTTTCTCTCTTTTCCCCCCTCACCCCCTCTCCCACTCTCCCTCTTTCCTCTCTCAAAGCCTCTTTATGCCATATGGAGAAAGACCTGGGATCACTGCCAATGATCACTGGCTAAAAATTCCAGACCTTACATTTTGCTGATTTCTATGAGGATTCTGGGGTTCCATAGGAATGCTGGAACTTGGGGTCCCAGCAGCATCAAAATCCTCTTCTGGGATGCTGGGCAACAGAGGATTGTAGCTGGAGGAGGGAGAGGAGACAGGGGAAAAAAAGAAAGAAGTAGGGAAAGAGGAACGGAAAGGAGACTTTGGGGTAGAGTAGGAAGGGGAGGATAAAGATGAGGGACAGGTAGAAGAGGAAACCTCTTCCTCCATAGGTGTGGGATCCTGTGCACCCAGTAAGCCTTGTGTCTCATTTTGGGTCTGAAGATCTTCCTCAACCATGTAGCGTCGACGCTTTGGAGCTCTGGCCATGATGACTCTGCTCTTCGTGCTGGAGAGTCACAAGCTTGGGGGAGAGAGACAAGAATGAAAGTGGCCTGAGAATGTAGAGCTGAAGCTGTACTCTTAGTGTTTCTCAGGAATGTTTCCAGGCCTCCTGTCTTCCTAGCGTGCCTGTGCTTCCAGATTCTGAGGGAGAATATGAGTCTAGATCACAAAGACAGACTCTGGGGCTACCAGTAGGGCCTGTGGGGACTAAAATATAGGTCCCTAGTGTTCTATGGTGTGGGCAGTGGCCATAAACATTCAAACTGTGTGTGCACCCTATCTTGATTCCTCACACTGCATCTTCCTGCGACCCTGCTATATGACTTTGGACACTGTTTCAAACCAACTGGCAATCTCATAGCCCATGGATCTCATGGGAGAGGCACTGCACAGCTCTCCAAACCTCCATCTTTTCCCCTCTCAGGCTGCATCCTACAAGGGCTACACTTGAGTCCAAGTCCTACAGGATAGGAACGTTGCACCCTTGTTAGTTTTCTACTGTTCTGAGATGACCCATCTGTGCCTACTTTGGACCCCAACTTTACCATGGCTAGGCCTGACCCCCAACCCACCCTTTGATGGCCTGTGACAAAGTTTCCAAACAAGGGGCTACCTTCCTGAGATGGAAGCAAACACAATGAGGCCAGATACTGGTGGCTAACACATGTAATCCCAGGTACTCAGGGGGTTGAGGTCTGAGAATCATGCTTCAAAGCCAGCCCATGCAGAAAAGTCCATGAAAGTCTTATGTCTAATTAACCACCAAAAACAAACAAAAATCCAGAAGTAGAGCTGTGGCTCAAATGGTAGGGTACCAGCCTTGAAAGGAAAAGCCAAGCAACAGGGGACACCTTGAATTCAAGTCTCAGTAATGACACACAAAAAGGCAACAAGAAGATCTCACATCTGCCTACACCTGCCAAGGGCAACAGAAACGTGACGAAATTCAGTGTGAGTCAGGGGCTTTCTCTCTGTTCTCATCTTTATATGAGAAGTTCTCAAAGTCTCCTCTGATGACTTGAAGCCATCTGCCTTAAGCCATAGCCCTTCTTTTTGAGACATTTTAACAAGAGCAGAGCGATCAGCCAACCCATGGGCACAGAATTTTCCCATAGCTCATAGTATGTTGGGTATGGGATTTGCTGTTTGTTTGGATGAGTTTGATCCCTCTCTCCTCACCTTGACACCAGGCAGATCTTGGAAACCACCCTCAGCTGACCAGGTGGGGTTCCATGTACTCTGTTGATGACTCTTCTTAATCCAAGGCTTTCACGTCTATTGATGGATCTTACTCCAAGGCTCCACCCCCCTTAAATCTGGAGACAGAAGTGAGGACATAGCTCATCTGGACACCCAGAAGCAGAAATGAAGGGGCTGTACATGTTGCCACTCTGCCCAGATCATCTCAAAACTGAAAGCAGGGTATAAGTGCCTCTCTGATCTAGAGTACAAGGTTCCATCTTTCCTCCCCTTGAGCACTCCCCATGACAGATGAGACAGGAATTCTAACCTCTGATGTCCTAAGACAAACATGGGAACAAGGATCCATTTCCCCAAGATAGAACTAAAAGGTTATAATGGTGTAGAAAAATAAAATCACTTAAAACAGCCCAGAAATTCACAACATTATTCTAATGTTAAATGACTTAACATATGTAGAGTGTCTAACCCACTTTATAGCAAAGAACATCACTCAGGATACATTTGGCATAAATAATATTAACAATAATAATGATGATGTTGAGATGTAAATATAGGATAAGGACTGTCTGGGATCAGAGAAAGGGAGAGCGGGAATGGAAATGATACTAAGAGGGGAAGAGGAAAGAAATTTTGTGTATGTGTGTATGCAGACAACACTGCATTCACAAATTGATCTATTCAATTAAAACTCTTTTGTACAACTGCTTATTAAACCTAACAAATAGGTTTTTAAGAAAGGAGGTAGAGGAAGTGGCACTGTGGCTCAAGTGGTAGAGTGTTTGCCTTGAGCTGAAGGGCTCGGGGACAGCACACAGACCCAGAGTTCAAGCCCCATGACCAACAACAACAACAACAAAAAAAACAGACAAAGAAAAGGAGGTAGAAGGGAGGGATGAATGACAAACATTCTAAGTATGGTAAATATATACGCATAGGGGCTGGGAAGTTGGCTCAGTGGTAGAGTACTTGCTGTGCATGCATGAGGCCTTGGGTTTAATTCCTCAGCACCACATAAGCCGGAAAAATCCAGAAGTGGCTCTGTGGCTCAAGTGGTAGGGCACTAGCCTTGAGCTGACCTGCTGAGGGACAGCACCCAGACCCAGAGTTCAGCCCCATGACTGACCAAAAAAAAAATTATGTATATATATATATATATATATATATATATATATACATATATATATATTTACACACACACATGCATGGAAGCATTATTATAAAATTCCCTTATGTTATTCATGTACCAGGAACATGTATTTGATGTATTACATATTATACATAATATATTTTAAATAACACATAATTATATAGTATATTACCTATTCTTACATTATTATATAACATATAAATGCAAAAATAATACAATGAAAAATATGTAAAATACATATGTATAATGCATATAATATATACATAACATAAACATGTTTTACAATATGTATAATATAATAAATAATATACAGAATATAATATAAAGTATATATGTAACACTCATGTCTTTCCATAAAAATGAGGTTAAGTCCAAGGTCTCCACATCAGCTCGGCTTGCAATCTAGCCTAGCTAACATTAGGAAGAGGAAATTGTTTCTGGAGCATGCCCCGCCCCCCAACTTGCTCCACTCTTGAAATCCACACCTGCGCATGGGACTCCTTTCTATCCTCCTCCGGAAGTCACTGAACCTTTTACATCATGATGATCAATGCTCTACTTGTCTGATTTTGAAAAACAAACTAATTTTTCTTAGGACCTATCTCAGAATCCCTACCTTGTGTCTTCTCTTGATCCTTGCTGACCCCGTGCAGTTCCAGTCAACTGAGAGCTGTCTGCTGAGTTAGGCAAGGCGGAAGTCACAAGCTACTACATCCGGTGGTGGGAGCTCCCAAGACTCATTGCAAGATAGCCTCCTTTTGTGATCAAGCTTTCTGTTCTGGTGTCTAGCTTTCCTTCACTCCTCTATGACGATTGATGTGAGATTCATGGTTCCTCCATTTACCGTCCCCAGTCTAGTCTCTTCAGATAAAAAGTCTGAGAGACACGGTAAGTGAAGTCAGGTGCTTCCACATCCACTACATGTTCCAGGGGACTCTTCGGACTGATATGGGCAGAGTCAGGTGGAGAACCCTTCGGTCCAAAGAGCCAGTGTCCTTTGAGTCCTCCTTCAAGTACTAGTGTTCTGGCCTTCCAAGACCGAGGGCTCTTTCCTCTGCTGTTCTGCAGCAGCACTCCTCCTTCCATAAGACCTAACCCCCATCTGAAAGAAGTGAGTGGTCCCTACAACACTGTGACTTAGGGCCCACGAGGGACAATTACAGAAGCCAAGGGAATCTGCGATCCCCTTTCTTCTGGTGTTCTCAGTCCTCCTTCAAGGTGTTTTACCTTTAGTCCCAAAATTTCATAAAGGACCTACCTTACTCTATGCCATTCATTCAATGACTATTTCTAGTCCATTGCTTGCAAGCTAGTAAAGTAAAATGCTAGTAAAATGGGCTAGTTTTCAATATAATGGTTTCAGTTCTGAGCACAAACTCCACAGTTTACCCTATTTTTCATCACCTCTATTTTCCTCGTGAGCTGATGTTGCTCCAAATCTACTGTGATGTGAGGTGCTGTCTCACATTGAGAAATGAACTAAGGCCATAAGTTTAAACATTTCTTTCTACCATCTTTCATCTACAATCTGCAGACTAAATATCTTCCTGAAATGCATTGTCTATCCTCTGTTAACCCCATTCCAAATACCAGTAGTAGTTCAAAACAGCCTTAAGTCTCATTAGAACTTTCTTATGTTTTGTTGTTTACAGTTTGTTGATGGTCATGTTTTTCTCCCAGGTCGATTTTGGGAGCAAATCGGCAATAAAGCTCCTTAAGTAAGAGGATAGTATTTAACGATATTCTACTCTACTTACTCCTTAATCTGAATCTACCAGCAAATCTTCTATAGGTATCTCCATTAAGATCTTGTTGAATTTTGTTAGAATCCTTTTGTGGGGATTTTTGATTTTTGCTATGAATAACATATTTTCTTTTATGCTCCAAGTGTTTATTGTGGCAAGGTTCCTAATTTGACTATAACATTCATCATGCATTTTTGTCTGAAGTCCTTTCTTTATTTAAATATTAAATTAAATTATTAAATAGTCCACATTATTGTTCTTTTGAATTTTTAAATAAAATATTGTCACCAAATGTGAGCATCTGCATGGCAAATGCCATATTTTTCAATATTTGCATCTCATTTATTTTTAAAATTATATTTTTATTATTTCTCTGTAGCTAATCAAAGGGATTACAATTCAACATGTCATTTTATGAATACAATGCACCTTGATCAATATCAACCTTTTCATCTTTCTCCCCTATCCCTCCCAATTCCACCCATCTCTTCAATTTTTCTAGTTTCATAGAATATATTCTAGAATATATTTCATATCTCTTGAAATCTATCATTCTGTGTGCTTCAGTGTAGTTTTGAAAGGTTTTGTCCCTGGCTTTAAAAGAATTCTTCTAACATTTCACATTTGAGTGTACTAGCTGTAGATTTTAGGAAATGAAAATTGTATTCTAGTGTTACTCGACTTTTTTCTTTTTACCAAGAACTTGTATTGAATTTATTTGAAAAGCTTTTATGTTGCCATTGACATGATCAAGGGTTTTTTTAATCATCTAATTTGTATACAGAGAATTAAAATTGAAAGCATTTTCTAATGTTAAATCATACTTTTCTTCCTTGGATATGGCCTGTTTGTTCATTTAATTTACTGTTATGTTGAATATGCTATTAAATTATTTAGAATATTGGCTGCTGTTAGAGAGAGCTTGGATCAAGTGTCATTTTCATGTGGTGTTCTCATCTAGTATTTGAATGATTTTACATTTCTTTGTATGCTTTGGAAAAAGTTACATATATATATGTATCTATATCAAGATTATATCTATATAAAATGCACATATATACATGTAAATGCATAAATACATGTATATTAACTGTGTTTACATTAAATTGAAAATGAGTTTGTGCTGAGAACCCCAACTCCAGTTCATAACGACTTAGATCATTGTAGTCTCTTCCCTTTGCCTACCTATTACATCCTATTCCAGTGAAAAATCTTGCATTCAATGAGTTGTTCAATTACAGAATGCAAGTAGTTTCACAATTGTTACCTTATACTCCTGTGGAAACTAACTGTACCACTAAGAATAGCAGTTATGTATAGTTTCTTTTTACTTAGCCTGTTAATATTCATTTTAAACTTATTTAGCCAACATATTCTTCCCCTACACTCCCCTCCACAAATTCTTTTATTTTTACCAGCCTTAGGGCTTGAACTCAGGACCTAGGTGCTGTCTCTGAGCTTTTCCATTCAACGTTGGCACTCTACCACTTGAGCCACAGCTCCACATCTGTGTTTTTCAGTGGTTACTTGGAGATAAGAGTCACTGAACTTTTGCCAAGGGTGGCTTTAAACCAAGATGCTCAGATCTCATCCTCCTGAGTGACTAGGATTACAGGCCTGAAATACTGGTACCTGTCTCCCTGCATTGTTGACTTTGTTTCTTGTGTGTGCTTAAACTCAGGGCCTGGGTGCTGTTCCTGAGCTTCTTTTGCTTGAGGCTATCATTCTACCACTTGAGGCACAGCTCCACTTCTGGCTTTTTGGTGGTTAATTGGACATAAAAGTTTCATGGACTTTCTTGTCTGGGCTTTCTTTGAGCCATGATCCTCAGATCTCAGCCTTCTGAGTAGGTAGGATTTCAGGCATGAGCCATGGGTGCTCTGCTGGCTCCATACATCCTTAATGCAACTAAAATATTTTGTGAGAGCCTTTTTTTCCATCTTGGAATTCATTGATATTAAAAATTATTAACTTTCACACTTTTAAACTTTTATGCTTATACAACATCCTGAATTCAATACTCACAAATCTTCAATTTTTATACAATAAAGGCATATGATTTTAGCTGAGAGCTGGTGGCTCACACCTGTAAGCCTAGCTACTTAAGAGGCTGTGATCTGAAGATCAAGATTTAAAGATAGCCCAGGAAAACAAATCCAAGAGATACTTATATCAAACCAATCAGAAAAAGACAAAAATAGAGGTATGGTTCAAGTAGTAAGGTACCATCCCAGAGTGTAAGAAGCCAAGGGAGAGCTCTAGGCCCTGATTTTAAGATCACACACGTGCATGCTCAGGTGCACTCTCTCTCTCTCTCTCTCTCACACACACACACACACACACACACACACACACGGACACATGCAAATGAGCATGAGCACACACATGAAAGAATGAACAAGAATAAAAATTCTACAGCTTTTCAAATACATTTATTATAGTATCATAAAAACACCTTTGCTGCTTCAATGAATCTTTTATAATAAGCCTATAAATTTACTGTCTCTATAATTTTTCTCTTCCCAGAATGCCATATAAATGGAGTGATAGTCTCTAGTATTTTCCAATTGGCTATCTCAATTTATCATTCTTTAACATTTTTGTAATACATCGTAATACTTTAACACTTTAATACTATTAAGGAATATTTTGCTTACTTTCTGTGTTGTGTGATTGTGAAATTAACACATTATTACATGGATATTTGTATGCATGTAAATTTTTACATGTACGTGAATACCTAGGAGTATGTTTAGTAGATCTATGATGGGACTATGTGGAATTCTAAAAATTCAAGTATGTAAGTTGTACAAAATATTGACAATCATTATAACATCTGCATATACATAGCTAATGTATTTTCATTATGGTCATCCATACCAATGCCCCTCCCTCTTCCCAAATATCCCATCTTCCCATCTCATTTTCATTCACATTGTTCAAGAAAATGATATCTACCCTTCTAAGTCTAGTAATGACCTCTTTCTTATCTGTGATAATAATAATTTATTTTCCCTTTTTTGTCCTGCTTAGCCTTCATAAAAGATTTTGTTGATCTGTTCAAAAACCTAGGGTTGGTTTGATTGATTTTCTCTATTGTTTTCTAGTTTTCAATTTTGTTGAACTTTTTATTATTTATACACTTCTGCTCACTTTAGGCTTAATTTGTCTGTTTTTCTCTACTCTATTAACATAATCTTAGATTTTGATTTTAGACTTTTTTGGTAGCACTAATTTTTGAATTCAGAGCCTTGTGCTAGATAGATAGGTGCTCTAATATTTAAGTCAAAACCCACATCACTTTTTGCTTAAGTTATTTTTTGGATAATGTCTTCTTTTTGTCTGAGGGAGGTCTAGGGCTGTGATCCCACCTATGCCTCTCATATAGTTGAGATTAGAGCCCCTTTGTTCTTTCCTTGATGATATATATTTGCTACTATAATTTTACCCCTTAGCACTTCCTGTGCTAAAAACACACAAAATTTGACAGTCTGTGTTTTCATGTTGTTACAAAATATTCTAAGATGTTAATTGAGTCTTCTTTCCTGGCCTATGAAGTATTTAGAACATAATGTTTAATTAGTGCATTGAATTCTCCCTTTATTTCTTTTGTATTCAAATTCTTAAATATTACCTTTAAATGAAATTATGCCATAGTAAAGAACCTCACTCTGAAGGAGGTCTAGTAGGCTCAGAGGAAGTTCTTGTCTCAATTAGTCACTAGGTTTTTCCAATTTTTTCTTTTAGTCAGTTCAAGAGTAGAGTGAGAGTTCGGAGGTGTGGGATGGGAGGGTTCGAATGAAATACCAGAGCTCTTCTACTGGATTACCTCCTTGGCCCTAAGTTATTTCTACTCTTTAGGCATTTAAAAGTGATATGCATAAGACAATATGTTGGAAATGATCTGTGCAACTTGTGGGTTGGAGGATGGGGGACAGGGAAAGTAGGAGAAAAATGAGGGAAGGGGTAACAAGTTTGACAAGAAATAGACTTATTACCTTACTTATGTAACTGTAACCCTTCAGTACATCACCTTGACAATAAAAAAAATGCAAAATGTTAGTCATTACCACTGGTATTTTTCTGTACGTGAGTAGATGTTTAGAATGAATTCAGTGTGGTACAAGGTTGTAGGTCAGAGGATAGATGCATTTCTGTTTCTTCTTCAGCCAGCCTCACTACTGTCAATGGTTTTTCTAAAACACTGCCCACAGGCTATAAATTGTCGTGTATTCTTGCTACTGGTCATTCACTGTGTTATCCTTCATGTTAAACTCTCTAATGTATTTCTATGCAACATTTTGTTTTGTCTTAGTCTATTTGAATTTTATTTCTCAAGACTTGGCCAATGTATATTTCATTTTGAAGGATTACTTTGATATTTGGTTTCTTTGGTAAATTTTCTGTTTCATCAACTTTTGATATATTTTTGATTGTTTCCTACCTCCTATATTCTTTTGGTAAATAGATTTGTTCTTTTTCTATTTTCTCAAATTAAATATTTAATTTATTCAATTTAGGTGATTCTTGTTTTTTATATAAGCTCTAATGAAAACATTCAGGACTGTATTTTTTCTCTGAATATCATTATTTCTATGTGTCCCATCGGTATTTATACATAATGATCTCATTGTCTTTCATACACATTCAGATATTTTATTGTTCATTTTTAAAGAAAGTTGTTTAGACATTCAGTGTTATTTTCTGGATGTTTTTATGTGCCTGTTATTTTTATGCATGTATTTGGGTACAAATGTGTCTACATGTTTAACAGTCTACCATCTATTATCTAAGACATAGTGCTTTCGTTGGTGGATCTAGAACTCATAACCCTGCTATTTTGATAATCCATTGTCCTGGAAATATTGGCTTTTTTGGTTTCTTGCTTGAGCTGGAACTCAAACACACTTTTTCTCCAGGTATTGGAAATGAGAAAGTGAGCATCTAAGTCAAGTGGCTTCTATTTAATCAGTGCAGGCATAACTTGTAATGTGATGCCCACATCATTGCCACTTGTATTCTATTTCGGAGAGTTTAATTACAGGTCCTCTTCTAAGTAGGAGGAAAGCAAGGAATAGGGCAGGTACTCTAATATCCAAATACAGTAGTCTGACACTATATGTTATTTACATTTTATATTTTCAAATTTATTTCATAATATTAAAATCTTGTATATTTATATTACCAGTTTTCCTCTCAACTAGTTCATTTCTGAAAAAGATTATAGACATGAACCACCATGCCTGGCCTGTAGTTTAAATTTTAAATGTCCCTAAAAGGCTCATATGCTAAAGGCTTGGTTACAAGCCTGGCACTACTGGGATGTAGTAGAATCATTAAAAGGCGGAGTCTAATGTAAGGAAGTTAGGTCACTGAGGTGTATTCTTGAAGTAAATATTGGGACCCCAAGCTGGGCATCGGTGGCTCATGCTTGTAATCATAGCTACCCAGGAAGCTAAGATCTGAGGATAGCCATTCAAAGCCGGGCCAGGCAGAAAGCCTGTAAGACACTTACGTTTAATAAACTACTCAGAAAAAGCTGGAAGTGATGCTGTGGCTCAAGTGGTAGAGTGCTAGCCCCAGGATCAGTAAAAAAAAATTACTGGGACCCCATGCTTTTTCTGTATCTGTTTATGGTTCAAGCTTCAGTATTCTCTGTGCATTGTGGCCATGACAGAGCTTCTATCCACCATATGTTCAATAGCTTTACTCTATCATGCACTCATCCTCAGGTTGTTCTGCCTACCCATAGACCCAAATCAATACAGCTGAAACCCAGTAAAAATAAAGCTTTCCTTCTTTTTAATCACAGATATTTTTTCACCATAATAGAAAGCTGACCCTGTATCAATTTCACAGAGCTCTATTCTTTTTAAAATAAATCTGAATGTCTGTTTCTTTAGAGCTGGGCAAGTATCAGCATAATTAAGCTCCAATCCTGGTGCTTGAACTCAGGGCCTGGGCACTGTCCTTGAGCTGCTTTTGCTCAAGGCTAGCATTCTACCACTTGAGCCACAGTGCCACTTCTGGCTTTTTCTGTTTGTCTGGTACCAAGGAATTGAACCCAGGGCTTTATGCATGCTAGGCAAGCACTCTACAAATAAGCCACATTCCCAGTCCCATAATTAATTTTAAAAATAACATTTTTATAATCTTCAAAGAATGACTATTCTTTTAATGATTGAGTGTCCTCATATTCTTAATTTTTTCTTTAATAGGTGCTAATATTTCTTTATTAAACAGGCATGATTCAAATTATTCTTTAGACTCCTAGAAACTTAGCCCCAATGAAAGATGGAAACAGCTCCTATATACTTCTATTTTCTAGCTGTTATACACCAAATAATACATTGTTGTAGTTGCTATTTTTATTTTAAAGAGTTTGAGAAAATTATATATTAATAGTGCATTTTATGTCAGCCTTATCTTTTGCCATGTCCAGTTCTCTTTATTTGTTCTATGGACTTAAGTTACCATCTATTGGTATTCACCTATCTCAATAAGTTGACTCTTGCCCATGTCTTTTGACTTTCCTGTGTTATAGGTCCAGCAGAACAATGAGATACATACTATTTTAGTCACCTGTTTTTCTTAAACCACTAATGGTAATTTGCTTTCAATCTGAATAAGTTTCTTCAATATTTTTGAATGCAGAATATACAAGTGATGAAATCAGTTTTCACTCACTCTTCCCCTCCTTCCTTGCCTCCCTCCATCCCTCTTTTTTTTCTTTTTCCTTTATGGCAGTTTGAAGTCAGGACCTCAGACTTGCTCATCTGGCACTCTTATCATTTGAACTGCACTGCAGATTGACTTTTTGTTACTTATTTTTAGAGGTTAACTGGAGTCTCCTGGACATTTTTCCTGGATAGCTTCTTCTTTTCTCTTTTTCCTTTCTTTTATCTTCTCTGATTTTCTTTCCTTTTTTTTTTTTTTTTACAGTTTTGTACTTCTGGATCTAAGCCTCCAGAGTGCTTATGATCACAGGCATGAACAACCAGCACTTGGTGAAATCTTTCTATTTTGAAATTTCACATTGTTTTGTTGTTGTTGTTGTTCACTGATATTCCATACCACTAATGGGGTTTTAACTTAGCGCCTTATACTCTTGCTTAGCTTTTTTAGCTGCACTTCCATGTCCTTTTGATCATTTTCTTCTTTGAGCATTTACAATATAAAACATCACTCACATGTGACCACCACTGTTTCTAGTTTTAAAAAGTTATTAATCATATTAATGTTGTCTATAATATGAGGAGTCATTTCATTCTTGCTTCCTTTTAGATTCCCTCCCCCTTTTAATCTCTGGGAATTTTTACTAAATATTTGTTGTATACCTCATTATCTTGTATCCTACTTGAGTTCACAGAATTTGTTAAGTGTCACATTAATTCTTTATCATATTCAGGATGGTTCTGGTCATGTTTCTTTAAAAGACTTTCTGTTTCTTTATCTCTCTTTTGTGCCTCTACAACTGAAATCCTGTGTATGCCTAGACGGAGCTGGCATTTCTTAGTGACTCTCTACTTTCTTTAATTCTTTTGCCTTCTATGTTTCTCAGATTTCTCTAAGTGTATTTATGAGTTCTGCTACTATTTAATGACATTGTTGAGAATGCCTAGTAAAATTGTTTGTTTTTTCAGTTTTTAATGTTAGACTTTTCATTTGATTCTTTTGTTAATATTTCTATAAAGGTATCATCTTTATATCTTTGCTTCATTTTTTGTAATAAAAGGTAAGTATTTACATAGCTCATGGTTCTGAAGAATCAGGTGATGCTAAGAGGCTCCTTACTGTCTTACAACATATCAGATGGCATCTGGAGACCAAATGGAGTGAATGTCTTCATTTACTTCTTTGATTTCCTTTAGTTCTGTGAACATACTTATAAGAGCTATGTTAAAGTCTCTGTCCTTTCATATCTCATAATTTTTGTTAGGAATTGGGATATTTTAGAAAATGCAGGAAGTGTTGGTGCTCTCTTACACCAGAACTTCTTGCTTTTATTGGTATGCTTTCTTTATTCAATGATTGTCTGGATTATTCTAGGGATGTCTACCCCATAATGTGAATTCTGTAATGGTGTCATTCCGAAAGTATAGTCTTTGGCTTGTGACTGTTATGATGACAGTGGGTTTAATATGGCTGTTTTAGATTGCTTTGTTTCCCAACCACATTCAACTTTTAGACTTTAAAAATTGTCCCATAGATTGATCCACTTTGAGATTCTTTGTAGGGATAGTTTTAAAGTTCATTGTTTGAGATTTGGGCTGACCTTTGAGAAGGCTTTTAGTTATTTGTTTCCTTGGTTATTTCTGGTAAACTAGCTGGCTTAGGGTTTACTTTATTTCCTTAATGGATTTACTGTCCCTTTATAATTGCTTTTTATCACCGCATTCTGTTTTAAAGAGTTATTTTAGGTTTGAAATTCCCCCATCCTGTGTATTAAATGAAGTCAGCTCATTTAGAAAAAGCTTTAGAAATCTGTGTTCTGGCACCTTGCCTTCTCCCAGCCCCATTAAAATGACTCATGGTTATGTAGCAGGTGAAAGAAACAGTGGAATTATTTCTAAATAACACCTTTGCTTTAGCTATGAGCATTCACATTTGGGTAAGGGGAGGGAGGCATGGAATATAAATAGACTTAGTTCTGTTGTGCTTGCCTTTCCTGGTATGGGAGCTCTGCCATTTTGATCCAGAATGGGGAAAATGGAGTCTTTGTTTTCTCAGAGCCTTGTGATGAAAACAGAGATTCTATCCCATGAGTGTGGGATGAGTGGAAGAAGGAACCCTTCCTTTCCCAAATATGCTTTCCTGGGCCTTGGCATCTGAGATAGTTTCCTTGGAACAGGATTTTAAAAAGTCAATGTTCTGGCCTTTCAAGTGGAATCTAGGGATGAGAGAAGCCTCTGCTCTTGACCACACTAATCTGAAATGGAACTTCTTTTACATTGTGGTCTGGTAAGAGGAAGATCATATTGAGTGGATCATGATTCAAATGCCATGTCTTCATTGTTGTTACTAAATGCAAGTTTCTTGAATATTTCTCTTCATTTGCTGTATGCCAGTAGGATTTTTCCAGATATTTTAAATGAGTATCGTAAAAATAACTAATACAGTGGGTGTGGTTGCATATGCCTGTAACCTTAGCTATGCTAGAGGCAGAGGTAGAAGTATAGTGGTCTGAGGCCTGCCATCTAAAAAAAAAAAAAGCAGAAGACACTGTGTGAAAAATAAACGAAAACAAAAGGGTCTGACGGTGCAGCTCAGATGCTAGAGCACTTGCCTAGGAAGCACAGGGTCCTAAATTTAAGAACCCGTACTGTGAAAAGAATAACCAAAATTCAAATGGTTTTTATTAGTTTCACTGAGAGTAGCTCCACAGAGCTCTTCATGCTGCCAATGCCTAATGTGAAACTCATTTAGTTGAATTTGTTCCTTTTTTTAAATATTTAATTGAAACAGTTGGTTATAAAATTGTGTGTGTTGTGAGAAGGCTTCTGTTGGGTTGTATTAAAAAATAGTAAAATTTCAGAAAATAAAATGATTTTGTTTTTCTTGCTTCCTGTGCCATTTATTGTCTATTTTTGTTCTTTGCTAGGATCTGAGTGTGTCCTCTAACATTCCTATGCTAGGGGATCATTTGATGACATGGAGACAAGTTCTTTCCTTTGAAAGATGATCAGGTCATGAAGGTAGAGCCATTATGTATAGGATTAGGGATCTTTTCTATAGAAGGGTTTGAAAGAGATGGTGGTTCACTCTCCTCTGTTCCCTTGCCACACAAAACATAGAATTAATCACCTCTTTGTCCTTGTACACTTTTTGCCATGTGGAAATGCAGCAAGAAGATCCTAACCAGACACATGACCTGATAGCATCTCTAGAACTCATCAGTAAACTTATGTACATCCCTTATGAAGTATGCAGTTCTTGGTCTGGTACTCTATTATAACAATGTAAATGGACTAAGAATTTTCTTCTTCCTTTGATGTGCTAGACACAGGATTTCATTTCATTCCTCCATTGTCATCTGCTGTTTTAGAAGTTCTACTATTTATCTCCACTGTGTGAGGTGTGACCCTAAAACTTCCAGCAGCAAGTATGTTCAAGCTTAGAATCTCCTATCAACAAGAATATTATACAAAACCTAGCTTGCCCTGAAATAAGATTTTTATTTTTTATTTTGTCAGTCATGGGGCCTGAACTCTAGGCCTGAGCACTGTCCCTCAGCTCTTCACCTCAAGGCTAGAGCTCTACCACCTGAGCCACAGTGCCACTTTCAAATTTCTCTGCTTATGCGGTGCTAAGGAATCGAACCCAGGGCCTCATGCATGCAAGGCAAGCACTCTACCACTGAGCCACCTTCCCAGCCCCTCAAATAAGATTTTTAGTAAGATTTTATTTATTTTCAACTCATCCCACATTATCTATATCTTGCCGATGGCAATTGACCTTTTATTTGATATCATTATTTTCAATAGGATGTAATTTCTATTTTATGAACTATTACATCAAATTGAATTAAATTTTATACCCTTGCTATTAGTAACTATTATCAACTATTTTATGTTTTTACCCACCATTATTTTTTGTAGTGACAACAATTTTTTGCTTAATCTAACTTTAGTCAAGATTCTGAGTCTTCTATCTGTGTACTTCTTAATAAAATATAGTTTTATCAAGAAATATAGTTTTATCTGCTAAGTCAATTGAATAAGAACTTTCCCTACCCATCCTCAATATCTGATTAGGTTCCTGTTCTCAGATGTTCTCTAAATTTCCTTGGCCCATCTTCAGCCAGAATTCTGTTAACTCAGTTTACCCAGAATCTTCCTTGCCCCAGAATATCCTCTTAATAATTTTCTATCCACTGTCCATATCCTATTGTCTCACCCACATTGTATCCAATGTTAAGTATACTCTCTTCTCTCAACACTGTTTCAGTGGTCCTATATCTATGTTGATGGTTCTAAATAAAGACATCCATGCTGTTTTCACAAATGTCATTGATTTATTTTTTTTCCCTTTTTCTTTTGTGACATTACTAGGTTTGGACTCAGGGCTTTTCATTTGCTAGGCAGGTAACGTTCCACTTGAGCCATGCTGCCAACCCTTTTTGTTCTGGTTACTTTTGAAATAGTTTCACATTTCCCAGGATGATCTGTATTATACTCCTATTTACACTTCTCATTATAGCAGGGGTAACTGGTGCATGTCATCACATCCAGATTTTTCTGTAGACATGGTATTCTGCAAAGCATGTTTTCTCAGCTTGATATGGAACCATAACCCTGATGTCAGTGTCCCACATAGCTGGGATGACAAGTTTGCAGAAGAGCAATAATTTTTTCTTTAATAATAGTGTGCATTTCTTTTGTTAAATTCTCATTTCTTTTCAGCAAAGTATGTGTCAGAATAATACTTTCATTGATGCTCAATGTCCTGGGCCTACTATTCCTAAGAAGGAATTGAAATGATCACTTCATTTTCTCCTGGGAAGTCATTGTTGCTATTGCCCAATGAATATTGCTTATGAAGGGGCAAGCAATTTGAGTTTTTAGCTCAAAATCCTCTCATTTAAAAGGAACATCTTCATAACAGATTAGAACTTTCTAACACCACCACCCAGAGATCCTTGGCTTTTGACAGTGTGAGTCATAGAATGACTTTAATATTCTTTCTCGTGGTGAGTAGTAAATATTTTGCATGAAGAATGGAGATAAAATATTCGGTGACAAAAATAATTTTAAAACATCTACTGGATTTGTTCTTGCACACATGGTAAGATTGCCTGCTTTTGAGGTTAGGTGTGTGCATGTGATGTGTGCTGTCCAAGCACTTGGAGCCACATCCTGTGTTTTACTCATGGCATGAGGTTTTAAGACTAGATTTTTCTTTTGCCCAGCTTTGTGATTATGAAAGCAGGTGTAACAAAGTCTGCATCAGCATGGATACATGAGTGACTGCAATGAGCACAGTCCCTGGGATGACCCACAATGGACATGGCATGAGAGCAAACCATCATTTGTAGGATTCAGTTCTGTGATTTCAGGTAGCTGCTATCACCACACAACCAAACCCAACTTCAGCTCTCCTGTGCTATTTTGGAGATCATATTGTTTAATTTCACTACATAAGTGATCATACTTCTCTTTAGTAGAAGTAGGTAACATGTTCAGGAATCAAAGCTGCAATGTGCTAAAATTATTATTAATTATCCCTGGCAATCCACAAAAGTTGCCGAAAGCACATCTCCTGTCTTTCAGCTCTGGTTTTTCTTCCCATTTAGTAAAACAATTCATAAAATAATATGAGATCATATAGCTGCATTTTGCATCTTATCTAATTATATACACTATTAACCATGCTCATGAGTGGTAAAGAAGGTTAAGTTTACAGGGCACTATTGTAATCGCCCTATTTACTAATGTAATACAAGTTTTCTGGAGTATAGATTGTTATTTACTTTCAAGCATATATGTGGATCCTCTTTGTCTCATTTTTTTTAATAACTGAGGTAACTAGATGAGAACAGATTGTCATATCTCATAATCAGAATTTGTATTGCAAGCAAGAGACATAGAAATGAATCTGGGAATTTATATGATAGGACTGTGACTATAGGAAGGAGAAAAAGTCCTGCTCCTTGTTCTTTCTGAATATAAAAAAATTTCTCCATGGAGGAAGACATTATCTTCATCTTTACAGTCCAGATGTCTCCTCAGACCCTTGAAGAATAATATAGACTTCTGATGATTAATATCTCTGGAGTTTTCTCATTGTCTATGCAATTGTAAATTATCCTCCAGCCCAGGTTCCAGGATTCAGTAAGCTTTATTGATCAAGCCCCAACCGTGCAAAAAGTAGCTCCACAATTTCACACTGTCTGAGAATCCCTACTATTTACTTCAAAATAAATTCATGTGATCTTTTCTTCTGTCCAGTTTACAAATCTTTCCAACTGCCTTGCCCTGGCCTTCCTCTAAGAGTAATAAAGGTACATAATTTCATTTCCCCCTAATTACTGTTTACATATGGCTTTTCTCACCTGAATATAAATTATACAAGGAAGGAACCTAAAATTGGGGCATCTGGGAGTGATATTTGTCAATTAAGAATAAAATCAGCCTAGTAGAGAAACAAAGACGATTACATTTTGAGGGGCTAATTAGGATCACAATCTGGGAAAACACATTTTCAACAATCATGAAAATGTGTACTAAGGTTTTCCAAAGTGACAGGGACATTTTAGTTTACTGTTCAGTTATTCTTTTCCTTCTGTTTGTTCTTTCTTCTTACTTATTTTCAATGGGAATTTGCTTCTTGAGATCTCGTGTTCCACAAGATGTTATAATCTTCCTAATCCTTTTTATTTTAGCATCACATGTAGGAAAACTGTGTCCAATTAACCTCCTAAATCACTAATATGTGCTAGCATAGAATGTTTGTGCAACTTAAACTTTTTAATTTTTTAATATATATTTTTATTGTAAAGATATTGTACAAAGGGGTTATAGTAAACAAACTTTTTCCTAGAAGTTTCTATAACAATGATTGTTAGTTCAAGATAAATGATTTCCTCTCAGTAAGAGGTTCTTCAAAAAAAAAAAATAGAACTCCCATACCATCCTGCTAAACCAGTCACAATAGAGCTTCTGAATTCTCCTAATAGCCAAGCTATGGAATCAGCCTAGGAGCCCATCAACTAATGAATGATTAAAGAAAATGTGGTATATATATGAATACAATAGACTATCATTATGTCATTTGCAGGAAAGTGGAATGAACTGGAGATCAGAGACCATTTAGTTAAGAGAAATTAATGTCAAGAAACAAATAATATTGTATATGTCTCTCAATGTGGAATATAGATTTAAAATTAACATGAATATAAAAGAAGTCTGTTGGAGGGCAGTGGGATGGGAGAGGGTGAAATAAATGGGTGCTAAAGAGCTGGACATGATCCAACTGCAATGTATGCGAGTATGAAAATAGAACAATGAGAAGGAAAAGGGAACAAGAAAGTAATGGAAGAAATATTATCAAAGAACATTATATGAATATATAAGTAGATCCCAATGAAACCCCTTTGCAAAACTAATACATGCTAATCATTTCTGAATAACTGATTTCTTTGGTTAATTTTGTTTAAAAGCTGATGGTTCTTGCTTAGTGGACATAGAACTGTCATATTTTTAAGATCTCTTTCTGCGTTAACTGTTTTCTCAGAGGGTTTGTATAACAATACACTTGGTGTCTTGGATTCATACTGTTTCCCTAGTTTGTCTGTTTCCAGATAAAAATGAAGATCTAGCTTTGTGGTGCACAAACTTGTTTACTCATTAGAGTTACCTTAGGTGATTAAAAAAATCCCAATTTGCATCCCATCCCATTGACAATTAAATGAGAATACCTAGAGATGGCACCAATGCACTTGAGCTTTTTTCTTTTTGCCCACTTTTTGTGATATAATATATATCACAGTGCAAAAATTATAAATGAAGTAAATCTTACATATATGCATATGCATACATATGCAATGCACCATGGCTGAAGATATAGATCAAGGATTGGAAAACTTTTCTGTAAAAGACCAAACTTTTTGACTTTAAAGCCCCAACAGTCTTTGTCAAAACTACTCAGTGCAAAACAGCCATAAGGACTGCATAAATGTATGAGCATATTTGTGATCCAATAAAATTTGGGAATAGGTGGTGTGTCCACTTTGGCCAATCAGTTGTAATTTCATCACCACTGATAAAGATCATGTCTGGCAGTCCAGGAAGTTTCCTCTTATCCCTTCCCAGTTTATTCTCTCCCAACGTGGGTGCACACTTATGCTAGTGTTTGGGTGCACACTTATGCTAGTGATGGTTCCCCCCCCCACCCCCGTCAGTCATGGGGCTTGATCTCTGGGCCTGGGCGCTGTCTCTGAGCTTTATTTGCTCAAGGCCAGTGCTCTATCACTTGAGGCACAGCACCACTTCCAGTTTCCTGGTGGTTAATTGGAGATAAGAGTCTCAGGGACTTTCCTACCGGGGCTGTCTTTAAACCAGGACTCAGATCTCAGCCTCCTGAGTAGCTAGGATTATAGGTGTGAGCTACCCGCGCCCAGCTAGTAACTGTAATGGGCTTTTTTTGATTAAGCTTGTACTCTACCACTTGAACCACATTTTCACTTTTGGCTTTTTGGTGGTTAATTAGAGGCAAGAATCTCATGGATTTTCCTGCTTAGGCTGGCTTTAAACCGAGATCCTCCAATTTCTGACTAACTAGGTTTATAGATGTGAGCCAAGATAGAGAATTACTGATATAGAACAATCAGTATTAATAGCTGTCAGGCAAGGTGGTTCATGCTATAAGCCTAGCTATTTAGAAGGCAGACATGAGGAGGATCTGGATCTAGCATCCATGGAGCATTTCCATCAGGCATTGGGGCTTATCACCCTGGCCAGACCAGGATTTGGCCCGAGCGTTTAGGATTTGCCTTGAGCCTCATTTAGTTCCTAGTTGCTGCTACTCAAGCTGTGGTCCAGAGTCCAGCATAAGTTCCATCATGGAGAAGCATATTAGCAATAAGGGTCCACAGGTGAGCCCCAGACCCTCTAAGACAGAATCTGAATTGTATCCAGATCCCAGTCACTTTACAGTGTGAACTTCACTCCTAAATCTAGTACTTCCCTGTCAAAGTAAACCTGAAAGTAATTTGGAATTCTAGCAAATGGCTAGAAGGGAGAAGTGCCTTAGGCAGTAGAGGCCTCTCCTGAGATGCAGCCTGAGGAAAATGTGTAATCATCTGGCCTCAGGCCAGGCTTACAGGCTGTTTTGCCATGATGGACTGGAACATGAATATATGGTTGTTGGCCACAGCCAGATGGCTCTCCCCCAGTTGAGTGGCACCCCCCCCCGACCCTGAGTTGCTGTCACCTTGCCTAGTTAGTGTCTGCTGTCCCTGGAACCTGACTCATCAGCTACTGCCCCATTATTTGCCATGCTTTCAGTCTGCACTCAGACATCCTGAAATCAAGCAAGTCCCCAGTCAGTTTGTTAGCACACTGTATCCAGCGGACACCCAAGGTGGAGTGGAAAATTCAAAGCATGGGCACTCTCACTTTGGGAAGTGGGGATCTCCCAGATGTTTTCTTGCTTTTCCCCTCTGGCTAACTTCTTGTGACTACCCAATGTGGGGCCATGTTGGCACAATCCCTGTGATAACACAGCTGTTTGTCTGAACTCATAAAGACTAAGAGGTCACATTGTCACTCAGCTACTGAGAGAATAGGACTAAACCACACAGACATTTCTGACTCAAAATCTTATTGTTTCTCCCTAAGACACAGTACAGAACCCTTACAGAGAAGTGCACCTTCCAACATACAAACTCCACACTGTTGAGGTGAATGGGCCTAAAGAATTTAGAGTGTCAACACTCAGTAGCCCCCTTCACTGGAGAACTTAGCCTGATAAAGACTTATTTCTGTTGACATAGATCCCTGCCTTTTGAACTCCTTTAAAATACCCATAATGTAGGCCTGAGTATGAGCCCTGGATCTCTGTAAGAGAGGCCAAAGTAATCCAACTCCTAGTCATCCAAGGGGTATACATACCTGTCTTTTGTTTTGCATGCTCTATTTCTGGTAATGTCACAAAAATAATAAGAGTTAAGGATTTTCAATGCTGCATCATTCACAGTGAGGTTGGCCAAGTATTTTTTTTTTCTCTTGGTGGCTTCTCCACATATGGAATGAAGGGGATTAGAAGAAGGACTTTCATCTCCTTGTAATGTCAATGTCATTTGTCACCTGTTGCCTTGCTAATTGCACATTGTCACCTTCACATATGGGCCTCACAGGAATTAAAAATCCATCCAAAAACTATTAATTGGCCCCATCTAGTGATGACTCAGTAAATAAATAGACTGAGCTTCTAAGAGTATGATTAACCCCACTGTTAATTGGCCCCCTGGTCTGGGCAAGTACAAAAGTCCCAACTTGTCCTTGGAAAGCTGCCTTTGCCTGGTTCTGTGGAATGGCCAAGAGCCAAGGCTTCATGGAAGACGGAGGCCTCATGCTCCGTTCTCCCTTATAGCTACTGCTAATGGAAAGGGCAGGAAGAGGTCTCACATCACAGCCAACATTCAGGCTGCTGGTTCTCAGGGGTCAGGAAGAAGGTTTGACAGTTCTTGCAATAAGGCACAGGTAGGGACTATGTGAAGGAATTAACATCGAAACTGTGACCGATGTCCCTCAATATGAACTCTGTCCTAGATCTGGAAGTCTGAGACGGTTGAAGGAAATCTCTAGAGCAAAAAGAAGTATACTGTGTTGCTCACACTCTTGAAATGAGTTTCATTGCTCCTCTTGCCACATCCATGTGTTCAGGCTTGAGGGCTCATACCAGACTCTTCAAGTGGGAGCATGTGGAATGGGTCATTTCAAATTTTTAACCACGTGGTGCTAAGTGTTCCTATGTTCCTGAAGCGGCCCATTTGTTCTGACCTATCAGAACTGAGAAGTCATTCCTCTGTCAACTAGAGTTTTGCAAGCTGTGGGACAAAATGGCAAATTCTTAGAAGAAATAACTCTTGAGAAGTCCACTTCTCCAAGGCTTTCCCTGACCCCTGCTCTGTACCCAATCTTAGAAAAGGCTCTTTATACTCACCCAAGAGGATTAATTTACACCAAATATCTCCAGTACTTCTGGAGATAAACTGCCAGCTAAACTCAATATCCTCTATAGCTTAACTTCCAGTTCCCCCTTACTGAGCTGCCTACTCTGTAGAAAATAAATCCTCTTTCCCATCCCTAACACGGGGAATCCACTTGAGGAATATCTTTGGCACTTTAGGAGAAATTAAGGAGAACAATGGCCTCTTCTTGCCCTCAAGAGGTTCATCGTGTAAGGATGAAGATAAGCAGATTGTGACAGACCATGTCCCTTATAAAGGTTCTAGGTGGAAGGAGTAAGTAGATGTCTTATGGTACATGGGGAAAGGAGCCATGACTTTCTCCCATGTGAGCAGGAAAGGAGGCATACATTGCTGATGGTGGAACCGGGCTTTGAAAAAAATGGGGAATGAAAGTTTAGTTGGGGGAATGAGAAAGGCAGTTCTAGTCAAAATAGAGCAAAACGTTATAAAGGAAGGAAAGTGAAATGCGTACTTAGAGCCAGTGCACACTATGGGCAGGAGTATAAGGGAAGGAGATTGGGCAAGATTAATAGGAGGATAGGGCTGACTACTGCAGTCTTATAGCTGGTGTTCTGCTTAGTTATTGTAGCACCAAAAATGACCCTAAAACCCAGTTGATTAAAGCATTTTTCATAGCTTACACAGCCCATGGGTTAGGAATTCAGGGAGAGCTCAGCAGGGTGATTCTTTGGGTCAATATAGATTACTCAATGGTATTTGACTGCTTGATAGGCTGGTCTGGAAGGACTGTCATGGATGCAGATGCTCTCATATATTAGGTGTCTTGGCAGGGATGGCTAGAAAACTAGATTCAGTTGACTCTGTTAACCAAACCACCTATATGTAGCATGTCTCAAAATGACTGGACTTATAAAAGTGGCAGGTCAGGTTTCCAAGAGTTCATATGCCAGCAGCCCAGGTGGGAGATTTGTGACACTTTATGGCCCACCAATGAAGTCATAGACTCATTTTTCCTTGTACCATATTGCTTGTGTCTTGTGACTTGAAGAAGTCACAAGTCCATTGAGATTTAAGGAGGAGAGGGTTTTAAAAACCCCTGCCATAAATGACAAGAGTTAAGGAATTTCCCCTATTTTAAAACATTTGTATCTGCTTCAACCTGCCATGGAAAGGTCCAAAGTCTTCCTACTGATTGACTCTCTCTATATACAGGTTCCTTCTGAGGAGCTTGCTCCCAAAGAGAAGACAGAAAGATCCACAGAGCTCTATGGTCCTGCCACTGTTATCATATCTCTCCATATTTCTCTTTCTGATAATCAAAAAATAAATGAAGGTAATGACTAACTTCTGTGGCACTTTTCAGTAATTACTAGGAAAAACAAAAACAATTGCCCATGGTAGGGGAACTACATTGCCCTATGAACGTGACATTGAGTTCTGAGGAATATTAGACAACTTTATTTCCTTTCAAAGCTTTACTTCTTTATATCTTTAGTACTAAGAATTTCTTTTTTTGTGTGTGCTCCAGTTCGGGGACTTGAACTCACTTTGTTGCTCAAGACTAATGCTCTACTACTTTACCTATAGCGCTACTTCTGGCTTAATAGTCTACTGGACATAAGAGTCTCACAGACTTTCTTGCCTGATCTGGCTTCAAACCATGATCCTCAGAACTCACCATCCTGAGTAGCTAGGATTGCAGATGTAAACCCCTGATCCAGAGCCCTAAGAATTTCTATTATACACTGAGAGTAGCAATCAAACCTGTGTGACATGACTCAGAATGTGTGTAATCTTCCCTTATTGCAATACAGAGGTGTGATATGTACTCTGACTCAAATTGCTCATAATTTATTATGCTGCTTGTATTCTTGTGACTAATGTTAGTTTCCTGTTTCATCTATGCTCTCTCTCTCTCTCTCTCCAATATATGCTTTTCAATCTTCCTCTAAACACATACCTTCCCTATGGCTTTATTAAATACATCATTTCCTCATACCTCACATGCCTTAAGATATAGACATCATATGGGTGCACTTTTTGCTC
This sequence comes from Dipodomys ordii, assembly GCF_000151885.1. NCBI lineage: Eukaryota > Metazoa > Chordata > Mammalia > Rodentia > Heteromyidae > Dipodomys > Dipodomys ordii. The sequence continues at coordinate 614,230 of NW_012267305.1, forward strand.
TGGACTGTGATTTTCTGGTTTCTGAAAAACAAGGAAATTTCAATTTATCCAAGTCCCATGTCATGTAAGCAGGCCCATTCTCTCTTTCCTTGCTGTTCTAATGTACAGATATTTTTTTCTTAATCTCCTATCCACAATAGTTCCATTCACAATACTTGGCACGTGGCTTACAGTATTGTTCTGCACTCAAAGTGCTGATACATGTGTGTATGTGTGTGTGTAAATATAAATATACATATATGTAGATAGCTAGAAATGACATACGTGTATCTAATTCTTCCAAATTTATCTTCTAAGTTCTTTCACTTCCTTATTTCCAACACTGCCTTTCTCATTTCATGACAGCCTCCATTCCCACAAAAATCACATGATGGACTTTACCATTTTATGGTCCTGTCCACCTCACAAGCCAGCACTATAAGCACCCCACTCTTTGGTCACCAATACTTCACTTCTTTGATTGCTTACTATATGCTCCACCATGGTCATAGTGTCTTTGGGCTCCCAAGGCACTATTTATCCACCCTGACATCCAGCTATTCCCGCCCACCCTGCCACTGACCTTTCACTCTGAGTCATATAGTTTATTCCTTAGCTACCCTCTTGCCAAGGCTTTGACTGCACTCTTTTCCATCTCATTCTTGGTCACCTCAAATCTGCATAAACTGAAAGCTCAGATTTCTCTGTCTTAAAACCTTGGTATTTGAATAATGCTGGACAAAATTGTACTAAAAGGAAGCTGACTCCATCCTAAATATAGGATAATCAACTCTAAACAGTCCCCCAGCACTGTTTGGCAATTCTACCAAATGCTTATCCCTCCCATTTACCCACAATAACAATCTCAACCCTCTGACTCTCACATCTAATCTCCCCTTGCTTGGAGCAGAGGCCTCACTGCCACATTCACACATGCAAAATAGAAATAATCAGAGGAAAATGTCCAGATGTCAGGGCTAATAAACCTATGAAACCACCGATGCCTTCATCCATCTTTATTTGTGTCTTCATCTATGTTAGAGGAGGCGGTTGTCCTTCTGTCGTGGTTGAATCTCTCCTATCTAGCTGTGGTTCACACATGGTCCCAGTTTCTCATCACTCTATCCGATTAATTATCCCTTCTGTTTCTCATATGTTCAACTAACACCCCCTGCAGAGAATGGAGATAGTGGTGGAGGTACGCCTCTGTTGACTTGGCAAGGCTTTGGGGTGTAACTGCTTTTACTGGAAGCAAATGTAGCATGAGGTATATGAGGATCAATGTTTTATAATCCAACCCACAATATGTGTTCACTTCCTTGCCAACACACAGCATGACAAAGTACAAATGTATATATCTGATAAAAGACATGCATCTAGAATAGCATATAAACTTTTAGAATTTACCAAAAACTAACTATCCAGCAATAATTGAAGCTACTGTGTAGGAAAAAATTAAGATAATAATCAAATGTTCAAAAAATCTGTAAAGTTGTTTAATATCATTTTTTTCTAAGTCACACTCCACAGTTTATCTTCCAAGGAAGGGAAAACTTGTAGATTTTGTTTTCTGCTGGGGCTTGAACTCAGGACCAGGGCAATGTTCCTGAGTCTCTTCATGCTGAAGGCTAGTGCTCTACCACTTGAGCAACTGAGCCACTTCCATTATTTCTGAGTAGTTAGATAAGAGTCTAATTGGGACTGTTCTACAGCTTCCTGAGTAGCTAGGATTACAGGGGCGAGCCACTGGCACCTGGCTTAGATATTTTATTTTACAAATAATAGGTTTCATTATGACATTTCCATACATGAAGATAAATGTACTTAGGTTAAATCTGCCCCTATGACCTTCTCTTTCAATCCATTCCCATGATCCCTTTCCTTTAAACAAATTGGTAGTCTTTGATATGTGTGTTTTTAAATTTTTTTCTGGATTCTGTTTATGAAAGAAGACATGATATTTATCTTTGTAAGTCTGTGTTATTTTGTTTAACATGATAATATCCAGTTCCATCAATTTTTGAACATGACATAATTTTACTTATCTTTGTGGCTGAATAATACTCCATATGTATGTTGGTCTAGGAGGTATCTATTTGTCTATCTATCTATCTAAATATCTATTACCTACATATAGTACATTTATTTATCCATTCATCAGTTGATGACATATAGGCTAATTCCATAACTTGACTATTGTAGTGTTGCAGTAAGCATGGGTATTCAAGTATCATTATTGTAAGCTGAGTTGATTTCCTTTGGATATATACCCCGTATTGGTATAACAAGATCATATGTTATTTCTAGTTTTAGTATTTTAAGGAACCACCTCACTGGTTCCTATAGTGGCTGCATTAATTTTACATTCTTACCAACAGTATCTAAAGTCTCCTTTTCCTCTGTATCCTCACCAGTATTTGTTGCTGTTTTGTTTTATTTTCCCAATTACTTATACAGGGAGAATCTATTTAGACATGTCCATATATGTATATAGTGTACCTTGATCACATTCATCTTCTCCTCCACTCTCCCTCATCGCCTTACCTTATCTCCCAAAGCAATCTCCACTAGCTTCATTATTGCATTTCACACTTGGACTTAAGGTACTTTGATCATATTCACCCTCCTTCACCCTCTCCATTTACTCTCTCTCTCTCCAAGTAGTACTCATACCATGAACAGGGATGGTTTCATATTATTGTCTACTATATTTTTAATATATGCTAAAAATTGAAAGGGGTATTTCACACGTGAATATATAGTATTATAATCAGATTTACCCCTTGCTTACTCTTACTTCTTTTTGTGAATTTAATTTTGCTCTCTTCATTCATAGATAGCAATGTGGTTCGGTGTTATTCAAGCCCTAGCATTCTCTTCTCTCCTTAATCCCCTCCACCAGCCACACAATTGCAAACACATTCTATATACATCTGTGTGTATCTATATATAATACTTATTATATATTATGTGTATATTTGATCTTGTATTTGTTCAGGACTTTGTTAAGGATTGTTTCTTTGATGATAGACATTATTACTGGAGTGAAAGGAAACCTTGATATCATTTGATTTGCTTTAGATAAAGATGTTGAATATCTCATCATATATTTATTGGCTATTCATACTTCTTCTTTTGTGTATTTTCTTTCAATTAATTTGCCCAATAGTTTATTGGATTATTTCTTCACTTAGTGTTTAATTTTGGGAGCACTTTATATATTATAGACAATGTCACTAGTTTTAGGGGAAATCAAATTTGAATCTTGAAAAGATACATCATAAACTTTCTCAATTTTAGCCCAACTACCCTTACAACACAGGTAAGAAGCTGAAAAAGTTACTGTAAGAAGCATCAGATTGAAGATAAACTAGACGTTTAAGCATAAATGTATGAGAAGAAAATGTTATCACACATCTGCTAGCTATTCTGTGAATGGACATGGCAGATGTGGCAAAAAAAATGTACAAATTTGAAATCATGAGCTGTATGAAATATGCTGTTTTTTCAGTACTGTTAGTGATGACCCTTGTATTAAGTTTGTATTGTACTCTGAATTAGCAAATTATAGGATAAACCTACTAGGATTTAAAAGTATTTATGTTTTTTAAAACCGGAGCTAGAGCTCAGGGCTATGCACTTGTTAGGTAAGCTTTCTACCCCTTGAGCTATTCCCCAGTGCTTTGTGCTTTATTTATGTTTTGCCTGGAGCTAACCTTGCAGGAGCCAGCCTTGGACCATGACCTTCCTCCCTCAGGCCTTATAGCTATGATGATAAACATGTACCACAACACCTAATTTATTGGTTGAGTTGAAGGTCTCACCATCCCTCCCACCTCCCCCAGCTGGCCTCAAATCAAGATCTTCTCAGTCTCAACTTCCTGGGTAGCCAGACTCACAGGCATGAAAGCAAGCCTGGACTATAAAATTTATAAGGTTTGCCAGGCACCAGTAACTCACACCTGTAATCCTAGATACTCAGGAGGCTGAGATCTGAGGATTTCAGTTCAAAAGGAGCCAGGGCAGAAAAGTCTGTGAGACTTTCATCTTCAATAAACCAACAGAAAACACAAAGTGGCGCTGTGGTTCAAGTGGTAGAGTGCTCACCTTGAGCTGAAGGTCTGAGGAACAGCACCCAGGCCCAGAGTTCAAGCCCCATAACCGACCAAAAAAAAAGGATTTATAAGGTTTATCTACAGATGATCAATTGTAGAATATAAGCTTTAAATATGCTACATAATGTACTACTAATACCGATCATCTAGTGTTATATCTACAAAAGTCTATAAACAAAGAATTCAGATATTGAGAAGGATGATCAAAAATATTCATCTATTAGGTGGTAATGACTCATGTTCATCATCTACTTAGGAGGCTGAAACCTAAAAAAATCACAGTTTGAGGCCAGACTGGGAAGAAAAGTCATTGAGTCTAATTTCTTTCTTTTAATTTTCTTTTTTTTGGGGTAGGGGGGTCAGGTCGTGGGCCTGAATTCTGGGCCTGGGCGCTGTCCCTCAGCTCTTCAGCTCAAGGCTAGCACTCTACCACTTGAGCCACAGTGCCATTTATGGCTTTTTCTGCTTATGTGGTGCTGAGGAATCAAACCCAGGTCCTCATGCATGCAAGGCAAGCACTCTACCACTGAGCCACCTTCCAAGCCCTATTGAGTCTAATTTCTAATTAACAATCAAGTGCCAAATAAGAGGCATGGTCTAGGTGGTAAATCACCAGCCATGAGCAAGAAAGCTGAATAAGTGTGAGGACTTCAAGTCCTGGTACCAACACAAAAAATGTAAAAAAGTAAAAAAAAAAAGTGGAACTAATGGCATTGTCAACCTGAAAGTGAAATCTTCTATCATATGGTACAGATCTAAACATACCTTTCCTGCAACCTCTACCAGCTGATTGACTTTTAACAAAGTATTTTATTTGGTTCCTCATTTGAAAAATGAGAATATTAACATCTATTTCATGGTTATTGTGAGAATTAAATAATATAATGCTCATTTAACAGTGCCGTATATCATACCTGCCAATAAATATGAATACTAATAACAGTAATAGTAATTGTTATTCTTGGGGTGGTAGCAGAGCGATTATAGTGAATATAGTAACAAACAGAAATTAAGTATGAGGCCTGACTGCCCCCAGCTCCTTCAGTCTATGGCCCTCTAGGTTGTGTTGTTCTCATCTTCTGGAAAGTTCATTCTCTTACCTATAAGCTTCCACCTCAGTTGTACAAATTCCAAACTTCACAGTTCCTGCATCACCCGAGGAAAGGCAAACCACCTGTGACTTTATTATGCCAAGGAATTTAATTCTTATTGCTCTCTCTTTTTTACCTCCTCTATGCCCACTGGCTCTGCTTCTCGTGGCCACATGGCACTAATCAGATGATTTTATAAACAAAGGATATTTTTTCTAATAAAATTCAGCTTTCCTCCAGGGCTAACATGCTCAGTCTGCAACCAGCTCTTAAAATAACAGTTGTTTTTCTCCAAACATAAATGAACAAATGAATAATTGAATGAATGAGCCTCTTCCCTCGCTGCTGAAAGACCTCAGGGTCTCCTTTCCAATCAAATAAGCAGCCTCACTTTGTTACCTCCCATGTCCCCCAGGAGCTGCCCTTCACTCTGCCACTGTGGGCTAATTTGACTTCCTTAAACTCTCTTTACGTCACTCAGGGTATTGGAGGCAGCCAGGCGAGGGGAAGGTCACAGAAGGTGGCGATGAAAACTGTTCAGTCTACAGAGGGGAAAGTGGCTGCATGTAGTGGCATGAACTATGTTTCAAGGCAAAGAAACCCTGGGTGGCAGACTCATTTCTTCATGAACAGGAAGCTAGTGCTTCTACTTTTACGTTTTGCCTGTAAAATAAGGGAATGGAGCTTAGGAGAAAGGAGGGATCTTGTAAACCATATGTGAGAGTGGTTTATAGACCCATAGGTACCTGGAGACAGGAAAAAAGGCAAAATTCCTGAAATCTGCTATCTAACAATACACCAGTCACAGGAGGGTGCAGCTACTGAAATGTCATATGCACTCACTCTCTCATCAGTCACTGTTTAATAGCAAATGAGGAATCCAACAACAATTTGTATGGATATAGACGAAAATGCCTGAAAGAAACAAAATCCAGCTGGGCGCTGGTGGCTCATTTCTGTAATCTTAGCTACTCAGGAGGCTGAGACCTGAGGATCGCCGTTCAAAGCCAGCCCTGTCAGGAAAGTCCGTGAGACTCTCATCTCCAATAAACCAACAGAAAACCAGAAGTGGCACTGTGGCTCAAGTGGTAGAGCTCTTGCCTTGAGCTGAAGACCTGAGGGACAGTGCCCAGGCCCCTTGATCAACAACAAAAAAAATTCCAAAAGGTTCCAGTGCTTTTACCTGAGTGGTAACAGTGTGTAGTGGCATTCAGTTTCTCTCTTATTTTTGATATACTTCAAATTTGATATAATAAGCCTAATTAAAACCGAAGAAGAAGAAACATTTAGAAAATAAAATCAAAATGTTCCATTTTGCTCTCAAATGTGGTAACAAAAGAAGCCTGCTCCCTCCCCTAGCAGAAAGTCAGATTTCTGGTCCTCTAGATCGAAGCCTACTTTTGGTAGTTATGTGCTCTTCAGGTCTGACCCCAGTAGAATGTTATAGGAGGTTCAGAGAGGCCTAGAGAAGTTTCATGACTACATACGTATACCCTCTCTTGCTCAAAGCTACCCAGGTACACCACAGAGGAAAGCCAATGCTTACTATGGACATGCTTGGTCAATCTTCAACCACTATGGGCCAAGTCACAGCCCTGATATTACCATCAGTCACCTAATTTCTGCATGACAAGGCTCTACTCTCTTAATTCAGTACATTTGTAACATCAAAGGAGGAACACATTCTAGCATTTGCATAATGTTATCTGCTCAGTACCAACTCTCATATTCTGAGTGTGTGCTTAGATTCCTGCAGGGCCCTTCAGGACCAGGGGGGGTGGTGGGGAGTGGGAAGAAATCCTTAGGTCCTAGCTCTGGAATCCTTCTCTTGGTCTCCTTCTGCCCTCTGGGCTCATGTTAATACTGATGTAAGTTGACAAAGAAATTGGAGGCCACTTGTGGGCTTCAACTTACTTGGGTTCACATGTTTATAGCTTCATTCTCAATCCATGAGCATATTTTCTAGTTCACTCAGAGAAATAGAAACACTCAGGATACAACTTCCATCCTCCCCACACATACTCTATACAACTAACTGCAGCTATACACTCTATCTGTGCCTATTACTATAAATGAACTCTCTCTTGACCCCTCCCAGGCACTGCCTCATTTCTAAACTATCAATACCAGCTAACACTTCTCATCTCCAATTTCCTCTTGAATCCTCTGTAATCACTCAACACAATCACCACACCCCCTCCTCAGAGGAACTTCTGTTAACAAGGTCAACAATGACATCTATATCACTATATCTATTCATTAAGTCTCATCATTTATCTTACATGACTTTTCAGCAGCATTTGTCATTGTTAATCACAGTTTCATCCTTTTCTAACTCGGTTTCCAAGTTACCATGCAATCTTAATTTTTGTACTGGTCCACTGGTGGCTCAGTGTCATTTGATTTTCTTACTCACTGAACTTTCGTTGTTGGAGTGATCCAAGGAGCAGCTTCTGAACCACTTCTTCTCTCTGTTGACACTGAGTTTTCTTCCGGCTCTAAATACCAGCTATATATCACCAGCTCTCACATTTATATTTCCAGTTCACTCTTTGAAAATTGCATATTCCTATGTCCAATTGCTATTTCAATATCTGCACTTGAATACAGACACCTCACAAAGACACCTCACATTCAATATGTCCAAAATGAAACTTGTGACTCTCACAATTTTCTCTGAAAAAACAAAAATCGTTCCCTAGTTCAGCTGATGGGAATTTCATAGTCCAAGAGCTCAAGAGAAGAACCTTGCAATTATACCTGATTTCCTCTTTTAGTTTTATATTTAAACGTAATTCATCAAGAAATACTGCTGTGGGCAGGCACAGTGACTCACACATATAATGCCAGCTATCTAAGAGGTGGAGATTATAAAGATTGGGTTTGAAGCCAGCCTGGGCAAAATGTTAGTGAGATCCTCTTTGCAATCAACAAGTAGTTGTGGTAGAATGGGCCTCTGGTTCTACTTATGTGAGGGGCATAATAGACGCTTTAATATTAAATGTAGATATCAAGTTGCGGTAATGTGGCATGGCTCAAGTGATAGAGCACCTACCTGCCACAAGTGCAAAGTCTTGAGCTCAAATTCCAATATGGCAAAAAGAAGACATCATTGCATATAGCTTCAAAATCATATCCAGAGTTCAATACTTTGTTAAAAACCATCATTATCCCTTCTCTATATGGATATACTTTCATGACCCTCCTCTCTAGATGCTATAGTGCTCTCTTGTAATCTTCACTCAAGCAGTCACAGTGGTAATTTAAAAAAATTTACGGCTTTTATTTGTGCTATATTAACTGGTACTAAACAGCAATTAGTTATTAACAGCCATAAAGCATTTCAAAATATATGACAATTCTTTCCAGCTTGTAGGGAACAGGAAGTACATGAGTGGTAACTAAGGTAATAAAGCCTATGAAGTAAGATTCAGATTCACCTTAATCTCCACCTGCAGAAAGTGTCCTCATCACTTTCAGTGGACTAGAATTGAAGCAAAGCAAATACAGAGGTAAGGGTATGTAAATGCCTGGAATCTGTGTGACAGGATGCTGGAGAAGAGGGATCTGCCCTGAATACACATGGAGGCTTCCATAGAGGGACAGGCTAAAGACTTGCCCTTATGAGTCTGTAGCTAAAGATCGAGCTGTCTAGAAACAGCAATATTACCTAAAATTGGCTAAGGGTCAATATTGGAGCAAGAATATCCCAGTTTGAGCTAGTTTAGTAGATGGAATTCTTTCCCTGCCAGGAGTGATTTTTGTTTACATCTTAAAAACATCCATAACTGTCCAGGTAAGATGAGTGACCGCAATCAAATATTGGACTAAGAGTTGACAAATTCTGTAGGGTGCAAAGTGTTTGAAGATCAATGCATAAATTAGAGGATTTTTCAAAACACCTGTTGCTTTCTGAAATTCTTCTAAATAAAGCATGAAGTGAAGGAAAACAAATTCAAGATGATCAGCCAGACTATCAGAACAAAACCCACTAGCAGTGTAAAGCAATCAAATGTAGACTTGAGTAGGTATCATTCATAATAGAATCAAAAGCAACAAAATGTGAAGAAACAGTATAACATAACCCATACTGCAGAAAATAGCCATTAGTTAAAAAACGATCCAGTACTTATTCAGAAATGGATTTAACAATGATTATAAATTTATTTTAAAGATTAAAGAAAATAAGGTCTTGATCAGTAAACAAATAGGACATTTTAGTGTTACAGTAGAAAAATGGAAAAAAATAAGTAGAAATCTCAGCACTGAAAAGTGAAATGATTAAAACATATAGAACATAGTATATGTTATATAAATATATAGTAGATATGTCTATGGACATGGATAATGCTACGCTTACCAGTAGACTTGAAATAGTAAATAAGTCAGTTGTGTCTCAATAGTTAAGCACTTGCTTGTACTGAATCTGTGGGGCTCTGAGTTTGATTCCAAGCCCTGCAAAATACGTCAATAGAAATTAGCCAGAGAGAAGAAAAGGGAGGATAAAAATGACTGAAGTAAAATAGGTTCAGAGATATTAAAGCAATAGTGAAGAGCAGAAAAATATACACACAGTTACATCTATATTTGTATAGAGAGATAGGAACTAGGAGACATAAAGATAGAGACAGAGAGAGACACACAGAGAGAAACAAAGATTCACAATGTCTGTAATAAAATGTATTAGGGTAAAATTCAAGTTCAAAAAGAAGTAAATTCACATTGAATTGAAAATTGAAGATTACAAAATCATTTTTCCCAGTATTTAATAAAATAATTAAATAAAATTCAATGAATACTTGTACAATATAACCATCCATTGCAACTGCATATTAATTTCTGTTAAAATAGATAAATTATAAAAGGAACAATACTGAACCAAAAGATTCAATATATTTCTAGATATTGAAATCCTATACAAATATCTGAACAAAAGCATAGTTAAATTTGAAATTGATCTGAAATGTCCAGTGCATTTCAGAATATTTGAAAATTAAATACCATTTCTAAATAATGTAGACAAAAACTGAAAAATCAACATTTTAAGTAAAATGAACCAGATTTAGAGAGCGAATGTCACATTTTCCTCAGATGTGGAATTCAGGCTTTAAAAAGCCAAACATGCAAATACAAGGGGAGGAGAACATTAAGCAGCAGGAGGGAGAAAAGGAGGTTGAATCTGACCAAGATACTTTACACATATGTGGGAAAATGTCCTAACGAACCTATTATTTTGTACAATAAAAAAGGAAAGAAATATTTTATAAAAAATAAACTAAAAGAAAAAATCACAAATGATTTTTGAAACTACAGAAAATACTGTGAAAACTAAGGGTCAGTTGTAAGATGCAGGCAAAATACTACTTAGAAGGAAATTTAAAGAGTTAAAGCCATCACTTAATATAATTTTTTCCAAGTCTTTCCATTTCCTCACAAATGGGGCAATTGCATGGTTTCCCTTATTTACAATAACTAGTATAAATCTAGGACAAGCAGAGAAGGTCAAAAGCTATGTACATATGACCAGTTAAGATGAAGTTAAGCGAAGTGAACCCCAAGATAGGGACACAAGTGATTTTTTTCTTTCTTGCTATTGTTTTAAGCATATTTAAAATGTACTATGTGAGATTTTTTTGTTTCTCTTGTATGTTTTTCTCCCACGGTATAACCCCTGTTTTCACTGTATTTGATGTTGGTACCCTGCATCTTGTATATAATTTTTTTTAATTGGGGAGGGGAAGGGAAATAACAAAATGCTGAAATAAGGATACAGGTTGACCCATTGTAACAATGAGATGTACAAGACACTATGTTGAAAACGAACTTTACAACTTGGGGGGAGGGAAGACAGAGTGGGGAGAGAAGGGATGGTAGGAGAGAAACAAAGGAGGAGGTAACAATGCTCCATAGGAAATGGACTCATTACCTTACTCGTGTAACCGTAACCCCTCTGTACAGCATTTTTACTATAAAAAAATAAAAAGAGTTAAAGCCATATATCAGACTAGCTATTGCTGCCACACGTGTAATCCTACCTATTATGCAGGCAGAATTTATAGGACAGAGATTCAAGGTCAGCCTGGACAAAATCTAAAAAGACCCAAAGTAAAAAAAAAGAAACATTCTGGGCATGACACATACTTTAATCTCAGCTATTTGACAATTGACACAGGAGGATTATAGTCTCTGGCTGCCTTAAAAAAGTAATAATGATAAACAAAAGGGCAAAAATGGCTGGGGGTATGGGTAAAATGATAAAAGTCCTGCTGAGCAAGTGCGAGGTAATAAGTTCAAGAAAGAAAGAAAGTAAGAAAGAAAGAGGCAAGAACAAAAGAAAAAATGATGAAAAGAAAAACCAAACATACACAAATCATTTCAGAACACATATAGGATGGTATACTCTTCAGTTCACCTTGTAAGAATTGGAAAACAACCTAGTTAAGCAAGAAGCTGAGATCTGAGGATCGTTGTTCAAAGCCAGCCCTGGTAAGAAAGCCTGTGAGACTCCAATAAACCACCAGAAAACTGGAAGTGGTGCGGTGGCTCAAGTGGTAGAATGCTCACCATGAGCTAGAGACCTGAGTTCCAACCCCATGATAAACAAACAAAAAATTTGGAAAATATAGATGATTACTCATGAAGAGCAATTTGAAATTCCTCAATGGAATATTAGCAAAGTGAATCCAACAGCCCATGAAGGTAATATTGTTACACCCAAGAAAATTCCATGAGTCCAATAATATTTTTAGCATGCAGGAATCAATCATTATATTTCACTGTAGTAAATGTATTTTAAAAAACTATCTCAGTAAGATTATTTCAAAAGACATTTGACAAATGTCTTCACCTTTTCATCATAAAAGCTTTTAGGAAACAAGGGATAGACATAAGCATCTTTATTCTGGAAAAACATATGAGTGGGTTTTGCCTAAGTTCAGGAGCCAGGCAAGGATATTCATTTACACAACTTCTGTTCAATTTTTTTTTTACTATAAATCAGACAGGAATTGGGCAAGAAGCAATAAAAAGCAAATATGTTTGGAAGGAAGTCAGAAAATTGTCTTTATTCATAGACAATTGCCCACAAAAAAGTCCTAAGCAATTCTTAAAAATCCCTCATAAGCACAACAAAATTAATGTAACAAAATGCCAAATTATAAAGTCAATATGCAAATAGCAATTGTGTGTGCATATATATACACATATATGTATATATATATATATATATATATATATATACATATATAGGTTAGGGGAAAACACATGGAAGTAAATAACTACCTTTAACAATAGCATCAAAGTACAACTCACTTAGAAGTAAATGTAACAGTAAATGCTCATAATATCAATAACTCTAAAAGAAGTTTAAGAATAAATAGATGAACAGAACTACCACACCCCTGGATTGCAAGACAATATTGTCTTATAGTAATGTAAGATGCCCACTATTCCAAATTGATATCTATATTTAATACATTTCCAATCAGAGTTTCAATGTTTTTTTAAGCTTACATTGGTCAGTTCATTCTAAAACCTTTATGCAAATTCAAAAGAACTAAATTGGTTAAAAGAAAAAATTGTAAAAATAAAAAACATAAAAAATTGTAAAAGCAGAAAAGAGTGGCTAATTGTAATGTTTTGTGTATTTAATCATAGCTCCTAAGGATGAAGAAGGCAGGAAGATCAGTTTGAGGCCAGGCTGGACAACAAACCTACAAGATTCCATCTCAGCCACTAAAAACTGAGTGTGATGGTGCATTCTGTCATTCCAGCTATGTGAGAGGCAAAAATAGGAGCATTGTACAAGAAACGGTAAACAAAAACCGATATCAAAATGGGTTAAGGGCATGGTTAGAGTCAGAGTAAACAACTTTACTCTCCGTGGATCTAAGATGTTCAAGATTATAAAGCAGGCAAGTTAGTGTCTGTAAGGGTCTGTTCCCCATACACCTTTGTGCTGCCTTCTCACAAGATGGAAAGGGTAAGGCAGCTTTGTGAAGTCTTTTATAAGGGCAGTAATGTCATTCATGAAGACCTAGTCTTCATAATCTAATCATCTCCTCAAAGCCCCACATTTTAATACCACCAAGGTAGAGAACACAACCATTCAGATTTCTGTAATCAAAAAATCAAGCCAGTTTAATGGAGAAAAGTAGTTTTAATCACAGGTGCTAGGACAACTAAGACAAAGGAGAACTCTAATCTCTACTTCACAATATACACCACAGTTTAATTTTAAAGTGGTCCCCAATATAAATGTGCAAGCTAAAACTCTTAGTCTTCTTCTTAGATTTTAGAAAATGCACTTGAATTTTGAGTGGCAAAAATTTCTTATCAAGTACACAAAAGTCACTAACCATAAAAGGAGAAAATGAAAAATGTGTTTGGTTCAAATTGAAATCCTCTACAAAGTTCAAGATCCTATGCTACCAGACTTTGATATATACTGTAAGCCCTCATTAATCAAGAGATTATAAAAGTGTCATACAGATTAACACATAGATCAGTGGAACATAATTGAGAATTGAGAAATAGACCCACCGTTATACAGTTATTTTATTTTTTAGAAAGTTTCAAAGCAATCCAAGGGGGAAATAAAACCTTGGAAAATATAGTGCTAGAACAACTATCTATTTACTTATCTATCTATCTATCTATCTATCTATCTATCTATCTATCTATCTATCTATCTATCTATCTATCTATCTATCTACCTATCTTTCTATCTATCTACCTATCCATCCATCTATCATCTAAAATAAACCTCAGCTCCTATGATACACAATAAAAAGTAATTCAGGAGGCAATTATGTAAAATTATGTAAAAACTAAAACACTAAAGCATTGAGAGAAAAATGAATGAAGGTCTTTGAGACTGGAGATAGAAAAAGGCTTCTTAGGCCACACAAAGCAACAACATACATGATAAAATAGACTTAATGTTAATTTTTCTGCTCATAATAATACATTACTAGTTTTCTGCTCATAATATTATATGACTAATCAAATAGATGACAAGTGATAGGTTGTAAGAAAAATAATCACCAAAACATACCCGAGGAAAAAAATTGAAAAATAATTTGCAAAAGAAAATACGTTAATGATCAAAAAGCAAAGGGAAGCATTTAAATTCATTATTTATTAGGGAGATGCAAAATTAAATTTAAAGGCAATTCCACTAAATGCACATTAGAATTTAAGAAGACTAGGAGAGGAACTGGTGTTAGTATACAATGCTGGATGTGAGGTAAAATATTATAACACATTACAAAAGGCCTAGAAGCTTCTGATGATTATAAGCATCTTTCTACTGTATTATCCAACCACTCTACTTCTAAGTATCAAAGAGAAATAAAAATTTATGGCCATAGAGAATGTACTTCAACATAACAAAGGCTATATAGGATAAACCTACAGCCAACATTATTCTAAATGAGGAAAAACTGAAAACATTTCCTCTGCAGTCAGTAACAAGATAAAGATGACCATTATCTCTACTCTTATGAAATATGATTCTTGAATTCCTAGCTAGAGCAATAAGGCAAGAGAAAGAAATAAAACTTATACAGATAAGCAAAGAAGAAATAAAATGATCTCTGTTTGCATAAAAGATCCTAAAGACTTCACCAAAAATCTCTTAATGTGATAAACATTTAAAGCAAAACAACACAATACAAAACCAACATACAGAATTCAGTATACCAATAACAACTAGGCTAGGAAAGAATTTGGGGAAATAAGCCCATTCAAAATTGGCTCAAAGTAAAGTATCTCCTAAATAAATAATAAACTTAACTAAGGAAGTGGAAGATCTCTACAGTAAGAAGTATAAAATAGTAAAGAAATTGAAAAAGGCACTGGGAAATAGAAAGACCACTTACAATGAGTTCGTGGATCAGCAGAATGAATATTGTGAAAATGGCTATAGAGTAAAAGCAATTTGCAAATTCAATGCACTCTCCATGAAAATGCCAATACCTGACTTCAAATATTAGGACAGAGAGTAAAAGCAACATGGCCCTGGAACCAAAACAAATACAATAGAGTAGAAGACACAAAAATATCTCCACTGGTATACATATCTGATTTTTGACAAAGGTACCAAAAGACCATTTTTGAGAAAAGACAACTACTTCAACAAATGATATTTAGAAAACTGGATATGCATGTGCAGAAAGCCAACTAGATCTTTGCTACCCTGTACAAAAATTGATCAAAGTGGATCAAAGGCCTTAACAGAAGACTAAAACTTTGAAATAACTCAGGAAAACATTTGAGGATATAGGTATAGGTGTTGCCTTTCTCCAGTAGCTAGGGACATAAGGGTAAGGTTTGACAAAGGGGATTGCATTAAATTAAAATGCTTCTCCACATCAGAGGATACAATTTTCACAATGAAGTCATGGTCTATAAGGATAGAGGAAAATCTTTGTCAGCTAACCCACTGAACAAGAGATTAACATCTAGAATATATAAGGAGGTCAAAGTATTAAATACAAAAGAGATGATCCAATTTATAAATGTACAAGTAAACAGCACAGACAGTTCTCAAAAGAAATACAAATGTCTAAAGGAATTCATGAAGAAAACGTTCTACATCCTGAGACACACAGGAAACACAAATCAAAGTGACACTGAGATTCTATCTTAACTGCCATAATGCCCATCATCAAGGATACAAAGAGTAGTAAATGCTGGATGGGATGAAAGGGATTCTCATACACAGTTGGTAGGAATGTAAGTTAGTGAAACCACATGGAAAGCACAATGGAGTTTCTGAATAATGTAAAGCTAGAACTATCATATAATCCTGCTATACTACTCTCAGGCATATACCCAAAGGAAAGCAAAATAGCACACCAAAGAGATGCCTACACACACGTGTTTCTTGCAGCACTATAACCTAAGTTATAGAATTAGCTTAAATTCCTGTTGATGGATTAGTGGATAAAACTGTGGCTTGTATATATTATGGAGTATTATTAAACCATAAAGAAGAATATAATTATGCTATTTGAAGGTAAATGAACGGAACTGAATATCATCATGCTAAGATAAGCCACAGAAAAACAGAAAGACAAATATTGCATGCTTTTGCTTGAATGTGCAAGCTAGATTTAAGATAAAATTCGGCACGAGGATACATGGGAGACTTTAGAACAGAGAACAGGTGGAAATGAGAGGAGAAAGAAAGGACAGGGTGCATGTGACAGAACATAACTGAAGTACATTGTGTGCATGGAATTCTCATGGTGAACCATTTAAAAATTGCAATATTTTAGAAAAAGAGTGCTGGGGAAATGACAAAGAACACTGCAGTGAATGTGAGCCCTCCATATTATCCAGTTTCACAATAACCTCTCTCCAGATTGGTGTAATAAAAATGTAGAAAAATACAGACTGACAAAAATATATTTACAAAAATGGCTCAGAATAGTCCATAGCAGGATTATTCCTTATGGAAAAAAAACCCAAACAGAAGTCTATGATTAGGAGAAGAAACAAGCAAAACATAGACTATCTATATTGTGAAAGCGTATCCAGCAATCGAAAGGAAGATACAGTTGCATTAATGAAACTCTCCAAAGCAGAGCAAGAAAAAGCAACTTCAAACTTAAAGAAAATGTATTCAATCAAATAATTACAGGGCACTAAAGGTAATGAAGGGCAACATTAGAACATCTTTCTGAAGGTATGGAGTACACAGGCTTGGTGTTTGTCATACTCAGGAGACATCTTTCATAACTGTGCAACTGTAAAATTTATATGGAAAGAAACACAGTCAAGAAATATTGAACTTTACTTAATGACATCTCTAATGAAGTGCTTAGGAGGGAAATAACTCTTGTCACTTGTGTATGTGCTGTGAAATACACACAAATAACATGAATTTATAGACTTGAAGAGATGGATACAAGTATTATTGTATATACAATAAAACCGCCACAGAATCTAGATAGTGATATACGATGTTCACTATCTTGTGTGTTTTGACATTTTCATTGAGTATGGAAAACAAAATGTTCTGTTCCAAATATACCATTCAAAAATTGTAGCAAGAACTTAAAACATTCCATATATATAAATATATCCATATATGTGAGATAAAGGCTTAGATTTTAATATGTAAATACATATTATTGGGAGTTGATTCCCTGGTCAGGGAGGGCAGCCTGTTAGACAGAGAACAACAAAGCTTCAGTTTGGCCCAGGTGATGGCAGGTGGCTGGGAACTTTTACATTGTGTAAAGTCAGAGACTCCATACCTCTGTTGAGCCGAAACAGGACACTCTGTGAGCTAGAAGTTAAAAATGGAGGTTTGAAACACAACTCAGCAACTCTGTCCTAAAGACTTGGGCAAGTCAGTTCCCTTTGCAGAGTCCTAGTTTCCTCATCTATAAAATAGGATATTCCTGCAGCGCTATCGAAGGAGTGATGTGAGGATCAAATCCATAGTGTAGGTATTGAAAATATGTCATAAGTACCAAGATCTGTATAGCTTTCAGCAGCTGCTTTTGGTACATTGTTTCAGGCATACTACAAACTAACTGGCCAAGCAGGAAGAACTAGATACTTTTGGAGGATACACATAAGAACATTCCAGCTCACTAGAATTTAGCTAAAGGAAATTTCTGGTGTAATTGAGAACCATTACCAACAGGAACCACAAGCAACAGAACTTCTTTCCCTAGACTGTCCTATGAAACTGTCCAAGTAATGGCCTACGATAATGTGGTATAACCTATCTCCCAAGTAGTTTGGAAAATCACAGAAGTTCAAGGCCTGCTCCTTCTGCCTACATATGGAACTTCTGTAGTCTTTGGGCTCATTCCTCTCCCCCACCTAAGTATTCAGATAGCTTTTGTTACTAAAGTCAATACATCTGCAGAGGTTGAATTGTCATGTGGATCATTTTGCCAATCATAAAGCAATGATCTTGTCGATTGCTAATCATTCTGTTCACCAAGTTTGGAACAAAGGTAGAAAAAGTTTGAAATGTTTAATAGATATTAATGAGTCACCTGCACAATGTTTTACACTTATTCCCTCAGAAAGTCAGTTTGTGAGAAAGTCCAGCCTTTGGAATTTGCTAAGTTCCTATTGAGGGTGGACAGTGACAAAAAAGAACTCTTCTCTGTTTTTTAAATATAATGCCAACTCACACCTCCTGCATACACAGGTTCAATGCATTCCGGGCTGGAGGAGCTGAAGGGAACAGGGACAGTTAGAAGCACTGTGAGCCTCGCTTTTATGGTGCTTTTGTACATGGATGACCAAAAATTTTGACCAGCAGTCTTCGTACAATGAAGTTAAATTCATTCTCAAGTGTACCCCCTCAGTAGAAACTGCATTGGTGAGAAGCAGTTCCTTGGTCATTGCTTAGCCACTCTTATAATCCTCCCAAGCATTAAAATTTGGTAGAAGGAATTTTTTGTGCAAAAGCCATAGAGATAACAACTTCAGGAAAATTAGATTTTCTGCTTGGCTCAAGGGCAGTAAGTACACAAGAAGTGAACTGTGATTCCAACTACATAACTGATTTGTTAGTAACCTTAGGTGGGTCCCAGAGAGGCCTGGGAATCAGTGCTCTTGCTCTTGCAGCAACAGCTTTGGCTTCTGAGGTCTGTATGTGTCAGTTGTGGAATTCTAGAATTCCCTCATGAACTATTGACTCCTGACTCAGGAACATGTCTGTTCCAGCCTGCAGCGGTGGCTTTCAAAAATTGTTAAGTAACCCTCGTAAATTAACCTCATTTCCCCCTAAGAAAGATAACTTAGTTTTGTTGTTGTTATTGTTGTTGTTTTATCGTGGGGCTTGAACTCTGGGCCTGGGTGCTGTCCCTGCACTCTTCAGCTCAAAGCAAGCGCTCTACCACTTGAGCCACAGTGCCACTTCCAACTGGTAGTTTTTTCTTTCAAGTTTTTGTATCATGTCCCTAACTGTCCCAAAATAAAGCATGATTTGGTTGAAAACTGAAGCAGTCTGCAAAATTTGGAAATAACTTTTCTCTCTGGGCCTTCCTAGGGTTAGAACAATTTGTTCATATGTGCAAACAAAGCTTGGAAGGCTGAGCCAATCAGAATGTAGGTAGGCTATTGGGGGACACAAAGATTTTTTTTTAGCATATGTATGGATGTATGTAAATTAACAGCACAATATAATTGTAACACACATACACACACACACACACACACACACACACACACAACACACCCTACACACAAATTCAAAAGCCCAAGGAAAGCCAAGGATTTCTTGGGAAATGAAGTTGTAGGACTAAAAGACCTCATATCAGACCTACTATAAAGTTGTAATAATTCAAATCAATGTAGCAGAAGACCAAAAACAAATCCACACAAATATTGTCATTTGATTTATGACGATGGTGCTGTTGCCATGTTGGATCAATTTGTTATCCATTTAAAAGGAATGAATTGATGTTTATATCCTGCTATATATATAAATCAATTCGAAAGGGCTACACATCTAAATGTGAGATGTAAGTCTATTTTAAAGGGGTTATACATCTAAATGTGAAAGATAAAATCTTACATTTTCAGAATATGATATAGGAACATATCGTCATAGCATTGGGGAAGGACAAATTGTTTAAAAGTCTATAACTATCGCATAGAATGGGAAAATACGTTTATAATATATTAAAAAATGGGATGTTTTTACACACAATACATAAATAACTTTTAAAAATCTCTAAGAAAGGGCTGGGAAGTTGGCTCAGTGGTAGAGTACTTGCCTCACATGCATGAGGCCCTGGGTTCAATTCCTCAGCACCACTAAGCAGAAAAAAGCAGGAAGTGGCGCTGTGGCTCAAATAGTAGGGTAATAGCCTTGAGCTGAAGAGCTGAGGAACAGTGCCCAAGCCCAGAGTTCAGCCCCCACGACTCACAAAAAAAAACAACTCATTAAGAAAAACTGTTGAAACCTTAAAGTAAGTGCGCAAATAACTCTTAACAAACTTGAAATGTATGAAGTGATTGTCAACAGCATCCAAAAAAATGCACAATGAGAAGATCGCAGTTCAAAGCCAGGCCGGGCAGGAAAGTCTGTGAAACTCTTATCTCCAATAAACCAACAGAAACCAGAAGTGGTGCTGTAGCTCAAGTGGTAGAGCGCTAGCCTTGAGCTGAAGAGCTGAGGGACAGCGCCCAGGCCCAGAGTTCAAGGCCCACAACCGACAACAACAACAAAAAAGAAAAATGCACAGTGACACCACAGCTTGACTCTGTTGTGCCCTGCACTCAGTGTGTACAGTGGAAAAGATTATACAAAGCATCAGCAAGGGTGTAGAGCAAAGGCAGCTCTCATTCATTGCTGGCATGAGTGTCAATCAGTGCATCCATTTCAGAATGACTGAATCTGCTGAAGCTGAAATATATGTATATCCATTGCCAAAGTCATTCTCCTTCTTGGGATATAACCAAATGTAGCACATGCATGTATCAATATGTACAAGAATAGATTTGTCCAGAGCAGATTTATTAATAATAACCCTCAAGTTTGAACCCTCCCAAATGTGCAATAAAAATAGAATGACTCTTCTAACATTATATATAAGTGGATATAACAGAAGTACTGATAACACAAAATGGCAGAGCCTCAGTAGGCTTTGTAGTTAACAATAAAAGCTAGACAGAAAAGACTCATACTTCTAAGTTAAAATTATATAAATAAAAACAAATACCGGTTATTCAATGGTGCTAGAAGTCACTATAATCTGGTTATTTGCTTGGGACATGCAGGAAATGTAAATGTAAGAGGTGTCCTGGAGAATGGATCATAATCAGTATCCAGAGATGGGAGCTGGTTACAAGAATGTATACACTATAATATATCATTTAGCCATAAAAAAGAATGAAATTGTGTCCTTTGCTTGAAAATGAATGGAAGTGGAGATCATGTTAAGCAAAATGATCTGGACTGAAAACCCAACTTCATCAACATAAAAGGACTACAGAGACGGTAGAAGGAAGGAGGGAGAAAGAAAGTGAGAGGAGAATATAATGGAAATACATCTCATTCTCATATGTAAAGGTCATAATGAAACCCATTTAAAAACATTTGCAAGAAAGTTTGAAAAAGGGAAACTTGAGGGAGGAGAAGAAAAGGTAATGGGGTGATTACAATTAACTTACATTTATATGCATGCATGGAAGTATCACAGGGAAATGACTCACTTTGTATAGTTAATAATTGTAATAAAAACAATTAAAAACATACTCATTGAGCTGTAGCCTTAAGTTATGTTCATCTCTCTCTTTCTCATTCTTCTTCTCCCTCTCTCCCTTTCTCCCCCTGTCCCTTTCCCCCTTTGTCTCCCTGCCACCTCTCTCTCTGGTTCATCGGCAAAATGATTGTAAAATGACATTTATTATCAATCCCAGGGAAAGATGGGGGGGATGGGTGAGTTGATAATTATTCAAGTAGGCCTAAAAATCGGTACTTGGCAGTTCATATTATTCTCTGTATGTAATTGAACATTTACATGAGAAATTTGAAACACAAAACTTGGTAGGCTTGGGTACATTTGCTTCCAGTTTTACATTCTCATTATAGACTTAACTCTTGGATCTGCCCTGTTTCTTTACTTCTCTCCTTGATTCATGGTTCTCTGCTGCAAGTAATGCTAGCTACCTGAGTGCATGGGAAAACAATAGGCTTGGTGCTAAGGCAGTTTTTTGTACATTTTTTAATTGTAAAAATGCTGTACAGAGGGATTACAGTTACATGAGCAAGGTAATGAGTACATTTCCTATTGAGCATTGTTGCCTCCTCCTTTAGCTTAATCCTTGCCACAGGCTCATCTTTGGATTGACTGAAGAGACTATTGGAATTTTGAGAACATTCAAAGCTAGAGTGTCAAGCTATAATATTAGTGGATATTAGACTACATTCAAAGCTATTTTGGGTGACAGTTTCCCCATCCATTTGCATGACATGAAAAGAATGACTAGCTTTCAAGCCTAAACTAGTCAATAGCTTTGTCCTTGCCATTTACCTGCTGGGTGTTGGTTGCAACAGCATCTTACCTCAAGATGCAATTTCATTGTAGTTGGCATAAAGCTATGTTGTTCTAGCAGAGACCCTCAGTAGGATGGCTACAATAACGAAGCAGTTTCTTCTTAATAGTTTTGGTCTGAAAGACATCCTTAAAAAGTAGTTCTGTCCCTTTGAAGTCATTAACTCAGGTTTCTAGTAGGTTGTTGCTTGGATATTAATTATGACATTGATGTTGTCCAGCTAATTAGATGTTAGTGGCCACAAAAAAAGACTGGTAGACAAGCCCTTCCTCAGCCTTCTTTTAGCCTATCCCCACCCCCAACATCTCTGTGAAGAGGGAAGGTATGAATTTGGGGCTCCAGTGGAAAGAGAAGTGAAGCACAGCTAAAAGAAGTTATCTGTTAGAGAGTTGCCAGGCTGAGGTTAGTACTGTAATCTGCACACTTGACATGCCTATACTCTTCATTGTCCTATGTTCCTTCTTCCTCCTTCCTAAGAGCCATCTTCTACATTGTTCTGAAATTAGTTCATCCCTTTGCCTTTTCTGCTATTCCTCACAATTGAAAGATACGTCAACCAGGATTCGCTTGCTCTTACCAATTGAGAGTGTGTTGTTCATGGGAATTCCCAGGAACAGGCAGACCAAAGAATTTCCCATTTCTTTTTCTGCACTCTTGCTGAAAACAGGTTCATCTCATTGCACATGTCACTCACGCTGGCCAGCATAACCTCTCTCTGCTCCTTGAAGCTCATGCTCATCAGCTCCACCTGATCTCGGTCCCACACATATTTTCACAGTGTTCACTCTTTTCCCACAATGTTCATATACAAAGGCCAGTCTTGTAGCTGTCCCCAGTCCTCAGTAGTTTACTTTCTGGAGGTTCGAGTGCCATTTTTTTCTTTTTGTTTCTTGGTCCTGGGGCTTGACCTCAAGGGCCTGGGCACTGTCTCGGAGCTCTTTTGCTAAAGGATAGTGCTCTATCACTTTGAGCCATTGATATGCCGGGATACTATACATTAGGTGACAAGCAATATGACTACATTTCATCATAATTCCAGATGCTGGAGTCAAGGTTAAGGTGTCTGCATGTCCAGTGTCTTCTGGAACTTGTCTACTTGGTTTGTATAAGGTTGTTTTTCCCTCTGTCTTCACAGGGACTTTCCTCTGTGCCTATCTGTGTCACCATCTGCTCTTTTTATAAGGACACCAATCATATTGGTTTGGATTACTTCAAATGGACAGAACCACTGCCAAGTGTGTGTTGGACCATAATAACCTCATTTTTCTGTAATTACCTCTTTGAGACATTATCTCCAGAACCAGTCACAGTCTATGGCACTGAGAATAAGGGCTTCAGTGTATAAATTTGAGGCATATAATTCAGCCCTAACAGTACTGTTCTGCACAAGATCTCTTTAATGGGCCCTATTACAATCAGAGTGTAAACTAACATCCTTCCATCCAGTAGTTCCGAAGACATTACAGGATCTGTTCTCTCTCATCTTCCTGACCTCATCTCCTACTACTCTCCCCTCTCCTTTGTTCACTCTGCTTACCACTCCTAAACAGCATCGCCCTATCTCTCATCTATCAGGCAAGCCATCTCCCTCCACAAGGCCTTTGTGTTTCTCCTCCTTGTACCTGAGCGGTTTCCCCCCTGCCTCAGATGTCCATATAGCTCCCTCCCTCCATCCGTCCCCATATTGATCACAGCATACGATTAAAAATAATGACCTGCATCCTGAACACTATGTCATGACCCTACTCTGCTTCATTTATCTTCATGGCATTTCTATCTTTGGTACAGCATGTAAGGTGTCTTCTCATGCAGAATGAAGGTTTTCGAAGACCAAGAACTTCTTGTACCTCCAGCTTTCAGAAGAGTCTCTGACATTTAAGTGTTTAGAAAATATTGGCTAAAAGACTAAATATGTTATGGTGAATGAGAAAAGAGAGATAGTAATGAGAGAGAGGCCTTTAGAACAATTGAAATAATAATTGTGACTGCCAAGTTCCATAGCACATGCATGTGATTTTTCAGAAGGGGCCTCTGGGCATTTCATGTGCAGTCCACAAGCCTTAGCTGACGTGACATTCTGGGAAACATAGGCATTGAAATTCCAATCTCAAAGCAAATGAGGAATAGCAAGAGAAAGTGATTCACAGAGCATTTTGAAGGCTGAGGCTAGGAGACTTGCTTGTTCGAGAGCAGGCAGTGAGACCTTGTCTCAAAAACAGAAGCAAAAAGTAGGTACATGAAAGAAATAAGCTTACTGACAATCATGAGAAGAGGCAGTTGACAGATGAATGGCAAAAAAAAGGGTGCATAGACTCAAAAGATGCAATCATCTGGGACCATTTTCCATAAAAGTAAAATGACTACGTCTAAGCAGTATCTGAGAAAACGACTACCATGACCAAGGACACAAAATAAAGTTCAGAAGAATTGGGAGTTGTCAAGAAGATGTTATACGTGGCTGTAGTATTGAACGGTGCTACAGTGTTCTAGCAGAAATTTTTCCTTCCTAATGTGGTTTCAATAACTTGTTTCAAAGACTGTGATGCTAAATAGAGGTGAACTGCTGCATCATACCCTCATGTAGATCTCTTACTGGGAAATGCCATGTGGGAAGTATAGCTGTCCACCCCAGTTCTGCTCCCCCTTCTCCAGCCCTCAGGCCCCAATTCATGGGATCCAATTGACCTGAGGGCAGGAGCCAGACACCTGGTCTTCCTTGGTAGTTGATACAACCTCAGTTCATGTTGCCTTGAAGACTTTCCTAATGTCCTCCCCTCCAAGAACCATCTGGAGAATTGTCCTGTAATCTACAAAACCTCATTTCTCTCTAACACATCCTGTGAACTTTCACTGGATTTCGTTTGCCATTCGGGCAAATCGCAGCTATTCCCTCATGACCTCGTAAGAAAGGAAGCAGCTTAAGATGAAGAAATGGGCTGAATTTATTTCCCCCCTGTTACACTTCCCAGTCACTGGCTCCCAGAACTCAAGAGCTAGCCAGCATACACTGTGAGCAGAGTCCAAGAGCAAAACAGGGAGACCCAGGGTGAGTTGGGAGGAATTTAAGGATGCATCCAGGGGTCAGAACCAAAAAGCACATTTTTTTCTGCTGATCCTGGGGCTTAAACTAAGAACCTGGACTCTATTGCTGAACCTCTCTGTGCTCAATGCTAGCACTCTACCACTTGAGCCACAGCACCACTTCCAGCTTTTTTTGAATAGTTTATTGGAAATAAGGGTCTCATAGTCTTTCCTGCCCTGGCTGACTTTGAAACATGATCCTCAGATCTCAGCCTCCTGAGTAGCTAGGGCTGTAGATATAAGCCAACAATGCCTGGCTAAAGCACAATTTGTATAATCACAGTTCAAACTAAAAAGCAGAATCAAGGGACGTCACTACAGACAGAAAGGAAAAGGCTGGAGTGGTTATGGAAGAGTTGGAAATAGCAACGTTTCAGGATACTCAGAACTAAGATCCTAGTCAAGGTTCATCCTTAGATCATTATTCTTCAGGCCTGGCCTGAGACAGTTCACATCTACTTGCATGTAATTTCTAAGGTTCTACCCTTTGCCCAATTCTCCTCTGGCTCTCTGTAGGAAATCTCAGCACTTCCCACAGCTTCTACTATGATGCCTGTTGTGCTGACTTGCTGTGAGAAGAACTATGAAACATATGAGCTATTGGATACTGGAGGGATTATATTCTACCTCCACCTCTGTTACTTCCTCACTGTACATGATCTGATCTGCGACTCTGTTGCCTCAACTTGGAAGCATAAAAAATAGCATCTATGTCACTGAGTTGACACGAGCTTTAAGCAAAATACCAAAAATGAAGGTATTTTGTAAAACACCGAGTGCTCCACAACATTATCTGTAACGTTAATGATTCAGCCTCTAAGCTAGACTTCCGTCCTAAACTCTAGCCCAATATGTTCTACTGCGTCCTGGAAATTTCCACTTGGATTCAGGGTCAAAATAGTCCACATTGCAAAATAGAATAAAAATAAATCAAAATAAAACACAAAACCCCTCTATCCACTATTGCATGGCTTCCTGTCTCTTTTGCCAAGCCCATCTCACTGAAGGGCACCAGAAGCATTTGGAGGCCATGGCTGAAATCCAAAGGTCCTCATTGGTTGAACTCTGATCACCATTCACATTCACCCTATCACAGGCTACCAGATTGAGATTAATACTGAATGGGCTCCCAGCCCTCTTTTTCTGAAGACATTCCGCAACCTCTGGTCATAATCATCTCCTTAAACCATACTTGCCTTTGCAGCTAGATTCTATTCAAATCTGACTTAAAGGATCCCTGTATATTTAATGGAGAAAACCCAGGCTGGGAACATAGGCACTAGAGACACAGTCTGGCTTTGCTTCCCACCAAATCCCTCCGAATAACAAATAGTCTCACCATACCTGATCAGAAGTGTGTTGACCAGATCCCATCTTGCCTGGAACCACTTTGTCACTTTTTCCTTGGATTCATATCATCCCTAAGATTTGGGGACTTCACTGCCTATTTGACACTAGAGCTTCTTTGAGATAGCTTTCTTTAGATTTATTTCAGTGATTTTTTTTTTACCTGATACAGACGCTTACCGAAGGCAATTACTGTATTTTGAATAGCCATGATCTCATGGAAGCACTGGCGGTAGACGGATATGTGAGTTAATTGTCAGATGACTTTGGGTTCAGTCCTTGTTCTTCAAATTCTACCACTAAAGAAAAGAAGCGAGGACAATGTAGTATCAGGGAGATGGCTCTCAGTGACATCGCTCAGCTGCTGAATCAAGCAACTCGGCAGCCTACGTACGTCTGAATTTCCTGGTTATAAATGCTTTTTGTTGTCTGAGTCAGTCTGAGTGAGAGTTTTCATTATTTGCACTAAAAGCACCACAAATGATCCAACACAATAGTTGACTTGAGCAATAACACAGCCTAAGTGTGCAAGAGAATATCATCTTTCTTGAATCAGACAAATCGAAATAGAACTGAGGCTCAAGAAAGGAAAGTAATTTTCCTTTCTAAGAATACCCTGAAAATTCTATGACTAATTACATTGATTGTCCCAAAACCTATAACTATTTGTAGTCTGGATTATTCTATGAATAATTTACACTTCCCTTATAATTAAATGAATATGAATAATAATCTGTTACCTTGTAATTTTGCTGTTAAGCTGCTGTGGGCCTGGAAGCCAGAATTCCAAAGGATAGTTAGAATTGTTTGTAGACCAGTGTAATTAAGCTGTGAGTAAATTCCCAAGTGCTTGTCTTTTAAGAAATATCAGAAGCCTTAGTGTTGACTTTGAGGTATCCAAATGAGTGTAAAGCCTCTATGTACCTGGCCAATCTTTGATCCATATACTATCAGAACTACTACTTTGTGTCACCTGTGAAAAGAAATATCAGATATCACAGAGTGAATAGCTATATATACAGAAATCAAACCAGGCTTGCCTATGTACATAGAGAACGAGAATAGTTGAGTCAGGCAAATTTCAAATTTAAATGTTTTGTCCTGGCCAATTTTGAGTTGCGAACCAAGAGGAAATTTCTATAGGCTTTTCTAGTTTTCTGTCAGAAAATACCTCCTTCATCATGTAAAAGAAATGTTTTTGCTATAGAATTGGTCTAAAAGTGGGTTCTCCAAATTGAATGTCCCACATGTGATAGGGATTCCTATGTGGGAAAACGCTAGGACTGTCTTCCAAATTCTGATTCCTCTTACCTGTCAAAGTTGTCCATACAAACAGATCCCAAATTTATCTACCCTGCCACTTCACCTTTTCCATCCTCAAAGTGAGGGCCAATCAGTGATATTACCAATGATGCATCACGAAAGAGAGTATATCTGTGCTTTATCCTAGAACCACACCATCCCAAATTGTTGAGCAAATCTCTTTTGTAGGACAGGATGCTGCACCCTCTACATTCAGTGGAAAAGCTTCCACCCAGAGCATGCAACCAAGCCCAACCCTTCCAGTGATTAAAACTGATCACTAGCCAGGCTTATGACTGATCAACAGCAGGGCCCAGCAGGTCTTATGAACTCAGTAATTGATTTCCCATCGCTTTGCGAGGAGGCATGCTTTGATCAAGGCACCAGGGAAAATGTGCTCCTTCTGGCAATGGCAGCCACAGACTCCCACCATTCATCCTTCAGCTTTAAAGCAAGGAAGTGTGGCTGGTGATCAAGGGAAAAGCAGAGTGTTTGGTTTAGCAACCTAGCTCCATCTCATGGGGAGACCACCCTGCTTCCCAATAGCTGTTGACCCACCCCTGTGTTTCCCTGACACCTTTTGGGAAAGTCTTTCTCAGTTATTCAAGTTCAGAAGCCCTGTTCCCTGAACTCTAGGCTGTGGGAAATAGACAAGCCAGTAAACCATCCAGAATATTTGGTACAAAGTCCTGCATCTCTTAAAGATGAGTCATCTACTTTTACCACCACTTGAAATAAACGATAATGGCTTGGCAGCCCCTTGTATATTAATAGCCTTGTCATTTTACCTTCCTCCTGCTCCCTTTATTCTACATTGGCATTAGAAATGGCAAAGTGGTTTGGGAACTGATTGCACCGAGTTTCCTAGCTGCATAGAAAGCTTCAAAGGAGTCTATGATGTCCTCTTTGCAATGGCCAGGCTTAGAGTTCCTCCAGACATTCTCCAATAGTCATTCTAGGCTATATTACCAATTAGTACTTTGCCATGGCACGAGGACTGGACATGATCTGGCAGACCACCTGTCTATATGTTGTCTGTCTATGAGTTTGCATGAAAATGCAAAGCTCCTGGAAGAAGGGACTTGGGAAAATTTGTTCATGTACCCTTAGACTTCAGAAGAGCCCCTGGGAGAAAGAGAAAATGCTAAATGTGTGGGCTTCAATTTGGTAATGAATATTATATTGTCATTCCTGCAAACTCCAGGTACAAAAATATGTGAGCTCCAGCAGTGGCTCTTATGACAGAGGATCCTTTAAGGGATTAACACTAGAAACAGTTACAAAAGGTGAGAAGAAGGTTAGGAGAGAGAAGAGAGTAATAGAGGAATTTGACCAAAGTACATTCTATGTGTGGATCAAAATATCACAATGAAACTGCTTTGGACGATTCATGTATGGAAAAATTTTGAAGAACGAAGGGTTAAAAGTAATACAATACTGATGATTTGAAACGAAATGATTCCTCCTTGATTCAGTGTCTCCACTTTGCCTGGGAAAAGGGGGGAGCCTTTGTGCTCCCTCCCTTCCTTCTCTGTGAGGAAAAGCAGATGTCAACTTGATCATTAAGGCAGGCAGAGGATACAAAGCCTCTGAGAAAGATTGCTTCAGGGACTTCTGAGACTTGCAGGAAAACCATGTGCCCTTTACACCTGCCTGTCCTCAGGAAGGATGGGGAAGTTTAATCTGAGGCAGGGGTGAAGAATGAGGTGGCATTTCCAAAAGAGCATTTGACTTCAGATTCCCTTAGTAGGGGGTGGGTGGAAAGTGGTTGCATTTGGTGTTTCTCAGACCCTGTATCTGCCTTTGAGATTCCTGGGAATTAGAGGAGGCTGACACAGGTGCCTTCAGTCATCTCCCTTAAAACACAACTGGACTTAACGTTTTCACCCTGCACGGTGCTCCATAGCATACTCTCAAAGCCCTCCCATTTTTGGAAGCTGCCACTGGCCGGCCTGTCCCTTAATCTAGCACAGGAGTGCCTCTGTGCTCATCTCACACCTGGCACCTTGTTTCCAGCCCTGCTCCCGGCTCCTGGCCCAATAGGACTTTAGCTTCTCTCTGCTTGGAAAACATGGCAGCCCCTGTGACTCTCCCAGCCATGCACTCACACATGACGCTAGTCAATACATTGCAATTAGGCTCCTGTGCTGGGCATCGCTGAAGGGGTTTATTCTCCCAACTTCTATGTCCTTTCACATCTAGAGGTACAATTGCTTCTTGGCAACCTTTAACCTCCCATCTTCTCTTCCTTTCTCATGCTATCACACGGTCCCGCCCTCCCCAACAGCAAAAAGCTTCTGCTCTGTACTCAGCCATTGCCATCGGCATAGACCACACTCTTTTTCCTCTTGAGTGGCAATCCTTCAAGAACTGCTCCATTTCGCCATTATCTTCTACCATACCCCACCACCCTTTAGTGCTCTGAGACCACATGAATCAATCCTACTTTGATCTCCTCACCCTTCCCAACCTACATACACACCTATACACCTGTATTTGCATGCACATGTACACACACACACACACACACACACACACACACACACACACATCCTATAGGAACTTTTGTCACGGACACCAGCCACACGTTTTACTGACCTCAATGGTCAATTCTTAGACATAGCTTTTCTCAACTCATTGTGAACTGGCCTCTGCCTTGTGCTTCACTACCCCAGGCCAGGCCATGCTTGTGGTGCCATCCCTGTTGAGTGAGGAAATGGG
This sequence comes from Dipodomys ordii, assembly GCF_000151885.1. Taxonomy (NCBI): domain Eukaryota; kingdom Metazoa; phylum Chordata; class Mammalia; order Rodentia; family Heteromyidae; genus Dipodomys; species Dipodomys ordii. Next base: position 644,906 of record NW_012267305.1, read on the forward strand.
CATCATTCGTTCTATGGTTTAGTGGCAGATGATTGAAAACATCAACCAACTTGATATGTCTTGTACCACCATGTGTTTGCTAGTGACCCTCAAGTGCCATTGTAGTCATGCCATGCTTTCAAGTCTAGAGTCTTGTTTTGTTTTATGCATGCCAATCTCACTTTCTTAGGACCCGAGCTTTTACTCAGTGGTGTATGTGTGGATATAGGTCATTTTCTCCTTGGTCAGACTTTTCCTGGATGTTGTGAAGACTTCAGTAATAGTAGATATTCCCCTATCACTACTCATCAGCTATTAACTAATAATAGCTCTGGTGATAATGGTAAATAAGTAATTTTTAGTAGTGACCACATGCCACACCATTGCATGATGCCTTGGATGACTGATGCTATTGAGTGCTATGTAAGATGGGAACACTGTAATTTACATTTTTATGCCTAAGTAACATGGCTGCAAGGATTTCTAAGCAACTTACTCGTGGACATGTAGCATGCAATGGGGATATGGAATTCAATTCCTGCTCTATCTACAGCAGCCAGCACACAGAGGCCTGAGCAATATCCGGTGCTTTCTTTGGCCTCCACTGTCAATTCTCTGTGCTCTGAAGCCTGGCTCTCTTCAGCTTGCCCCGTCATCCACCTCACCAACTGGCTGATCCCTGAAGCTAGTTCTCTCTCCAGCTTGCTACCTATGGTGTCTCTGGCAGCTGTGACTTAATTAACAAGCTAAGGCTCTTGAACAAATTGTCCGGGCTAGTACATTCCCTTTGATGTTACAGGAAATGCAGGTTGTGTATGTATGCTGTAATTGCGGCCAAAGTAGGGAAAGTACACATGGACTAGAAGCTCTCATGTTATGCCTAAATCACATATGAAGTGGGACACATGGTGATTTGATGTTAGTTATTAAATTTGATAATTCCCAATTTACAAGGTGATTACTTGTTGCTATTCTGATCATTGGTTAGTTTGGATTAGTGATGAAAATACAGCTGCTGTTAACATTTTTGTTTATATCCAGCTTGAATAATAAGTTGAAGTACACGTAGCCAGGGAGAGAGAAGTGCCCCCTACACACATCTACGCACATGCGCACATGCATCCACACAAGTAGACAACAAATATGAATGTTTAATGCCAAATGCAGGCAAATGTTCTTGTGGCAGTAACTAAAAGCTCTTTTTCTACCTTCTGCCTTGCTCATTTCTGTTCTGCTACCCTGGTCACCTGGCAAGACCCTGCAAGTCTTCTCCAGCAACCCTCTCTCATTTGCCTCCTTCAACAGTGTATCTAATGAGCTACCAGTCCTGTCAATTAGATGTCCCTGGTGTTGCTCTCCTGTGGCTCTTCCAGTCTTTCTTTCCTTTACAGTCTCTTGCCTGTCCCCACCAGCGGGATATCCTTGAAGCACAGATTGAACATGCAACATCCATGTTCCATTCTTTTCTGAACTTCCTCCATTGTCCACTGGATAACAGGGGCTGTCTCTTGGCTTAGTGTTCAAGGTTCAAGCTTAGCCTGTCCAGCCTCTTGCTCCATTCCCATTCACTTGACATAGGTACATCTGCCTAACTCCTCCTGGTTCTCTATCAGGCACCATACGTCTTGTTTTCCAGCCTTTGGGAATACATGTCTTTTGGCAGACAAGCCTGTAAGTTCTTCCTTTTGCTGCAACAGGCTCAGGTCCCTGCAAAATGAATGGCTTCCTGGGAAACAGGGCCCTCATGTCTTTTAATGGCGAGAGAAGTTCCCTCTCTTGCCTTAAAAAATGGTGAAGGTTAAGACCATTCCTAAGTCTTTGCTGTGTCTTCAAGAGCTAGAATGTAACAATGACATCTAGTAGTTTTCCCTAAGCCCTTGTAGATATTCTGTGCATGGGGCTTATAAGGACGATGGCAAAGTGTAATTAATCACAGTGTGTAAGAGGAATGTGGCTGGGGTCCTCTGATGGAGGAGCTAAAACCATTGGCTTCCTTGGTTGTGTGCGTTTTAGTCATCGGTTCAGCAAATATAGTGACTACTGGTCACTGTGCTAGACACTAGTCACTACTGGGCTGTGCGCTTGATCCAGGGGGACACAGGTACATCCGACAAGTGTTCATATCCTGGAGCTCCAGTGCCAACAGAGGAGGCCACAGTAAGTCTAGATTTGTATGGTGCCAATGAAAAGCAGGGGGGGGTTGACCAGGAGCTTTCTCTTTCCCAGGGGCTTAAGAGGGCTCTGTGATTGCCTATTTCCTGCTCTGCATCATGTCTCGGTAGGAAAAATCCGGCCACATTATTTGCTATGTTCTGAGAGAAAGAAAAGCACAAGACTACTTGTTCCAAAATTATTAAGAAATGCAAGGGGGCAACAGCCAGACCTTATACAAAGCCTGGCACCCTTGTGTGTTAGAGGAAGCCCTGTGAAATTGCACAGGTGACGTGCCAATCAAGCAAATCCTGCCAAAGGACTAGGAAGCACACAGAGAGCACGACTGGGGCTCTGTTATCCTTATGAAATGATTCATCAGAGTGTAGAGAGAGCCCAGGTCCTGATGGCCTGAGAGGTACTTGGACACACATAACTGTACACAGGCCAGTGGCACATATATACTCACTGCCTACTACGAGCTAAGAACTGTGGCGAGTGTCAGGAATACAGTGGCAGAAGCAGATGGACACATTTTCTGTCTGTGCGTGTGTGTTTCTCAGTGGCTGACGTCAGTAAGGGAGACCCGCTGTAAACAAGCTCACAAAGAAATGCACATGAAAATCACGGATTAGGAGCAGTGTTGTGAAAATGACAAAGCAGAGTGATTCAGTGGGAGAGGGTGGCAGGGAGAGGGTGTATTAGATTAGTATGATACAGGAAAGCCTCTCCAAGGAACTGTCACGAAAGCTTGGCTACACACAGCTTGTTGTAGAGCAACAGGTAAAGATGCTGCAGGCATCCGTTCACTGTGCAAATCTCTGCAATGCCTTCCTGTCCAAAGTGAATCAGCACGGTGTATTCAGAAATGGTGAAGCCAAGACTGTAATGTTTGGTATCAGGAGGGTGAGAAATGCAGATGGTGATTTAAAGTGAGTTCAAGGAGATATATCCGAGCATCAGAGAGACTCTTATCTCAACCACAAAAAGGTCAAAAGTGGAGCTGTGGCTCCAGTGGTGTATTGCTAGCCCTGAGTTATTAAAAAAAGAAAGAAAGAAAGAAAGAAAGAAAGAAAGAAAGAAAGAAAGAAAGAAAGAGAAAGAAAGAAAGAAAGAAAGGAAGGAAGGAAGGGAAGGAAGGAAAGAAAAAGAAAGAACAAAAGAAAAATGTCAGGGACAACATCTGGTCTCTGAATTCAAGCGGTACATACAATGAGGATGTTTGAATTTTTGATATGATACCCCCTACACCCTTGTAATAAGGGCACAGCTGTCCCCCTCCCCTCCAGATCCTGTGAAGCCAGAAAGATTTGGCACCCCTGTCTTGGGGCAGATGCCTTCCAAGATCTGCTCTGATACTCAGGCCCTGGTGTAGAACTGGGACCCACTTGGAAGCAGTATGTTTGTTTTGGGGGGGGGCGGAATTCTGAGAATGTCCTCAGGTGAGGTCTCAGCCTGGTCCACTGTCGGGCCATCTTCCTTTGCCTGCAAACCCCTCGGAGACTGCTCCGCGGAGTAGTGTCAGTGTCAGCAAGGGGCTGAGATGCTCAGTTTCAGATGAGCTAGCTGTGCTCACAATGGCTGGAGGCAGTGAGGACAGCGATCAGGGAGGATTTCTAGGGCCGGGAAAGACATAGGGGAAAAGCAGAAGGGTGCAACAGGTAGTGGGAAAGACTGTTGAGTACAGATCGAGCCTGTTGCGTGCCAGTGGGTAGGAACGGGTGGCAGCAATGCAAAAGCTCACCCAGTTCTCAGTCTTGGCCCTGCTTGGACTAGCCTGCGGCCATCCTCGAAGCCTCAGCGGCTGCCTGCCTTTTCCCCCAGCTTGGGCCCCAGCGCTGCAGGCTTGCCTTTTCCTCCCTCCTCTCATCCCCCTCCCCTCCCACCCGCCCCTCCGTCCCTGGCTGTCTGGCAGCGCCGCAGTGGTGGCGGCGGGGGGCCTTGGCGACCAGGCTCCCTCCTCTCCCTCCATCCTCCCACCCCCCCGCCCCACTGCCGCAGTGATCACGTCGTCGGAGATTTCCATCGGGGCTAGGAGGCGGGGCCAGGGTGGGGAGGGCGGGGCGGGGCGGGGAGAGTGGGAGGAGTGAAAGTTGGAGCGCCACAAAACCCAGCACCTCCGGCTCGGCGCGGCCAGACCTGCGCCGCGACCTCCACACAGGTGGTCGCGCCGGTCTTCGCGGCGGCGATGTTGCCGAAAGTTCTCCTGGCCCTGCTGAATATATTCATGATCCTCCAGGCGAGGTGAGTCTCCAGCCCGGGACCCCAGTGCCCTGCATGCCCATCTCCAGCTCTCTGGGAGCCCAACTGGCTTCCCGACCCCTTCCTTCGCTCCTCCCCGGAGTCTCAGGCAGCCTCTCCCCGCCCCGTGTCCCCTCGACGCACAGCGGCTGCCACCTGGATGCATCTGGGATGGGCGTCCCAGGCCCCCCAGGGGTCGGGTGGGGGTTGGCAGGAAGTCTTCCGGCCCCCAGGCGCTGTAGGCTTCCCTCTGGGTCCCCCCTATCACGGCGGCGCCCTAGGCACCCAGCGCGAAGTCTGCCTTGGGAACCGGGGCAAAAAAAAAAAAAAAAAACCGTAGTGTAAGCCGCGGCGGAGGCTGGCGCGCACGGGGGCTGAGTGGACACTGGGTGCGTCGAGACTGTATGAGTGTCGCCTCCTCTGCTCTCTCTTGTGCTTATGGTTTATGTTTTGCCTTTTTCTTTTCTTTTCTTCTCTTTCGGAGTGCCTATGGGGAAACAGGGCAGGATGCCAGGCAACTCTGACTTTACTTGCTTCCCATCCCGTCGCGCCTGTAGATGCCCGTCGCAGCTTTGGTTTTGCCTAAGGGTTCCTATCCCAGCTATCCTCCACTTGCAGTGGCTACAAACGGCCTCAGCAACGACCCCCCTCACCCCTTGACCCCCTAGATACCCTACTGGGTCTTGGGTACCACGTAGGTAGGAATGTGACTGTGTGATCTTCTTCTTGGGTCTCAGTACCCCTCCCCCCTTTAGCTTTCCCCACACTGGCCAGGTTCCCTTACACACTCTCCTCACTCCAGGACTTGGCTGCAGAATTGATCCCCTGGATTTCTGGGTTTTTAAGGGGCAAGATGATTGCTACTGCTTTTTGGGTTTTTTTTTTTTTTTTGAGACGGTTTCTTGCTAGTGCAAACTGTTGCAACTTCCTAAGCTTTCTGATCTGTGGAGCTTTCTAGAACTTTCCATGACACTGGCCTTGTATCTTGTTTATCTGTTTTGGAGAGGAACAGGATGATTAATCCCCCTCACACTCCAGGTTGACCTAGCTCTTTGGAGGAAGGATGGAGTAACTCCCTGATACATTTCGGGGGCTCTAAGGTGGGGCTGCCTCAGCAGAGGTTTGGTGCTTGTTTCTCAATGTATGTTAACAACTGCCACTCATCCCGATCACTCTGGGTGAGATTTAGGCTACTTAAGAGATTTAAACATGGTGACTGGCTAGGGCAAAAGATGGCTGAGGGGACTAGGAGGAGAGAGGGGATGAAAGAAAAACAACCCTTCCAGCCAAGGGGGGGGGGAGGGAAGAGAGCTGCAGCAACTGACGTTCAGACCCTGTCAGCATGGCAACCTGTGATGTCAAGAGAGGAGGTAACAATGAAGTATGCTGGGCCATATTCAGCCACAAAACCTCGTTCTGGTCCAGGATCAGCCTGAAACCAGTCCAGTGTATGAGTGTTTTCAAATTTGTATTCTTTCTAGCCGCAAAACATGAGATTGATGGCTTTCTGGAGACAGTTATGTATTGTGAGGAGATCCTTAGCTTCAAGAATCCCAGAATGGGGTTGTTCATTTCCTTATTTTATCTGATAAAATCATAGTGTGGGGTCAAAACAGCCTCAAGCTCCTATGATATAATTTTCTTAGCAGATGTAGTCTAGGGACAGGAGAGCTCTTAAAGGCCGCCATTTTCTATCCTCCTTTCCACAATGCTGGCCCTTACCTCTTCAGGAGACTAAGGGATGAAGTCCCTGCACCCAAAAGATTTGCAAACCCTCAGGGAAGAAGACATCAAGACATGGTCTAAATATGGCATTTAAAAGTATAAATTATTTTCCCAAGACAAGCCCTTCCTTACTGCCTAATGACAATTAGCCACTTCAGAAATGAGACATGGCACCCAGTTAACACATCTGGATGCCAGTTAACCGATTCTAAGACCTTGAAATACTACAGAGAAAAAAATCCCATCCCAAACCTCATGTTGTTGTCCAAGTTGACGGTCCCCTTGATTTGAAATAAAGGGGCTTCTTACTCACTTTACTTCTTAGTTTAGGAAGCAAATGGTCTAATGACTTAGAAATATCATTTCAGAAGTGAAACATATACATTTTTCAACCCTTGATATTGTGACTAAACAGTTGAGGGGATTCTCACAATGTAAACATGCTAATGTAACTGATACCCACATAAGGTACTAAACAGCAGCCACCTCCACCCAAATCTCACAAAATGTCTCCTTCTTCTACAGTCTCTCCGCCAAACAAGACCACTTTCCTGCCTTCCAACATCACACACAATAATTTAGGCTGATGGCTTTTAAAAAGGCTTTTAATTATACATGTGTGCAAAGATATAGAAGAGTAGAGGCACAATTACAATGAATCTCACCTACCCACTACCAGCCAATTTATCTATGAATTACTGCCACTTATTTTCTGTGTCCCCCTACCCACCATCCATTTTTAGCTTTGTTTATTTTGGAACAAATCTCAGATGTCATATCATTTTGGGTGTAAATATTTTTCTTTTTAAACGACTTCACAAATGTAAGAACATTTTTTTATCACATCACTACGTCAAAAATTTCAGAATAATGTATGTATGCTTCAACTATCCTGTCAGTGTTCAAATTTGGGGGGCTTTCTTGCTGTTTTATTCAAAAAAATCAAAAACCACAGTAAGATCCATAGATTAACGGTGGGAGTGTTTTTATTAGTAAAATCCTATTTATTAATTCAGACCCCTATAAAAGTGCTCCAGTCTTATGTGTACAGCTGGTGAGCTGTCAGAAAATGAGCACAGTGATTTCAAGAAAGACAGGTCAAGGATTGGAATATGCCCAAACCTCTGAAGTTCCCTGGCTCCTTTCATCATTACTGTTTAGCTTGACCCTCTGACCCTCTAGGGGAATTTCATACATTAGCAGATGAATCTTAACTTTAAAAGATACAAATACACACACACACACACACACACACACACACACACACACATATTTTCCTTATTGGTTGTGGTGCTCAGGATGGATTACTGCTGGCCCGCCATTTTCTGGATGATAGTCAGTCTCTGGGTATAGAGTTCTGCTTTTCCTCAGTACTGACACAGCCATAAAAGAACTGCTCTTTAGCCTGCCTTCCTCTACCTCCTGTCTCCAATATAATAAGCATTGCAAAACCTGCAAGGGTGTACAATATTTCCGTGATTTTTCTAGTCCTTTTTGGGAGAGGCTGCTTTGGCTTTCTGGAACATTCCTCAGCAGCCATGGCCCTTTAGCCTGCCCCTTCCTCCTAAGTGGTACTGCTCAGACAAATGAGAGGCCCAACCAGTAACAGTCTCTGATTGGACAGAGTTCCTACATTCATTCACATCGAATATCATTTGTATGTGTGGGTCATAATTTTGTTGTTGACTTTTTATGAAACAAACAATTATAAAAGGGGGATAGGCTAGAATGTCCCAAGAGAGTAGCGAGATTTAAAAGAAATTAACAAGTATAATCTGCTAGTGCCTCAGAATTTACTGTAACTAGTCACTAATTAAGCCTTGCATTGCAAATATTTTGGTTGTCTTTATCCTGAGAGGCAGCAGCTGCAGTCCCTTACACAGTGGAGGGCAGGGTTTCATTTCTTGTTTATATTCTAGGCTCGGGGGACATCTGACTACACTGAATAACAAGACCAGTGCTCGTGGTGATGATTTCGTCTACGGCCCCCAGCCTAAGCCCCAGCCTAAGCCCCAGCCTGAGCCTAAGCCTCAGCCTCCTAAGCCTCAGCCCCAGCCCCAGCCCCGCCCCCAACCTCAGCCTTACCCCAAACCCCAGCCTCAGCCCCAGCCCCAACCCCAACCCCAACCCCAGCCCCTGTTCAATCCTCTGGGAAGGAAGCTCCTTTCTGAAGAAACAACACTCAATGTTACCAAGACTGGACGCACAGGTAGCAAACTGCCGGAAGCTTCTCGAATCCTGAACACCATCCTGAGTCACTATGACCACAAACTGCGCCCAGGCATTGGTGGTAAGTAGCAAAACAAAATTCTTCCCCTCCTGGAAGTGGTGAAGGGTTGTGGGCATGGCATGGAGGATGGGCCCACTGTATAGAGGAGGTGCTTCTGGATGAGGAGAACTGCCACTGGCCTGGCAGGTAAGAAATGGTGACTCTGATTGCAGAAATGCCACAGGCTTGCTTTACACTTTTTCTTTTTCCCACCCTCAGTTTTTCTAACTATACAATGAGATGCCTAGAATAAGCAATTGATTGGTAAAGTGTATCTCCAATTCATAACAATGCTTGAGCTGGCTCTTGCCCAGAAAGAAGAAATAAGGAAGTAGTAGTAGTGGGTGTTTCTGCTACTCCTCAAGTGTATCCTTGACATGTAATCTTTCCTGCCTCTGCTTTCCTTGCAGAGAAGCCCACTGTGGTCACTGTTGAGGTCTCGGTCAACAGCCTTGGCCCCCTTTCTATCCTGGACATGGTGAGTACTGAACTTTCTTTACCATAGTTTCAAACCAGGGGCTAAGATACAGGGTTTATGTTCTGTTTCTGTAAAACAAGAGGGAATTTTGTTGTTGGGGGGGAGGGGGAGGGAGACAGGGCGGGAGGGAACGGGGAGGGGGGGAGAGGGGGGTTGGAGGGGGTGTTGGGGGTGGAGATTTTAACCATCACTATCTTGGAAAATATGGCCAGAAAAGGTAAGTTTGCTTCTGCTGGAAGAGGACCTTCAGAATTATGACCATGTCTTCAGTCTTTTGCTACAAATAATAAATAATAAAGCAATTTAAAACACACACCACAATGAAACGTCTCTTTTTTTCCCCTTGATAATTGTTTGTATGAATTTAAGTCTACAGTCACTACCTCTTGCTTTTTCAATTTTGTTTTAGTTGCTCTTCTTCCTCCCTGTCCACCTGTGTCAGCATGGCCTCCAGCTAGCCTTCATCATCTCCCACCTAAAACACACGAAGGGGCTGAGAAGGTGGCTCAATGGTAGAATGCTTGCCTAGCATGCATGAGGCCCTCAGTTCAATTCCTCAGTACCATATAAACAGAGAAAGCCAGCAGTGGTACTGTGGCTCAAGTGGTAGAGTGCTAACCTTGAGCAAAAGCAGCTCAGGGACAGTGCCCAGGCCCTGAGTTCAAGCCCAAGGACTGGCAAAATAAATAAGTAAATAAAACACACCAAGGTGTACACCTATCCTAGTCCTACTAAAGCCAGCCTTCCAAGGGGTGTGCTTCCCTCCTGCAGTCCTCATCCTACATATAATGTTTAGTTCAATTTCACATTGTAGAAATCAAGGCTGTCTCTGTCTCTGCTCCCTTTCATCCCTTTAGAGACCACAGGCTTTGACCACATTAGAATCTGCACATTCACAGAAGACCTTGAACCTTTGAACCAAGCCCTTGTTCAAGCAGTCTCCTGTTTTACTTGCCATTGCTCTATTTTCTTACACATCAAAAGCCTCCTTCAGGGCCCAGCTCAGATGGTACTATGATCACTTGAGTTTCCCTGATTTCCACAGCCACTGATTGCACCCCTCCCATACCACATTCCTCTCTGGGACTCTCATATCTTTCTAGTTCATATTTAATTTGTTTTTCCTAGCTGTTTTCATTGTGTTATTTACCCTGTATCTTTCTGCCTTGCTTTATCTATCCACTATGGACTCCTTGATGCTTAGAATTCAATATATGGTAGCTGACCAAATGAGATATGAAAAATACTCTGAAAGTCATATTTGAAGAGTTTGACAATAAGGAAGGCTGTGGTAATAAACTCCATTGTTGCCATTGAAATGCCTTGGATAGGTTTAACATAGCCACAGGTGCCAAACAATCAGTATGTGATTGAGTGAGTTTAGAGTCTTGGCTTTGAGGTAGACTTTGCTAATTGACACTGGAAGGCGAGTAGCCTTGATGATAAAGAACAAGGTGTTTACATAGGTTCAGTGCTTGAGTGAGTGAAAGAGTGAGGTTCCCCCATGATACTGTCTTTGACTTTCTGGTCCTTGAGACACAATGAACAATTGTGCATAGTTAGATAACAACTGATCTCGATAATACGTTGTCTCAAAAGAGTGAATGTCACGTCAGAAATCGTATGTTCTAGGAATCCAGATGTAATCTAGGTGAACTCTCTTTCAGTTTCACAAGTCTACAAATCAAAGTATCAGTTAGGGGTTGAGGTCTTATCTGAGGGCTCAACTGAGGGAGGGTTTACTTCCTTGGTCAACACCATTCAGATTTCCCTGACTGTGGTCAAGAGGCCATTTAAAGCCTTTGCTATGTGGAACTCTTTATCCTGTTGTTCACAATATCCTGCTTGATTTCCCCAGATCCAGAAAGTATGTGAAAAGGGTTCTTAAGATGAAAGCACAAATTTTTTGTAATGTAATTTTGACAGTGACATCTAACTGTATTCTGTTCATTAGGAACAGATCCTTAAGTTTAGCTGATAATCAAATGGAAGGATTACAATAGAGAACAAATACCTAGAGGTAAAGATCACTGGGGGCCATCAAAGAGGCTGCCTATTACGCATGGCCATGATATTTTCCTGTCCGAACATGTAAAGCCTGGAACTCCTACGTGGAGTGCTGTGAATTAATAAAGGACAGAAGTATGAGAGCAGATAGATCTTTCTGAGATTCTATCTCCGTCTTCAAATTGGTTTTTGTGTTTGTTTTGAGTTTCGCCTCAATGCCAGATTTACCTTTTGATGTTATAAATGTGCTTTCTACTTTAAAATTGTAGTCTCCTTTTGGCCATGTGACTGATCTTTTCTAAGTAGGTATGAATTTAGCAGGCAGAGTTGTTGTTTTTGTTTTTCATTTTTTTGGGTTTTTTTTTTAGTATTGTTTATAAAGTAAGAAACTGTAAGCCCTAAGCAAAAGCTAGAGGCCTTGTGTTTCTAAAAGACTGAGGTCTTGTGTTTCCACCATTTTGGTCATTGTTTACTCTTAATTGAGTTCCAGTCATTAGTTGGTGAACATGTATTCTAGAAGCAGTTTTTGCCCTCTGTTTTACTGTTCCAGGGTAAATCTCCTTCCTTACTAAGTGGTCCATTTGTCCACTTGTCCTCAATTGGTAAGTTGTCCTCAGTTTCCTATGGAAATTTAGAAGATATGGGGAGAGTACCCACAGTGATAAGCAGCTCCAATGATCCTAACCAGTTTTTCTCTGTTTTCTGGATGAACAAACATACTATAAAACAATATTACTGGAAACTTTGAGGCTACAGTCTTCTTGAAATTTGTGTAACATATAGTTTGAGGACACCAATATTTAACATCCTCAAAAGCCCTTTTGGCAATGAGTACTAGCCCCCCTTAAGTCAGTTGATTGATCTCTCCCTGCCCCATATCTCTCTCTGTCTCTCTCTCTGTCTCTCTCTCTGTCTCTCCCTCCCTCCCTCTCCCTCTCCCTCCCTCCCTCCCTCCCTCCCCCCCTCTCTCTTTCTGTCTCTCTTTGTCGGTTGTGGGGCCTGAACTCTGGGCCTGGGCACTGTCCCTCAGCTTAAGCTCAAGGCTACCACTCTACCAGTTGAGCCACAGTGCCACTTCCAGCTTTTTCTGCTGAGGAATCAAACCCATGGCTTCATGCTTGCAAGGCAAGCACTGAGCCACTTTCCCAGACCCATCCCCCCACCAAGTCTCTTAATGCTGTCACTGTCCTCACCTGAGCTGACAAGCCTGGAGGATTCGGTCTTATAATCCAGAATTCACTAAACTTGACATAGCACACAGAACTGGTCCAGAACAGAGCCAACAATTTGATTTTTAACTCAAGAAACCTCAGCTTCTACAAAGTTCTAAATTACTCTTTAAAACTCCCAGCTACATTTTTGGAAACTAACTACACTACTTCCATAATACCAAATTTCTTGTTTTGGCTGAGCTGAAAGTGATTACTTCTGTACCCTTCTATACCCTTCTGTACCCTGTCTGGTGCTCAGTAGTTTGGCAGCACCTTTCGTCACTTTTTGTCCTCAGAGGCAAAGCAAGCAGGGAGTTTTTATCTCTTCACTGAGGGCTCTACTGGCCTCTCACATTTGGGTAGTTCCTCTTGTTTGAGGCAATGGTTGCGTAGAGGAACGACTTAGGTATACTGCTGAGGAAAAGGGGACTTGTAGACGCAAAGGGATTTTTGACATAAGCCAAGGCCTTGCCAGGTGGGGTTATGGTCCAGGTGTTTTGAGTGACAGAACCAGGGTGCTGTATTGACCGGGTGCCTTTGGACAGCTCCCTATCTTTTCAATTTTTCCTAATACCAATAAAAGAAATTAGGTAGACAAGCCTTCAGTCCTGCTGTTTAAAATAGCTACTTGCAGTTTTGTTTGTTGTCTCATGCCAATTTCTAGCTTCTTCTGTTTCTCCCTATTAAACACCCTTCTTGATGATTAACAGTTTATAGGGTAGACATTATCTGGAAACCAAATAATTATGGATATATCTATCCATGTGCACATTTACACACACACACACACACACATACACACACATTCAGAGGTTACTGGCACACATTTGAAAGGAAAAATAAAACAAAGCAAAAAAAAAAAGATTCAATTTGTCCATGTGTAGAAAACATGGAACTAGATCACCATTTCCTGTGACTGAAAGCATTTCATCTTTAAATGTAATTGCAGAGAATGTAGGTTTAAAGTTATTAACATCCATGCTCCCCAAATAAAAGCTGAAAGGGGAAAGTGGATCATATACAATCAAAGGTGGGTGTGCGTGTGCATGTTAAGTGATTTTGAGCTGGGATCTTATTTATGGTAGCTGTGTGTGGCCGGAAAGACACTGACCCGGCTGAAGTAACAGCACAGCCCTTCATAAGCAGCATGATGTGGTGATAAGCCAGCTCATGCAATTAAGCCATTATCACCTGTCTGGTCCTTGATGAAATGTATTCTCCCAGACTTTTGTTTATGTGAGCATATTCCTAGTGTCCTGGAAATGGAACATTCCTACACTCAAAGGTATGCTGCTTTTGTCTGTGGAGGCACAGAGGTCTATGGGTGGCATGAGGTCTTTGCCTACTGGTTAGAGGAGGAGCGATCACCAGGTTATGTCTGGATACAGAAGTTTGAGGGGAGAGGAAGTCCCATTTGCAAATCATTTTAGTCCCCCTTTCATAAAGAGGATAAATATGCAAATTCCAACAAGGCCACAGAGACATTTACCTAAGACTTTATTTATAATGAAAGCATTATAGGGGAACAAAGTAAGACTAATTGTCACTTGAACCTAACAGGTTCCTGCCTTCCATATTCCTGCCCTTAGTCCTATTTTCAGGGTACATTACATTTTCTGGGATGTCACTTTGTTTCAGCCTAGCTATTTCCCAGTCTTTGACATTCATGTGATTCCATGTTCCCAGGTAGGGCCACAGTGCTCACGTGTCATTTTTCATGATCAAGTCCCATGTTGTCTGTTAGTTTGCCTATGAGATGTTCTCTTCCTCTCACTTGTTAGAAACTATGAACAAACCATATAGCTACAGTTACACAAACCCTAGTCCCTTAAGTAGGTCCTGATGAGGATCCTCAGAAGCTAGAATATTACAGCTAACCCTTCCTCCATTTTTGTGACCATATGAGTCCTCCAGATTCTTAGCAACTATTAGCTTTCAGAGAGTAGAAAGGGGCTAGGGAAGGGAACGGAGAGTGCTCTAGTTAAAACCTTTCTACTCTGAAAATGCTGGTAACTGCTGCATGATGTGGGGACCTAGCTGCTGTTGCTACTGTACACAAGCATTAGGCTTGCTAACCTTTGAGTCCTTCCCATTCTCTGATGCAGAGGGGAGCTCATCACATTCCTGCTTCTTAGTCCATTGACACATGTATTCTGCCACATTACCTTCAGGATCATAGATTAGTGTCAAAAATGTATTTGTATGTGACTATCCTTTGTCTCCATAACCACCAAGGGTGTGGTTTTCTGTCCTTCCCACCAGGAATACACCATTGATATCATCTTCTACCAGACCTGGTATGATGAACGCCTTCGTTTCAATGACACCTTTGAGTCCCTTGTTTTGAATGGCAACGTGGTGAGCCAGTTGTGGATCCCGGATACCTTCTTTAGGAATTCTAAGCGGACCCAAGAGCATGAGCTCACCATGCCCAACCAGATGGTTCGCATCCACAAGGATGGCAAGGTGTTATACACGATTAGGTATGGCAAGTGTTTAGTATCTCGCATTTGGGGGCTCTCCCTTCCCTTCTGTGAATTTACCCAGAGTCTTATGGGCAGAGATCTCATCTGGAATAATATTTCTAAGGGCCTGTCTAGATTTCTTAGATAATGAGATCAGCCTCTTCTATATAGATACAGACGCTGAGGCCTCAAAATTAGAGATTCTATTCAAAGTCATGCATCTAGTTCGTGGCTAAGCTGGGACTGGTCTCTAGTTACTTGGATCCAAGTGCAGAGGTCCCTCGACTAGTAAGTACCAGTATGTCTGTCCTGCTTGAACAATTCCATCCCAAGTGGGCCCTGGATGTAAAGACACAGTGGTGGAATTGTCCAGGCAGAGCAGCGACACAGCAATTGGAAAGCTATCTAAAAGTAGGTTAGGTATTAGAATGCCCAGCTGGGAAAGGTTGTATCGGTGATAGGGGTGTGTAGGGGGGGTCATGAAGAATGGGAGACTTTGCCAAAAAGTGGATACTTGGAAACTGGGCTAGTCAAGAAACAAAAGTACATCAAAGTTGGTCCATACTCTTCTCTGATGATAGATCTCAGAGTGCACAGTATGTCCAAGCTGTTCCTTCTCTCTTTTTTGTCTCTACTTTGAGCTTTCTGCTTAAATCCTACTGCTGCCATTTATTGAGTGGATGCCAAGTGCCCAGAACTAGCCTAATGAGGCTCCTTTCTCCCTTTCAGGATGACCATTGATGCGGGATGTTCACTCCACATGCTCAAATTTCCAATGGATTCTCACTCTTGCCCTCTGTCTTTCTCTAGCTGTGAGTACTTTCTTAGGTTTCTGGGGAGCCAGAGATATACTGGGCCCCTCTTTTTCCTCTTCTTTGCCCTCTTCATTTTTTTCTGCTTCTGCTTTTCTCCAAAGATGCCACCAAGGTTGTGCATGCCTCCACCCTCCCTCCATCCCCCCATTCTCCTCTCCTCTCCTGCCAACAATACTGTGCTGCTCTATGTGGCTTTCATGTTGGATTTTCTCCTCACTTGCATCTGCCTTAAATTAGTCATCTGCTTCTAAAGTGCATCTAAAGTATGTCTGCTCCTTTCCATCTCCATCTTGGTTTAGTGCTTTGTCATCTTCCACTTGGACAGTTGTAACATCTTCACTTTGAAGCTGAACATGCCCCAAATTCATTATCTCTTCCTACCTGCTGCCTCCAAACTGAATGTGTTGTTGCTGTGTCCCCATCACCACCTTGCTATTCTAGCGAAGAACTTTGATGCTTCTGTGTCCCTAGCCTCCTGCTTATACGCAATCCATACATCTTGCGGTGTTCCCTCCAGGACTCTGTTGAACCCATCGATTTTCTCTTTGTTCTGACTGTCATGGCTTTTACTCCTGCTTATGGCCATTTTATTGTGCTTAGATTACTACACTAGCCTCTCATAACTGGCCAACTTGTCAACATGCCATCCTCACACAAGAACCAGAGTGACCTAGTAGAAGCATTATCTAGACCAGGGTCACTCCTTCATTTCAAATCCTGTCTTAGCTCTCATGGATCAATTCTAAATTCCTTCATATGGAACTCAAGGCCCTTCATGAGCTAGCTTCTGCTTCTTCCTTCTGCAGAGTCCATCCTCTGTGAGGCAGTCATCCTGCAAGCTTACCATTGCTACTATGAAACCAGCATTCCATTGTTCTATGTCACCTTTCACTCCCCTTCCACCTCATCTACATGGAGAATGTTGACTTTTAAGACTTAATGGGAATGTCACCAACTCTGGGAAGTTTTTTCTGAGTGTGTCCCCAAGAAAACCTTGCTACTTTATTTCTCATTGTCCCATGGGCAGAGGTTTGTCAGAGTCATTCTAAATCACACAGCTCTACACTTAGTGTCTTAATAAAATGTGAACACTTGAGGGCAAATTTATGCCTTTATATCTGTAGTGCAGGCTCTTGTATGAGGAATGCACAAAAAGTGCACCTATTAACTGAAGTTCACCTAACAGGTAAGAGAAGCAAGATCCTGCAGCTGCTGAGGCCAGAATCGGATCTTCTAAGTATGACTCAGGCTGATTCCATGCTGCTAAAGACTCAACTAGGCTTCCAATCTCATGTGACCCATGTTGCTTTTCAGTTTCCTATACTGTGAGCGAGATGATCTACCAGTGGGACAATTTCAAGCTGGAAATCAATGAGAAGAACTCCTGGAAGCTTTTCCAGTTTGATTTTACTGGACTGAGCAACAAAACTGAAATCATCTCAACTCCGGCTGGTAAGCACCATGGAATTCAGGGGTAGGAAAAGGCCAAGGAGGGTGGCGAGGGCACCGATATGAATGGCAAACAATGATCTCATGGGAATACTGAGTAGGATGTGGCTCCGGCCTTGTCAATGCTAAGCCCTTACAACTGTTTGCAGAGGAAACTGAGACTTCGTAACTATGTCCCAGTCTCATCTGCAAAGAAGTAAGTGCTTTGCCAACTCCTCAGAGAGGCTAGGTAAGTAGCGAAAGTTTTAGGGCTGTCAGAATTTGCGACTGGCTTTCTCATGCAGTCTTCAGGTTCAAGGTCTTTGTTATGACTCTGACCTACTTGGATGACTTTTGGGGAATGGCAGTCATGTGAGTTCTCCATACCCAGAACCAATCCAAGATGGTTGAGTGGGAAGCAAGGTCCCTCCTAATGGGAGGTGAAGGCTAGAGTCCTAATGGCATCGGGTGAGGGATGCAGAACTCTGGAGGAAGGAAGAGGAGCTACAGTAGCTGCTGGACATTTATCTTGAACAACTCTGAAAAGTACAAATTGCTTTCAACTGCTTCACAGTGGATTAAAAGTGGGCCTGCTGAGTATTAGTTTTCTGATCTTGTCTCGAAGAAAGACAATGGTGAGAGGGGATTCGGGATCTCCTTCTGTTCTCAATCAGGTGTGAGCATCTTTGCTTGTGTTCCTAGGTGACCTGAACAAGGAGCCAAGGAACCTCCCCAGGGTAGCTCTCAGATCAGCCCTGGAAAACTTCTTCACATGCACTGAGCAAGTTCAGGGCAGTAGAGACACTACCCTCGTCGTTTCCAGAATGTGGATGGAACGAGACTCCCAAGCAAGCCATTTGTCATGGGAAACATCTTGCTTTGCTTTGATGTGGCTCAATAGAAAATCTGCTTTTGCTTTGCTTGTTGAGTTGGTCTTGGACCAACGGACACATTCTTGCTCATCTGGCTAGAGCTATGCTTGCACAGTAAGAGGCAAGGGCTAAGGGCTGCTTTACAAATGCTTTCCTTCTTCCTTCGAGGAGGCAATTTCTCTACCTTTTACTTGGGATCCTTGCTCTTCTGCCAACTAATCACGGGCTTGCCTCTTTGCTTTCTGTACTTCAGTTTTTCCAGATAGGTAGAGACACATCATCCAAAGTGGCAGAGGAGACAAGGCCCAGGGGCTCTCAAGTCACTAGTGGTTCCGTTTAGTAGATTATTGTACTCTGGTTCAAAATGGTACCCTAGTGACTACAAAGCCTCTGAGCCAGCATCATCACCTAAAAAATGACAATAGGTAAGCAAACATAAGCTTTCCTTGGGAGAAAAGAAATCTTTCTCTTGTGCTAGAAACTAGTTGCTCTTGAGTCACAGTTTATCCAGTGTCTCGGTTATCATTAGGCCTAGTTTGATACTCCTCCAATTGGCCCCATCTAGCAGAAGCAGAGGTGTCTGTTCATCTCCTCAGGGTTCAGAATGTAGTGGTAGCCTGCTGCTCTAGGCCCCATTGTCCTTGAACCAGACAATCTTCTTCAGGAGCTCCTCAGAAGGTTCAACCTTATCCCCAGTGACTGAATTACCCTTTACCGCTGGCTATTGAGCCTCTTGCAATGTATCCTGCAATTATCCGGAGTTCACTATAGGAAGAGTCTTCTCTTTCTAGATAGTCCTGCCCATCAGTTAAATTCCCTGTTCATCTGAAATTGGAGTTTCGGGAACTTCTACCCATTGGACCTGGTTCTTTTTCTCTGGAATGATCCAACTTATATTAAGTCTCATCTCTATTCCAAGAAAACACATTTAAAGAACTAATATTATCATCCAAGCTGCAGATCATCTTCCATTTTTAGAGTTCAGAGCCCTAGTTCCTTTTGCTCCCTTGTTCTTCTATGTTTAGGATCCAATGGCCCTTCTAGCTGCAGTCCTCTGAACACAGACTTTAGGTGCTGTGTTCTGCCTCCTGACAGTGCAGTGATGGCCATGGTCTGGGCGAAACAGGTAAGAGTATAAGCACAACACACACACACACACACACACACAAAATATCTTTCTTCCCTTATCCATATTTGGACATTTCTCTACAAGAAGAAACTGCGATGATTTTTACTCTATTTGCCTTCAAAGACAAATTTCCATATCTTGACATGTGGGGAAAGTTCTTCTTTAGCTTAAATCAATTAAATAAAGAAATTCAGTCTAATAGTAAATCTTCTTATAACTCAGAAGTGGGTGGGGCTGGTTATAGCTAATCAGAGGAATCTGATCAATACATTCTGGCCTATAGGCAAGTGTGGGAATGGCTTTTGCTTCACCAATGGAGGAGGTCCAACCCCAAAGCTTCCACTCTTGTAACAAGCTTCCCAATGATCTCAAGTTTCTTCTTTGCCTTTTTCTAGAAGACTCTGACAGGTTTTCCTCCTTGAGTGTCATTGATTCTAAGGTGAGTAGGAAAAGCTGCTTGCATTTGGGTTCAGCTCACCAAATTTCTGCTGGGTAGATGATTTCCCTGCCATGGGCAAGTTAGTGTTCTGGTCTGCATTCCAAAGCTCTTGCCCAGTAACAGGAAGAATTATCGAACATCATTGCTTTCCAGGAAGACCTCATCTTGAACAGCTAGGGACTAAGCTATGCAGATCCTATAGGATCCCTGCCTTGAAGGGACTTCAAAGCCTACATAATTGAGGGCCAAGGAATTCTGTAGCATCACTGAGGCGGGAGTTTGGAGTTTAACTTCACAAAAGAGCCAAGATTAGAGTTATTTAAAATGTAATGTCATGTTGATAGTAAAAAAAAAAATTAATGCTTTGGGATCAGATAAAAGCCAAAAGAAGACACAGAGGAGTTATGGCATCATGCAGAGTTTGAGGCTGATGTGGCAAAGTGTAAAATACCACTGGAGATACAGGATGTCATCAGGTCCTACAGGAGCCATTGCTATGCAGCATGAGAACAAGAAGAGGGATGCAATGCCCCCATGAATGTGAAGACCTCAGTCTTCCTTGTGGATGTATATTCTGAAGACTTGACATCTAGAGGGCTGACTGAAATTTTCATTTTCAGCTAATTCTACTTCCCTGAAAAACTCCATTTTGTTTAGGCATAATTAATTAAGAACAGGAGGTTTCGTATTTGCATATGGGTAGAAATAATGCAGGCAATCTCAGGAAATCAGTGAAAATAGGATTGGCTTTGGGAAAAGTGGTGTGTGTGTGTGTGTGTGTGTGTGTGTGTTGGATCTAGATCACTTTGGCCACAGGTAGAGCAGAGATGTATGGAGAGAGGGAGAAGGCAGTATATACTTTCTGCACCACAGCCTCTACCACTCAGCTCATTTCCTGAGAGAAGCTGGAGAGAGGGTCAGAAGTGCAGGTGTGATGGTGTGCTACTGCACACCATGTGACAGCTCAGTCCTTTATCTGGACATCAGCTGTGTGGTCATTGCATGCAGAGGGGTGAGTGTTGTTTTTTCACTTTTGTCTCACTCTCCTGTTACCCAGAAAAAAGACATTTGGAGAGTGGAACAGTGAAGTGGAGAAAGAAGTGATTAAATTTCTGGACTTGTCTCAGCTCTCAGTTGGCCATGGGGCTTATCGTAGGTCTCCCATCAGAGTTGCTTCAGGGCCTGTGTGTAGCTGAAATGTGCTTCTAGCCTAGGTCTGAGGCTAGGAATCCCATGAAGTGCACAATGTATGTATCATGCTGTGCATGGTGGCAGTGTAGTAGTGAAGTGGCTTTGTTTATGTCTTGCAGGTGAATTTATGGTCATGACCTTTTTCTTCAATGTGAGCCGGCGGTTTGGCTATGTTGCTTTTCAAAACTATGTCCCTTCTTCTGTGACTACGATGCTGTCCTGGGTTTCCTTTTGGATCAAGAAAGAGTCTGCGCCAGCGAGGGCCTCTCTAGGTAAGAGGGCCATGAGGGTATAAACACACAGGCTGATAGCTATAAGCTAGGTTGACCCAGGCAGAGAGCACCCTTCTCATGGTGTCCTTTAAAGAGGCACTGCGCATGTGCAAAGCTTATCCGGGCCTCACTACTTGCTTTTGCAGGGATCACCTCTGTACTCACCATGACTACACTGGGCACCTTTTCTCGTAAGCATTTCCCGCGTGTTTCCTATATCACAGCCTTGGATTTCTACATTGCGATTTGCTTCGTCTTCTGCTTCTGTGCTCTGCTGGAGTTTGCCGTGCTCAACTTCCTCACCTATAACCGGACCAAAGCCCATGCGTCTCCAAAACTCCGCCATGTATGAGCTGGGTATGGGGGTGGTAGCAAAGCTCTGTAGCAAGAGTTATGGCGTGTGGATGGCCAATTCCTCAAGTGACAGGGGGTTCCCTAGGGTGGGGATGGACGTACAGATCTCCCCCTGGGATAGGGTGGGAAGCGCGAGAGGCAGGTCAAGCAACAGTGTGCCAAGGAAGTTTCCAGACCATTTTAGGGCAACCATAAACTTACATGACTCCCCTTAACTCTTCTGCATTTCTTCCCTTTCCCATTTTAGCCTCCGGTTGGTGGCCGCGCCCATGCCCGTACCCGTGCTCGTGCTCGTGCTCGCGCCCGCGCCCGTGCCCGCCAGCAGCAGGAAGTGTTTGTGTGTGAGATTGTCACCTCTGAGGGAAGCGATGGAGAGGAACGCCTGTCTTGCTCGGTCCAGCGCACCCCCAGCCCAGGTAGCCCCCAGGGGTCCCGCAGCCCGCATTCCCGGGTCGCTTGCTATGAGTGCTGCAAGGGTTTCAAAAAGTATTTCTGCATGATGCCTGATTGTGAGGGCAGCACCTGGCAGCGAGGTCGCCTGTGCATCCACGTCTACCGCCTGGATAATTACTCGCGAGTTGTTTTCCCGGTCACTTTCTTCTTCTTCAATGTGCTCTACTGGCTTGTTTGCCTTAATCTCTAGGTGCCACAAGGCACCCTGTGGGGGCAGCCTCTCCATTTCCCCGGGAGGTCCCAAGCCCCTTGCTAAGGGAGGTGGGGGATAGCAGCAGCAGCAGGAGCAGCAGGCGTACTTAGAAAGTAGCTTTCCTTCCTTCCTACCCAAATGCCAGCCCAAGGAGAGTTTGGCTTTACTGCCCTGCTCTCCACTGGCCCCTTCCTTCATTCCGCCTCCTCTGAAACCTCTTTCAGGTAAGGTAGTCCCATCTCTGTTCTTTTAAGGAGCCTTCACGACGCTCCATCTCAGTGGTCAGTTCCCCCACAGGTTCCCATGGATGAGCAGATTGGGAGACAGCTCCTGCCTTATCCCCAGAAACCCATTATTGCCTTTGTGGTGCTAATGGGCCCAGCTTGGCCTCATCCTGAAAGCTTACGGGGCAGCAGTACAACAGGAGGCGGTGCCCATCCTTAAGTCAGTTGAGTACATTCTTGGTTCTATTTCCCTGCCCTCCGTTTCCCTGCAGATAGATAGCTCGTTAGGAGGAGGGGAGCCAGCAAGTGGACCTATTGAGGATGGTATTTTGGCTGCTGTGACACCTCACTCTCCCCCTCCCTGCCTCCATCTGCACTGCCAATTCAATGCCCTGCATCCAGTGGGTATCTATTCTTGTGTGTGGTGATAGTAACAAAACCCTGCTTGATATGCCACCTTTTCCTTCCTAGTTGGCCCTTGTGAAGTTTTCTGTAACTCCCCAGTGACTTTCCCAGCCCTGATCCAGGTGCTAGGCCTTGGTGACTTCCTGGGGCCAAGAAACTAAGGAAACTCAGTCTTGTAGCCAACATGGTTCGCCATTGATTGGTGCTCATCTGAGGCACAGCTTATGAGTCTGGATGCTTCCTTGGCCACTGGACCGATGAGCCACTCCCCTGTTATCCCTGGGGCACACACACACACACACACACACACACACACACACACACACACACCACAATCAATTGAATTCCCTTAAATTTGTAGAGCACTTTACCTTTGACAAAGCACTTTTGACCAATTGTTTCTATTTGGAGCCTCATTATGGCCTGGTGACATCTTCTGGGCAGGATTCTTATCCCCATTGTGCAGATGGGAACCCTGAGGCACAGATTTCTAAGGGACTGTGGATCTCACTGGAAGCCACTCAGGAGCCCACTGTCACTTCTTAGACCACACGGCAGGGCTACATAGCTCTGTTCACTATGATTCAATTCTATCTCTCCTGCTGACACCACAGTGGCCAGGCCCAGAATGGCAGGCTCTCAACATTGGCCTGCTCTGTTAACTGGGCCTGAAGGTGCTCAGACTGTCCCTCCAGGTTGAAACTCTCTTGGCTCTAGTCACCCAGTGAGATGAACTTTGAATTTGGACATGCCCCAACGCTTGTATATGCTGAATGAAATCTGTGTCTGTATTTTATGGGGGGTGGGTAGGGTGGGGTTACCATCTGCTTTTATCATCATCATCTGGAAAGGGGAAATATATGAATAAATATATCAGCAAAGCATTCAAGGTGTGGCTGGTTTCTTTAATGCCCAATATTATTTGCAGCTTAGATGTTAAACCATAAAATCTATAACTCAAACATTTGTTTTCCCCTCTTATCTGTAATTCTCAGACCTACCAGACATTTACCAAATACTCTTTTCTTGTTACTAGGGAACAAAAGGAAGAGAAAATGAAGGAACCTTGTCCCCTTCATAGATTTCCTGACTACTTGTCCCTATGCTTCTCTTCTCTCCATGTTCCTTTTGCTTTGCTCATCACTCTAGCTTTTACCTTACCAGGACTAGAAAGTTTGTAGGTGCCACAAGGCTCAGACTACCCTCTTCCCATGTAAAGATGGTGATACTGTGCCTCAATCAGTTAACAGTAGAATACGGTGAAATCCCAGAAATGTTTACACGTTGCATTTAACTTGCAGCAAGCCTGGATACCTTGCTTTTTCACTTTACAAGAGTCTCTAAAGGTACATTGGGAATTGTTGGGCCTCCCATCTTGTGACAATTGCAACATTAAAGAAACTCAATGATAAGAACCAAGGATGAGATCAAAGTCACTGACATTTTTACCATTAAGTCCTTAGAATAACAGTCAACCCTTTTACCTAGAAGAAGCCTTCATTTTAGGGCTGGGGTTGTAGACTCAAGTGGTAAGAGTGCCAGCATAGCAAGCACGAGGCCCTAAGCTAAAAGCCCAGTACTGCAAATAAGAAAAGAAAGGGAAGAAAAAGAAGAAAAGGGAAAAAAATCCACACAGCCCACATGTTTACTGTGTAATTTTTGATGTCCTAACACATAGCAAATTGCAAGTCATTCAGAATTCTGGAACAAATGAAATATTTCCTCACTTTCACTTATCTTAAAAAGATACAGTGGAATGACAGCAGGCTGGCTTTACGCAAACTAGCAATGTGAATTTGTAAGCACTCATATTTGTGTTTTGAAACATAGAAATAGTGCAAGACAGATTTCATAATTGCAGTACAATAACATTTCAAATGCATAAAATTCTTACCATTTGTAAGTCTTTAAAAGCTCACTTAATCAGTTCTTTAAAAATGAGGAAATTGAAGGCATAATTGGAACTATAATGAAAAAATAAAATTAATGAAAAAAGCACTACACAGTAAAACCCATGAGATGCAGCCAACACTGCACTTACAGAAAAAAAATCATAATTTAAGCATTTCAGTTCCTAAATACAGTGGGAGAGAAATTAGTTTGGCACTGGAAATGAGAAGTTGAAAAGCTTAAAAATGTATTACAACTTAGAGAAGTTTGGGGAAAAGGAGGAATTTGTAATATAAGTAACATAGAGAAGAACAGTTAAGCATTTGAAAAACAGTCAATAAAATGGTGTAGGTATCTCCCTTTTCATGTCCAGATTACTAGATTAAGGTATATGCAGGGCAGAAGTCCAATGGTGTAACTCGTATCAACAACTTACTTCCAGGTTAATCAAATGAGTAACATGAAGCTGAAACATGTGTTGTTTGGAGGTCAAGGGAAGGGGACAGACGAATGCAGAGAGGAAGTGTGGGTGAATGCAGTCATAACATTCAGTGTGCATACATGAAAATGGAACTAAGGAATGGATTAGGTTGGGATAAATGGGGGGAGAATGATGAAAAGGATGACATTGATCAACAAGCATTATACTCATAAACTGATATATGGATTAAAACCCTTTTGTACAAATACTTAAAGATAATAAAAAATTACAGGGAAATCTTAAAGACACTGTAGGACAATATGGGTGAATATGCTTGTATTCTTGGGATAGGAAAGGCCCTCCTAAACATGACATAAAACACCAGAAATTATGAAGGAAACTATGGAAGAATGGGTCCAGATCAAGAAATCATAAGGAAACAAAATAGTATAGCAAAACAGACTGGCAGGGATCAATTCATGAGAAAGTCTCTAAGATCAAAATTAGAGTTCAGGAACTTGGTAGGATCTATATTCTTTGCAGAAAGCAAAGTCAGTTGGAGGAGAAAACAGGACACAATGAAGTCACAAGAGCTTCTGCTGAACGATGGTCAGCTCAGGCATCACTGGGATGGTCTTTCTACATAAAGTCAAGGGGGTGAGCCCTTCTGTCCCCTGACTAGTGAACGTGAATTTGGAATGGGTATGAATCAAGCTATATCTGAGAAGGCTTCCATTGAGGGCTCTCAGCCTCCAACAATGTCAGGGGCTCAAGACTCAAGCTGTGCTGAAGAACATTAGTAGGCATACGTCTCAGTGCAGATGGGGCATCCAGCCGTCCACTCTAATCCATCCTTTATTTTGCTGAGGCTCATGTGTTTCATATAAATAAATTCTAGAACCTGGGTATGTTATGCTTCTTTTCCTGAGGAAAAGACTAGTGAAACACACCACATGCCTGCTAATAGAAAACTGGTCTTGAAACCCTAATCACCATTTCCATCGACTTACTCATTCTAGATATCCTCTCATGTTCAGCTAGTACCTCTGCTTATCTAGGCAATTTGCTTAGTAAACTGACAGCATCTTTCATTCTAGAAGATTATGAGATTCTGCATACCATGCCCTTTTTGGACCATAGTAGATGATTTGTCATTTCTGAAGGATAATATTTAAGCGGGTCACCTAGATGCCAAACATATGCCCCAGTGTATAGCAGTGGCCTCATCTCTTGATAAATAAGGTCCGTTACCTCTTTCAGGATAGTGACTTGATTTGTTTTAACTGGCATTAAACATGATCAAGATTAAAATTTGATGAAACTCTGGCCTTGTTCTCTGGTGAAGGTACTTATGATCTGGGTGTAAAACCTAAACCTGCACACTCACAACTTATGAGAAGCTTGAATTTCATAAGTGGGTCAGCAGGAGTGATCAGAAGCAAAGCCTACTTATATGGCCGTTGATTTAGGGTGGTAGCATCTCTAACTGTTGCCACCCTCAACACACACCATTGCATTTGGCTAGCAGATTCTGAGAAGGATGCTGTAGTAACTGAAATCCTAGGCCTAAATGTTTCATTCCTCTGTCTAGAAAGTAGATATCTGAATCCAACTCCAAGTACATAAAATCAAGTCTGGTGGATTGCAGCATCCCCTTACCTAGAAATGTTGGATGAGGCCCAGCTTTGGTAGAGGCTCCAGACGAAGAAAGAAACCCATATCTAGAATTTCCATTTCTTTACTCAAGATGAATCATTACCCCCATGTAGCTTTGAAGGGGCTCAAGGTGATCAATAGGCATCCAAGTGGCTTATTGGTTTACTTAAAAAATTATAATAAGGAGTCACTACTTGTCTCTTTTAAAGACAAGGACAATAGCTAAATAAGTGTTAGCAAGTAGGTAACTATTCTGTGGGTACTCATATAAAACCTCTAATTCTGTCCTTAGAATAGGGTCACCAGAATGTGAAAATAAAAATACTGTGTAAGAATACCAGTTAATTTTAATTTTGGTGATACTAGACTTTCAGCTCAAAGCCTTGCACTTTCCAATCAGTCCTTCTACCACTTGAGCCATACCAGTCTTTCATAGTTAGAGCTAGCATTTAGTTTATACTTAATAGCTCTTTAGAGACCTGTCTTCATCCTTCTAAGCCAATAATTAAAGTGAAATCCAAGTGAAATAACTAGGCAAAGCTTAAGTTTGGTTAAGGAGAAAAATATGGCACCCTGGATGAGCTACAAAAGTAGGTCACGAAGGAGAAGTGAGAGATCAGGAAAGTGATACTTGGGACTGGGATTTGAGGCTCTTTATTAAGAGGGCTGGAACATGAAATAACTAGCTATCTACTGAACTGGCACTGGTTCCTCAAGACATGGCATTTAACCCTGACAAGAAACCCAAAGGTTGAGAAAAATCTCAGCTGGGGTGGTGCTCTAAGGCTTAGAAACTCTGGTGACCAAAGCCAGGCATGGGGGGGAGGGGGGGCTCATGCTGTAATCCTAGCTACTCAGGAGGCTGAAATTTGAGGATGACAGCTCAAAGCCAGCCCGGGCAGGAAAGTCTGTGAGACTTTTTTTTTTTTTTTTTTTTTGTCGGTCGTGGGGCTTGAACTCTGGGCCTGGGCGCTGTCCCTCAGCTCTTCAGCTCAAGGCGAGTGCTCTACCACTTGAGCTACAGCGCCACTTCCGGTTTCTAGTGGTTTATTGGAGATAGGAGTCTCACGGTCTCTCTTGCCCGGGCTGGCTTTGAACCGCGATCCTCAGATCTCAGCCTCCTGAGTAGCTAGGATTACAGGCGTGAGCCACCGGCGCCCGGCTCCGTGAGACTTTTATCTCCAATAAACCACTAGAAAACTGGAAGTGGCGCTGTGGCTCAAGTGGTAGAGCGCTAGCCTTGAGCTGAAGAGTGCTGGGACAGCGCCCAGGCCCAGAGTTCAAGCCCCATGACTGACAAAAATAAAAATTAAAAAAAATGTGGTGACCAGCACCAAAGGACATATGAAGGCCTAGCTGCTTAACCAGCACTAAATGAAGGGATTCAAATCAGTATGCTACAAAGGATAGATTTAGATGCATCTATTAAGTACAAAAGACCATAAAAATTATGTCTTAGAAGACCCAGAGTACATGCAATTCTCCCAAGATCATGACAAATACACTAAAGCTAAGTAGTGTTTCTCTGCAAATCAATGCGGACTGTAACAGGTATTAACTTGAATAATTTGCTTGAGATCCCAGAAACGGCTTTTTATTGAGATGTCCTTTAATTTTCCTTATAATCCATACTAGATTTATTTTGGTCACACAGGTAGAGCAACATCCTTGGTATCTGCCACTGAGAAATCTTCATTGTAGTAGATGGCTCGATTGCCCTCTTAAAGGTAGATCTCTGGTTGCTATGAATCTGGTGCTTGCTCTTAGTTATAGACCCATCTTGCTTATGGTGGTTTCTGATCTCTATTATTGTGAGATCTTATTATTGTTAATGGAGAACCAATTCTGTAGCAGTATACTTCACTGGCTACCTTGACCTCAATAGTCATAACTGATTTTTTGATGTTTCTTGTTTTCCCCTCATGAATTTTGTCTTAACATAAACCGAATGCCATCATCTCCCTAACCCATAGCTATTTGGGGGGCGGGGGCGGGAGGAGAGGCTCTAGCCTAATGGAAGGTAACTACATTACCTTGTCCATTTCTTGAAAGTGTTTTGGTCCTTTCTTCCACTGTCTATCTTGATAGTTCTTATACTTCAATTAGCAAGGACCATTACTTTCTTCATGGTTTTGAAACCCATGCTGAGATAATATGTTAACACTTTATCAGGGGCTATGTCAAGCTCTTAAATCTGTACGGGGTGGGAGTACTTCCATGCCAACAAATCTCCCTTCTTCAATGTGATGGCGTCTCCAGTGATGACCATTGTTAGAACCCAGTCCTCTGTAGTTCTTCACAGCACCTGGTAGTATATGCTGACTAGACCGTATAGGAATATGGTATCACTGTGAGCAGATCCAGCCTTTCCTGAATCTATTATGATCTCTTAACCCATTATTGCTTTGGGAAAGCCATTAAAAACAATCTTGAGGGAGTTCTAGCTTTTCATGCAAAGCAGAGAGCTATTTCTTTTAAAACAGAGAGAAATTTCCTCCTTTAGAAAACCTAGAAGATTCAGAGAAAGTTGAGCAATTAAGATACTTGAGTATGTAATTTGAGGTGCCTCTTCTTGTCCCAGAATCCCAATCAGGGACCTGACCTTCATATAATCAACATCCCAAGATTTAGAGTTTAACCTCCTTTTGTCATAATTACGTGCTGAATCTCAAAGTAGGCTCTTCCTGTCTGCTTCTGACTGAAAAAGAGTTCCTTTGTAAGTAGGGAGATCCTCAACTTTTTACATTTACCCTCTAATGAGTGACTAGCCTACAACTTCACTTGTCCTTCTCTGGTGTTTCTATTGTACCAAGCATCAGTAACTCATTCTATTGTTCTTATATTTATTATTTCCCCTACATTTTACACGCATGTGATATATATATATATATATATATATATACACACTTTATATATACTATACCCTATATATATATATATATATATATGTGTGTGTGTGTGTGTGTGTGTGTGTGTGTGTGTGTGTGTATAAAGTATGTGTGTACCAGTCCTCAGGCTTAAACTCAGGGCCTGGGCACTGTCTCTGAGCTTCTTTTTTCAAGGCTAGCACTCTTATCACTTTGACCCAAATCTCCATTTCTAGTTTTCTGATGGTTCATTGGAGATAAGAGTCTCATGGACCTTCCTGGTCGGGCTGGCTTCAAATCACAATCCTTACATCTCAGCCTCCTGAGTGGCTAGGATTACAGGCATAAGCTACCAGTGAGCCCCCATTTCTCACACATTCAATAGTTTATACACAGACACTGGGCTACTTGAGGGAGGGGAGGGGGCATGCTTTGTAAGGCTGAACACCTCTTTTGATAAACTTGGGAGAACAGGGCAAGCTCCCTACACAAACCTTGGGTGGAATGAGTAATTATTCCCTAGCAGCCTCTATTCACTGGAAGCAGCCCCTCCCTCACTGAGAGAGCTTCCAGGCTTAGAATTGAGAATCCTGGCTGCCCCACCCACAGATGTGGCCCTGCAGCATTAGCTGACAGAGCTGGAGGCTTGGCTGTGCACCTCCAGGAGGAAACCTCTTGACCCAAGTTACTGCCTACCAGCTCACCAGAATTATGGCCGAGCTAACTAATACCACTTACTTGGGCCCATGCTCCTGAAGTAGCTCCACCATTCTGGGATCTCACTCTCTAGTTTATTGCACTCTTAAGAAATTATGTCCAAGAACATAGTGCTGGAGCCACATGCCTGAAATCCTAGCTACTCAGGAGGTTGAGATTTAGGGATTGTGATTTGAAGCTGCCAGTCCTGGCCTTAAACTTAGGGCCTGGGCTCTGCCCTTGAGCTCATTTGCTCAAGGCTAGCATTCTAGCACTTGAGACACACCTTCATTTCTGGATTATTGGTGATTGATTAGAGATAAAAAGTCTCACAGATGTTCTGCTCAGGCTTGCTTCAAACCTGTGATTCTCAGATCTCAGCCTCTTGAGTAGCTAGTATTATAGGCATGTGCCACCAGTACCTAGCTTAAAACGTCATTTTAATAATTGGTTCTGGCCATCTCAGCCTGAAAGAAGAGCACATGACCAGGGCCTCCTAGGCATCCTTCCACAGAAATTTGCCCTTCTTTCTCAGGAAATCCATGCAAATGAAACAGATACTTCATCTAGCTGAATTGTGCTGCTTTCAGCCACACTGTGTACATCTGCACCAGGAAGAATTTTCTTTGTGCCTATTCAGCATCCAAAAGGAACTGTGTAGAGCTATTTCCCATTTTCTCAGGCCTAAGTCATACCATCTGAGGATCTGGCCCCAGCTACCACTCAGCTTCATAATCATCAGCTCCTAAGGAAGGAACTGCAGTTTTCTGAAGCCTTGAAATGTTTTAGGCTCAGAGCATTAACACTGGGTTTTGCTGTCCTAGAACGCCAACTCGTCACCACTCCTCCATGTGTTCTCTTAGAAGACATCTCCATCTCTCCCTGATATAACTACTGCTCCTAGACCCCAGGGTACTATGGGTAAATATGGGCCCAACTGACCCTAGTTTAGAGAGCAAGCGTTCAGTGGAGGTTTGAAGAATAGACTGAGTTGGAGGACCTACTGAGAAAAAATGTCACTTATATTCTCAAATAACAGTCAAGCCAATCCAAGCCAACATCTTTTTAATGTTACGGGGAAGACAAAAGAATTTTCCATTTCTTTAGACCATCTATTTTACTACTGACTCGTTTCCCATTTCCAAGGAAATAGTCGACTGCTATGTTAACTTATTCCAAGTGACAAAATAACAGTCTTCCCACTGATTGAATAATTAGCAAGAGACACACCTGAATTATATTTACAGCAATACATGTATGGCTACCATTGTTCTTAACTTTGCATTTTAAAGCAAATAAACTGTCAATTATAAGGAACAGCTGAAAAATTACAGAGGAAACAAAGGTGAATTTCATAGTCACCTAACTAGAACAGGAAAACAAAAACTGGGGCTCATTTCCAATGGGGCCAGAGAAGCTGCTGTGGCCACGACTACAACTCATGCTTGGCGACGCCGTTCCTCTCTCAACGCCTCATCATATAAGATAGGGAAGGCCCTGGGATCAAGCCCACTGAACTTGGCCCAGTGCACAAGGATTTTCATCTTGGTGGTTTCAGCTCGAGCCCTGGGGCCCCACAGGAACTCATAGACAATGGGATTAGCATGGGGCACCTGCCGGTATTCCAGGTACTGCAATCGCACAAAATCTCCCATGACTAACCTCCTAATATTCCCATAGATGTAGTGCCGTCTCTCTACACAAATCCCCATCTTACACAGTGCTCCCCAAATCACCTCTTCAGTGGCACGATTGCCACTTCTAAAGATGAAGCACAGGACCATAATGAGAAGGCCTGTCTTGGGCACTCCTGGGACATCACTCCGCAACCCATGATATGTGAGCCCCACAGCAGGGACAAGGATATAGGAGCGGTGGATGGTATTTAGTTTTTTCATTTCAGTGCCAAACACTAGCTTCATGCACTCACGGGTTTTGTTGAAAATTGCAGGGAAGAAATTACGGTGACAACTGACCACATGAGTGAGAATTTCTGCCCTATTGACTGGCTGCCTCATCTGATATCTGAGGAGCAAGAAGGGCACCAAGGAAATTGAGTAACGCAGCAAGGACAAAGGACCTAACATGTTGCGGTGGAATAACAGATTTTCGGATCCTTGGCTTCTGGAGCCCTGCTCAAATTCCATCTCTATCTCTACACTAGAGACCAAGGCAGTAGGGGGAGAGGAAGCTCTTGGTGGACTCTGGGGATCACATGGTATCCCAAAAGCAGTCCCCTCCTCTGGGGTGGCCAGCATCAGAGTCGAAGAAGAGGAAGAGGCACAGGCAGTGGCCTCCTCCTCCTCCTCCTCCTCCTCCTTGGGGTCTAGCCCATTCACCAGGCCAGGCTCTGGAGCCTTTCTTTTGGCCTTAGGGCTTCCCTCATTGTCTTGCTGGTTCTTCTTACTATGAGGCATGATGGCTTTCCCTGGAGACTGCAGGCAGGACTTTGGACAGGTACTCAGTGATGGGAACTCACAGGCCTAGGGGAGAGAAGAAGCATGTGAGTGGACTCAGTTGAGAACCACATCCTTGGCAGCTCTTGAAAAGGCCTATTACAAAAAAAAAGCAGCTTGTTGCTGTGCACCAGTGGCTTATGCCTGTGATACTAGCTACTCAGGAGGCTGAGAGCTGAGGATGACAGTTCAAAGCCAGCCTGTGCAGAAAAGTCTGTAAGACTCTCATCTCAAATTAAAAACAAAAAAGGCCCCAAACTGGAAGTGGAACTGTGGTTCAAGTGGTAGAGTGCCAGCCTTGAGCACAAAAGTTCAGGAACAGTGCCCAGGCCCTGAGTTCAAGTCCCAGGAATGGCATACCCACCTACATACACACACAAAAGCTTATTAATGTTTTTTTTCTTTAGATAGTGTTCTATTTCCACCTGGTCTCCTATCTTTCTGAGAGCTTGAGAGAATTGAAATTGCTTCTCAGGATATAGACAGCTGATAGAGCTTGGGGCTCTGCATCAACTAATAGGGCATGTGGGGTTGAACACTATGGGATTTTGTGTGTTCTGGTATACGGGGGACACTTAGTAAACACTCAGGGTATATACCTCACCTAGACACCTGACCCTTCTTGGGCACCTCCTCCTTTGTGACCTGAGGATGCTTTAGACCTTTTTCTTAATTCCTGGTCCCTGAAGCTTGTGGGAAAGGCACTGAGAGCTCTCTCTCTCTCTCTCTCTCTCTCTCTCTCTCTCTCTCTCTCTCTCTGTCCCTTCCTGAGGCAAGGTGAAGTTTCACTGTTTGGGGGATAGAAGGCCTCCTCTGTGTTCACCCTGGACGCCAATTGTCACCTTAAAGGTTCTAGGACCCTCTCCTCTGATGGCTTGAGGCAATCTTTCAAAACAAAGGTCCTCCTCCCTAAGATAAAACAAAAGGCAGTGAAGGGACCTTATATCTTGCTACACCTCCCAGGAGAGACTAAAAGCAGTGGAAAGATTCATTGGAAGCCATGTAGATGTGAGACCTGTTCAGTCCTCATCTTGGTAGATGGCAAGGTATGGAACTCTATCCTGAGGATCTTAGTCCACTATTTAAGACACAGCCTTTGTCACACACTGGAAAACGAAGTGCAGGGAGGCCAATCCATTAAGAGTCATTACATTTTTCTAGAGCTAACAAAAGGGGAAGGTTGGGGCTGGAGTCCCATGTGCTTTTGTGAGGGTGATCCCCTCTCTCCTCACCTTCACTCCTGGCAGATCCTGGACACCTCCCTCTGCTGACCAGATATGGTCCTTTCCACTTTCCTGATGCTTCCTCTGATTTCAAGGCCTCAAGGTCCTGAGACCTGGGAGACAGAAGTGTGGATATAGCTCATTTGAACACCTCTGCAGGGGTTTCCCTAGGCTGAAGGAAGGAGCAAGTTTCTGGGGTCTTCTTTTGTCTGGAATATCCTAAATATATTCCTATTTATTCCATACAAGGCCCGGTCCTTTTCCTGTGTTGACTTATACATGTACCTTGCAGGCACAAGGCCACCATGTCTCCTTAAGCCCCACCCCAACACTGAGCAGGAAGCCTGAGAAATCGTGTCTTCCCCAAGTTCCTATTTTAAAGCCACCTTGGGGTGCCAGGAATGGCAGTTGTCCCATGTGTTGGATCTGGTGTCTTCTTGGTCCTCATTGCCCCCCTTCCCCCGACGCCGCACCCCGCCCTGGTCTCTTCTGAATGGAAGTCACATTCCTCAGACAGGAAATGAAGATGCTCTGAATTTGTTCGCTATGCTCAGGGACTCCCTAGGTTTATGGGAAGGTAGAGGTCTCTGATCTGGGTGGCAAGACCTTTCATTCCTCTCTCTGAATTCTCCCCCTTGATTCTAGACAGGAACTTCTCCCTCTGAAGACCCGAGTCTTCTGGTTAGTTTGCAGGGACAGATCACATGAAGGAAATGTCTCAGTTTGACAATGGAGGCAGGGATGTACCCCATGTGTCCTGGGGACCTGGACCACTCTGGCCTTCCTCATGTGTCACCTGATTTCTACTGTGTCCCTTATTGTGCTCACCTGAGGCTTTGCTCCTTCCACCTAACCAGTACCTTCTCTCAGACTCAGACATGGAAGTCAGGCGTTACCAGGCTGGTCATTCCACGTAGGGGCCTCCCCACACTATGAGCAAGGGTAGGCTTCGATGGGGGATCCCTTTGTCCTGAAGTCTGAGATTCTCTTCCTTAAAATATATGCCCTGTGCCCATGAATGTGGGTCTTCACTTCTTTCCTGATTCCCAGATGTAGAGTTAGGGGTTAGCACACCTGTCCCAGGAACCTGAACCACCTAGGACTAAAAGCTGAGATACAATGAGTCTTCCCCCTGATTCCTAGCATAGTCAGACTTGGTCCTATGGTAATGTCATCTGCACCTCTTAGTCCATGGCTTTGATTCCCATAATGAAGGGTAAGAAAGTGAAAGGCACTCAGATGACTAGATGACCTTTGTGCATGTCTAACAAGAAGGGTACTGTTGGGTTTGGGAGTGACCTTTTATCTAGGGTGCTTCCTCTAGCCATATTCAGCTCTCAAGCTTCATACCTCAAAGAGCCCATAGATCTTCCCTTCACAGATCTTCCTCAAAGCTGTGCCCCCAGGGTTCTTTGAGGCAGGAGATGGGGGAGGCCTGCAATCACTGTTCTGATTTGAAGACTGAGCAGGGATCACAACAGATGCAGGTTGGATTACTTTCAGAAACTCTATATGGTGGGGGGCGGGGTTCTGTGTACATTCTCAGTTCTCACCTGGACACCTCAAAGAGCCAGGACTTCTTGGCTTCGCCAACCTCTGACCAAGGCTGCAACTCCCAGGGTTTCCTGAGGCAGAAAGGGGTAAAAGGGTATGGGGGCACTTGCCTGACTAGATACCACAGTGTACTCCCAGGGTAATAAAGCAAGGTACGACTGGATTATTTAGTCACTCTCTGTGAGGGGTGCAGCCTGTCTACCTGCCTTTCTCACAGCCATACTTTTCAGAGTCCCAGCCTTTTCCTCTGCTAGATCTCAGTCGAGGGTACTGATTCCAAGGCTCCTCTGAATTTGAAGAAGGGGTGTGGGAGTGGACTAGGAGGTATGTTGATGATCTCCTGCCCATATGTGCTAGGCTGACAGAGGCAGATCTGGATTATCTGGGGTCCCTGCTTGTGGTAGGTGGTTTGTCCTAATATTTCCCAGTTTTCAGGTGGTCCTCACAGACTTCCCAGTGGCCATTTCCCTGAGGAGACCTCCAAGCAAGGGTCTCTCAGGGTTCCCTTGGGGGACATCCTCTATCTTCCCCCACTCTCACGGGACTTCTCACAGAGTCTGAACCTTTCCCTGATAAATGTCCAAGTAAAAGTCTAATTCCCAGGGTTCCCGCAAGCAGGAATGGGGGTTGGGTGAGGGAATGTGGGGGAGGGGTGATGGCGCTGTAACTCTATGGTACTCCGTAGTGGTGCTAAGGTAAAAAGGGAGACAGGGCTGGATGTGGGGGGAGGGGAGGGAGAAACTCTACCTTGGGTGTGTTTCCTCTGTCCTCCCTAACTCTCACCAAGATGGCTCACAGAGCCAAAACATGTCTTTTTCCGACATCAGAGCAAGTGTGTGACTCCCAGGGCTCCGAGAGACTAAAGGAGTTGTGGGGGGGCGGGGGAATGCCCACCTGATGTCCCTATGTGGCACAAAGGTGACGACAGGGTCAGAAATGGATTGTTTGGGGTCCCTCAGCTGTCACTCTGACCTGGTACGACTGTCGAACCACTTTCCTCACATACCGGGGATCCCCAAGGGAGAACGAGTGGTGTGTGTGTGTGTGTGTGTGTGTGTGTGTATGGGGGGAGGGGTGATGGGAAGGATGGTGGTCCTCTCCTGACTCAATGTCCCGTAGTAGTGCTGAGGTAAAAACAAGGAGGCCACACGAGAATTTTAAGGGGGGACGTTGTACCTTCGCGGCGTTTCCTTTGTCCTCCCCACCCAACCGTCACTCGACCCCTCACAATAGACCCCGAGCATCCTCTTCCTTCCACAAACCTGACTAAGGGACCCCTGGAACAAAAAGGAGGGGTGAGGAGGGGCGAAGGTGACCATGTAGCTAACCCTTTGCGGCTACCATTGTGACAAGAAACAGGGGTGGATTTTCGAGGTAAGCCTCTACCTTGGGGATGCTTTCCCTGCTCACCCTCTGCTCTCACCGCAACCTCTCAGAAATCTCCCGCGTCCTCTCCCCTCCACAGGCCTGGACCAAGTAGGCCAGTCTCAGGGTTCCCTGAGGTGAATGCCCAATGATGGCGGTGTCCTGAGTGGACACACCCTGATGTTGCCGGGTAGAAAGGAAGGCTATGGACTATTGGCAGCCCTCGACGTAGACGTGGTCGTGGTCTGCCCCCCTCCGCCTTCCCCAGTTCCCACCGGACCCCTCACCAACTCCTGACAGCCTCCTCCCCCCTGCCGCAGAGCCGGACGGACGCTGCCGCCCGCTGCTCGCCCGCTGCTGCTCACGCTGAGGTGGGAGCTGGCGTGGGGGGTGGGGGGCACTGTCACGTGCTGAGGCAAACTCGTGTGAGGGAGGGGCCGGGGCAGGCAAAGGGCGGGAAAAACTGATGCTAGTCACATGAAGACTGATGCCAGTCAGGTGACTTGACACCCTCTAGAGGTGCGAGGCAGAAGGAATGGAGGAACGGGAAAGGGAGGGAGAAAGGGACAGGTGTGCATACCAATAGTCATGTGACTCAATGCACCCTAGTAGTGCTCGGCAATATAGACATGACTAGACTACTTACGGAATCTCTTCGTGGACAGGACTTCCTCTAGAACCACCCAGCTTCTACATGACCCCTAACCCACTCCCAGTGGCCTCTTCCTGTCACAGACCCTGAGCAAGGAACTAACGCTCGGAACTCCCTCAGGAGGAAGAAGGAGCCAGTCAGGGGTGGGGGAGGATGGGGAAGGGGTCAGGGAGAGGTCACAGAGCTTCTCTAAATAGAACCCCAGAGTCTGGGACAGCTTCGGCCAGCTTCGTGTCAAGGCTCAGACTCCCATGATTCCCTGAGTTGGAAGGAAGGACCTTGAGAGGTGGGGAAGGGTGTAGTACTAATGCCAATGCTGCTTAAGTCATGTCTCCCGTCCACACCCCTGAAGGTCAGACCTCAGGCCTAGCACCTAACCCCGCCCTTTACCTCACACACTGCCTTTGATGTGACCCTGGCTCAGGTACTATCTGCTTTGACATTACATCCAGTTGATGTATGTGGCTGACCAGGGCTGACAGATACCATGAATAAAGATTCTCCACAGTCTCAGCCTCCCTGTCTTACAGCATCCGTTTTAGTTCCTGGCAAAGCCTAGATATCCTGCCCTTTACAGACCTTAGTCTGCTAGGAGATTGGTCAAGGCTGACCATGCTGTCCAGAGCCATCCAGGATTGATCATGCATCCCACCGGAACTTCAGTCAGTACCATGAAGGGACTGACCAGTTGTTTCTATGGGGTTTCTTTCCTAGCTTCACATAAATAGTTGAAAAGTATACTTTGGAAAGATTTATTTTTGCACAAAATGGATTGATGGTGACAGATAATGTGCACATTTTGAGAAATTAACATCGCATAGTTGGGTTAATTTTTCTTTTGAAACCACAGTCAGGAAATGATTTTGCATCACATCTATCTATGTTGATATATACACATACATATATACACACATATGTACGCATCATACACAGATCAGTACATACATAAGTAGGTAGATGATAAAATGTTAATATTCTGAACTTGATTACATTAAAAAAAACCTTAGAAGTTTACTAAAGCAACCTCTTTGTATATCTGTGAGACACTAGGGCAATGATCACCCGAATCACATGCTTACATATGGGAGTCACAGTGCTACTGTGTTGTACTTGGAAAGCAGAACATTGAACTAAAGACTGTTACTATTGAATCCTTAAGATCTTAAGAATTTCTTCGGATCCAGCACCCCTTTCTGATTTCTCCTCTGATGTCTCCTGTTTGAAATGGGATGTCTGTCCTGGGCAAGCCTCATTATTGTGTTTCAAAGCACATAACTTGTCTGATATCTTAGGTTTCCATATGAAGAGGAATATTTGTGACAATATATCATAATTCATATTCCACTTTTGATAAGGCTTCAGCCTTTAGGGTTCATGCTAGAATGAGTGAACACTACTGGGGCTATTGGGATGGAATGAAAGGACTTTGCATGTGAGATAAATGGGAAGCTGGAGGCCAGGGGTTGAATCTAAGAACTAGTTCCTGGGACAAAGTCCTCACCTCCAGTATCCTGTGTTTGGTCCTAGGGCCTCTATGGATGTAATTATGGTTAAAGGTGGTCACAAAGTTGGGGCCTTGATCTAATAGTATTAGTATTCTTATAAAGATAGGGGATGAAAGAAAGCTATCTGTCTGTCTGTCCATTGTCTATCTGTTTTTCCATCTATCTGTCTGTCTGTCTCTGTCTCTTTCTCTCTTTCTCCCTGCTCTCCCCTATTACAGAGACTGAAAGAGGGCGAGGAAAGGGTACAGTAAAAACCCCAGCCATTTAAGCCAAGAATCAAACAGTCCTTCTAGACCTTGATTAGAGAATTCTAGCCTCCAAAACTGTAAGAAAAGAAATTTTGTTTCAACCTCATACAAATGGCATGTTCTTAGAGCAGCCAAAGCTGAGTAAGATGTAATTGAATGTAGGAAAATCTTTATTCTCTTTTTTTCACTTAAAAACATTTGTATTTGACATTTAGGCCTATAATTCATTTTGAGTTATATTTTTAGATGAGGAAAGTTATGTATGTTGGTTAATGTATCAGTTTGGTTAGATCACAGCATAATGTTGTAGTTCTAATAAGTATAGTAATGAATGTGTTCTGTGAAGGTATTTTATAGATAAAGCTTTAACAGCCCAAAATGGAGGTTTCCTGAAGAAATAGTTCTGCCACAAATTTGGAACAGAGACTTTGTGTGTAACTAGACCATTTTCAAAAGAAAAAATACAAGAGTCAAAAAACATGAAAAATGCTCAGTATTATCAGACATCAGGAAAATGTGATCAAAACTACAATGAGACTGCACTTCAAGCTAGTTAGAATGGCTACTAGCAAGAAAAGAATAAAAGAGATGAACATGTGAGATTGAAAACCCTAACACATTGTTAGTGGGAATATAAATAAAGCCATCATGAACAGTATGACAGTTCCTCAGGAAGCTAAAATGACATCTACCTAATGACCCAACCAGCCCATTTAAGAAATCAGCATACAATAGAAATACCTGCGTTCCCATATTTATTGTGAACCATTAACACACAATAGTTAAGATATGGACTCGACCAATTTCCTATCAGCAGTTCAGTGGATATATATTTATATATCTGATATATATATATGTATATGTACAATGGAGTATTACTCATTCATGCACAATAAAATGATGTCATTTGCAAGAACATGGATTGAACTACAATGCATTATGGTAAGTGACGTAAGCCATACACAGAAAGATAACTATCATGATGTTCTTTCTTAGATATCATGGATGGTGAATTCAATTTGAATGCAAGAATGCAGGTTTT
The DNA here is from genome assembly GCF_000151885.1 of Dipodomys ordii. Lineage (NCBI taxonomy): Eukaryota > Metazoa > Chordata > Mammalia > Rodentia > Heteromyidae > Dipodomys > Dipodomys ordii. The sequence goes on from NW_012267305.1 coordinate 684,782, forward strand.
GAAGAGAGGAGGAAGATGGATAAAGGAATCAGATTTAATAGTTACATGCTGCATATGTTAATATTACCCTGAGCCAGACACTGTGTCATACATGTAAGTAATCCCTTCTACTTGGAAGGTAGAAATCAGGAGGACCAAGGCTTGAGTCCAGCACAGGAGAAAATTTAGCTGAACTCCATCTCAATAAACAATCTGAACAGAGATATGCAGAGCTGTAATCTCAGCCACAGGTAGGATAGTGATTTAAGGGTGGCTCACACTCTAACCAAAATGTAACTAAGTTAATAAAGGGTTGGGACATGTGTTGCCTGCTTAGCTGGTGTGAAGCCTGAATTCTAACCTCAGTACTGAACAAAAAAGCTCATACTGAAATTCAATATGCATAATTTATGTTCCATTTGAACGTGGTCATTTTAATCTAGGAAAAAAACATCAGGGGACCTCTTTGAACACTGGGAAAAGGAGTTAGGGAGGATGGGAGAGTTTTCTGGTAGTCACCAAGAAGTAGGATCTTCAACACGTCTACAGGTGGGACATTTGCAGCCTAGGCAATGATGAAGAGTGGGAGAGAGCAGAATGTTCTCTCCTGGGAAACATGGGGAGGTAGAACACCCTCTCTTCACCACCGTGGGATCCAGTAGAAATGAAATAGGGAGATGAGGAGGGATGGTAAGTCAATTTGAAGATCTTTGGGAGTGCTAGCAGCAAGAACATCTTGGCCTCCCCTCCCTCCACAGAAGAGTCAGGATGGTGCTTTGTGGTGCCCAAGCCCCTCCCAGGCCAGTACTAGACTAGCTTGAGGAGTTGCTTGCTGACCAAACAATGGCTAAGTGTGGGATCACTCACTGTCCTGGGAGGAAACATTCAGGGCAGTCTGGAGGGGAAAAATGGCCAGAAAGCTACCACCACGTAGCACAGACACTGAACATCTGACTTCAAGTTCCCCAGGGAGGAGGAAAAGGAGCGCCAATGTTCAACTCAGGTTCCAGCCAAAGGTGAGCTAATGCACCCAAGGTCCTCTTATTCCCCCTGACCCCTCCTCCCATAACTCCTTCCCTGTTCACATGTAATGCAAACTCCTCAGACTATACCCTTTCCCATGAAGTCCCAGTACCCATGACCGTCAACTTTGCTTTCCCAAACCAATGCTTGTGATGTCCCTGTTGTCCTTCTAGCTTCCTAGGACAACACTGAAGGCTCCCCCCAAGCACCATTAAAGGCTTCTGAAGAGAAAATCTTTCTCTACAACTCAGACTGATTCAGTGAAAGCTTAGAGAAAAGAAGAAGACAGGCATAACTGTCATTACCTGGTAAGTAAGGCACTTCAATACCATGAACTCAAGCAGGAACAGAAGAATGAGGTGAAGTCCACCAGATCCAGCGACTTGACAGTGAGGCCCAGGGACTTCAGAGTTGAGTGAGAGTCTCCAATGGTTTGGCTGCTGGCAAGTGGTTCTTTGGATAGGCAGGTTCTGTACAACTGGTGTACAACATGGAAGAAGAGAAACTGACCTCTCTCAAGATATGTGAGTATGCACATGATCAGTGACATCTGAGAGGGAGGGACAAGAGGAAAGAGGCAGTGTAAGAAGGGCAGGAGGTGGGGCATCTTGAAATGCAAATCTCATATGTAAATCTAAATTTGTGCTTCCTTAGATAAACACTTAAGTGTTCTATATTATTTTCCTCAATGTCTTTTGATTTATTGATTATTTAAGAATATATTTTCCAATTTTTCAATATATGGGCACTGTCTGCATAACTTTCTCTTTTTTATTATTATCTTTAAGTATTTGTACAGAGGAGTTGTCATTCAACAAAGCAGTTTATGAATATAATGAAACTTAATGTCACTTCTTTCAACATTCTCACCTATCCCTCCAAACCCACCCCTTCATTCACTTTTCTTAATTTCATTGGAATATACATTGAATTATTGACTTCATTCTGGTTTTGATTGTGAGGTATCTTGCATTGTGGTTTAGGCAGCTATTCTACCCCTTAAGCCCTATCTCCCATCCCTTTCTGCTTTGTTTTCCAGGTGGCATCTTGCTCTATGCCTTAGTGGTCTTAAGCTGTCATCCTGCTGCTTGAGCTTTCCCTCTGTTTCTGGGGATGCTAGGCTGATACTACTGAGCCGGCCATTGTGTTTCCTCCTTAGTTGTAGTAACGGGCAGGCACATGTCTGCCTGTTATCATGATTTTTTCTGCCGGAGCTGGTCTCAGTCTGAGAGCTTCTGATCTATGTCTTTCAAGTAGCTAGGATTACAGAATTGCACCAACACCCATCCTTTCTAGTGTTTAAGTTTTATTTATTTTTTAGCCCAGAATACCAGCTATCTTGCTGGTAAATATTACACACACAAACTTGACAGGGCTGTTTACATTGCTACTGTTGGCTACAGTGTTCTATATATTTTCATTAGGCAAAAAGTGGTTAGTGGTTTTATATATCTATATTTTTTACTTGATTTGTCTTGGAAATATAGATGGACAATTCAAAGAGTTTTGACAAATACTTAGTCCTGTAAACTCACAAACACAATCCAGATATGAAATATATTCATCATCCTCTAAAGTTTTTTCAGACTACAGCTTCAGTAGAAGTTATGTGTGCAGAAGTGCTCACCTGCCAAGCAACAGCTCCATCCTTTCCATCCAAAGGTAAGTGGGCATAGAATGCACCTGTTGCTAGAACACCCAGACAAAATCCAGAAAGAAAAGGAGATCAGTAGTATCATAGTATAGTATCGTAGCTTGCTGGTCTAAAGATTGTTCCTTTCTATGTACTTATCAGCCCCAATATTTGGCCTCCCTAGGTTTCACTTGGTGACTTATCTCCTCTCTTCCAACTACAATGGCTGCTTGCTCAGCATTCCCCAAGTGCTGCTCCTTCCTGGAGCAGAAATCTCAGCCTGCTTTACTTCACCCTCCAGATTCTTGATATTTCTTGAGGAAGACACAGTAAGAGCAAAGGAATCAAACTTTATTCCTTCCTTTAGATATCATACAGGAGTCAGAAGTACTATGCTTGGGTTCATTGTGTAGACACAGTTTGGGTGCAAAGATGTAACAGGCAAAACCCTCACCAGGTCACCTTGCTGAGAGATATTTTCCATTATGGTTCAGGCATCTCCCTTCTGCACCTGTCAGGCAAAATGACTCTTTCTGAACATGGTAAGGATTAGGCACAGAATGGCAATGCTAGTACTGATGGCAGCCCAACAATTCCCTCTGTACTCTTCTTAATATTCTCTGTCTGGAACTTCAGTCCAAAATAAGGGCTACAGCCCTTTGTACTTTGAAATTCCTCTCATACATAGTATAGTAATTTTTTCTCTTTTTTGATGTACTGGGATTGAACTCATGACCCTGAGCTTTCTAGGCAAGGCACTCTACCACACACACAATCTTGTCTTCTTAATTTTTTGGATAGGATTTTGTGATTTCGTTTTGGTATTTTTACCCCAAGGTCGGTTTGGAAACCACGAGCCTCCTACCTGGGATTATAAACATGCTCTACCGTTCTGGACCCTGAATTTACTCATCATTCTAACCTTGGGAGAATAGCAGGGGAGCTTCTCCATTTCTATTTTTGCAGTCCAAAAATCTGGACATGAATGAGGCAAAGCATTTTGTCTAAAGTAAGTGTTGGGTCCTATGTACTTTCTGCACTTTCTGTGGGACATGTTCCATACTTACTATAGTGACATAGCTGAGCAGCTGTGGCTCCTCTGTCCCATTGACAAAGAGTGGTGTAGAGATCAAGAAATAGCCATGAAAGGGAAGGAGGGAGGTTGACAGAGATGGCCAGGGCCTTTGAGGTCCTAGTTGTATGAAGGAGAAAACACTATGGACTTGAGACAACAGGGTTCTCTCCTAGATCACTGGCAAATCTATCAGTGGCAGAGCTGAGCTCTTGATGTCTGCCAGCTCTGCGATCTTCCCCCAACTCTAGTGTTCTTTAGAGCTCCGCTTGTCCACATGTCCATCTGGGACAATGCCCCTGTCCTTTCCTTGCCCCCCCATTTATTTTATGTCAATTGTCCTCCCAGCCTCTCCACTCTTGCAAGTGTATTTCCACTATTTGTCTCAGTGCAGCAACCAGGCAGACACTCTACAAGTGACTGAGAGGAGAATGGCCTAAGAGGTCCTGAGATCAGCAAGTTCTCTCTAGTAGAGACACCCCCCCCCAACAAAGTTCACAGGCTGAGAGACTTGACTCCTTTCTCAAGGTTTTTTTGGTGGACTCTGTGAGTCTTACCAGTAGCCTCGAGAAGTCTAACTTGCCAAATTGAGAAATAGAATCCCAAAGCCGGAAACAAATTTTGTCCTGCTTTCCCCTACTGAGATGAGAGGAAATGAGAACGAGAAGGCATGGAACCTAGTTCCAGATTTTCCTATAAGACTCTGTAGCCTCAGTACTACCACTTTATCTCTTGGGCTACAGTTCTCCCAGCTTTACAGTGCTGACTCCATTGCAAATTTATGTTCTGAGCATTATTTAAAGAGTATGAAGTTGGCACTACATCACCTTATTCATTAGGGTATGGTTAAGAAGTATGATTAAGAAGTAGCCCAAGGCTGGGGCCGGGAAGGTGGCCCAGTAGTAGAGTGCTTGCCTTGCATGCATGAGGCCCTGGGTTCAATTCCTCAGCACCACATATGCAGAAAAAAACAGATGTGGTGCTGTGGCTCAAGTAATAGAGTGCTAGCCTTGAGGTGAAGTGCTGAAGGACAGCGCCCAGGCCCAGAGTTCAGGCCCCATGACAGACAAAAAAAAAACAAGTATCCAAGGGAACTTAGTTTCCACTGAGGGAGGAGAGGACAGTTAGAATACAAAAATAACTAGCTTTGATTATATCATACCTGCTAAACGTTACAAAACAAATGAAACAGAGAAATGGTGGTTAGTGTGCCAAGCCTGCTTTAGTTAGCGGGGATCTGGGCTTAGGCATGGCTTAGAGCTCTAATGGAATTACCACTGTGGAAGTAAATGCTCAGTAAGCCAGTCCAATAATGAGCAGTGAGAGTCATAGTACAAACAGCTGAGGTCAACTTGCCTCTTCCTTTAGAACTTTATAGTCTCTGCCCCATCTGCTTTCTCCCATCTCCTGGCCCCTGACAGGCCCTCCATTGAATCTATTTCTCCAGCTCTAGTGCTACCCCTGATTCTTTTAGAGCCTCCATGCCACCAAAGCTTTGATGAGTCTGATCGTCTTGTTCAGACTTATCTTTAACACCAGCTGAGTTTCACCTGTTAGAGGAAACCAGCCCCTTGACAGCTAAGACACCAATAACTCCAGCATAGTTTGGTACAGAGGAGGGGGTGGTGGTGTGCTAGATATATATGGCTTGGCACAGCCAGTGGTGCAGCAGAGCTTGTGCGCTCCCTAACTGGAGGCTTTGTACTCTCTCAGAGTACCAGGGGCAGTCAAGCAGAAGCTAATGACAAGGTGGAAGGGGAAGAGAAGAGATGGCTGGGTATAGAAGAACTGTAACTGCTCTTCACTCTTTCACATCAGTTACTCCTGACTTTTATTTCTTGTGACTGGCTGATTTCTTTCCCTCAGTTTTCTCCATGTAACCATTAAGTGAAATGGTTCTCCACACTGTGCTTCAGAACTTCCAGAATTTCCATTCCTGATTAATACCATTCATTGACCTCTCTTCTGAGAGTCAAAACAAAGCTTTTGGTTAGCTCTCCAGGTCCCTTCACTTGGACACCTTAACGGGAATTTTAACAAAGACAAGCATGAAGCAGCCTCACAATCTCCCTCCTTTCTTCCTCCAGCCTAGGGGTGGTAGTAGTTGACTCTTACAGTTTGGTTCCTCAGTAATTCCATCTCATAGATGAGCAATCCCCTGCATTACATTTATCCCCTCATAAAAGTTAGAGTGGTTTGGGTTTTCCTAGTTGAGACTCTGACTGGTATAACCCTTAGTAATTCTAGCCTGGGTGTCTGTAATATCATTTCACCAAATCATCCTGATGCTTATTCTATTCCTAATTTTGCTCCTAACATTACTGATAGAATAATGTGCCTCACTGTTGTATTACCTTCTCCTGAACTCTTCAATAGCTTTCCATTTCTGACAGAGTGGAGTCCTTGCCTTGGTTTGCTGTCTGGTGAGGGAATAGGTGGGAGAGAGAACTGTTGTCAATGTTTGGGTACTTGATGGGAACCAGGGCAGCAAGTTCAGGGTGCCCTTTGACTAGGAATGCATTTTCAGATTCCCTTCTCATAGAAAGTATGTGAACTCTCCAAAAGCAGGCTTCATGAATAATAAATGTTTCAACACCCAGTGATAGACACAGAACAACTGATTAAAAGCTCCTGGTTCATACACTTGCTACATTGTCAAGAGATTCCCTCCCAACAACTGCTGACTATAGTGTACCTGTAAACCAAGCTGGAGACAAATTTATTTTTATAGTTCGCCTTGCTCAAGATGGAATAAGGAAAAAATGAAAACACTTGAAAGACTTTTTAGAAACATTTTTAAACACCTTTAAAAGAACTCAAGGAAAATAAAAAGCCAAAAGAAACTCTTGGAGCAAGCCGTAAGGTTTGTACATACAATTTATAATATAGGATCTTGAGCTTTAGCTTTAGCTTGGGATGTTTAATAGTATTTGGAGAAAAAATGTATTATGTGATACTGCAGGATTCAAAATAGGTTAACCAACTAAATGCTTATAGAATCAAAATGTTTGCAGTGGCACAAAAGGGGCAATTGAGAGCACAATCAACATCCTAGCAGTGGGTGACTTAATTGTGGTTTTATTCAGAATTGGAGATTTGTCTGGGTTCATAGAGTGAATTCCTGCGTTTGCTAGTAGGGGAATAAGTAGTCTAGACTTTCAGTATCACTGCATAGTATTTGTACCATTATATTCTGAGTCTCTTGCCCTGTGATAAGATTAAAGTTGAAATGGACTTGATAGATGTGTCAGGTCTACATCATTTAAGTGTTTACAAATTCATCCAGTGATTGCTAATGGCTAACCTAACTGCTTTTGGTAACAGAGTGTTAGTGAGGAGAGGCTTAGTACAATGAAGTGGCAAATGTAGTTTGGAGAAACAGGTGAAAAACAAACCAACAAATAAAATAACTTTAGATAATTGTGGTGACATATGGGAGATAAAACAGAGAAACCAAATATTATTTGGGGTTATGATCATGGGGTACTAATTTATAACACACAGTCACTGACAGCCTTTTGTTCAGGAGTTAATACTTGGCTTGAGAGTTGATTTAGTTTTGAATGCTGGGAAGGAGAAGCCATACAAAATTACTGTGGTTTGATCTCAGGTTCTTGCATTTGCTAGGCAGGTGCTCTATCACTTGCTTTGGTTACTTTTTGTATGGGATCTCACATTTTTCCAAGTCACCCTGAGGTGTAATCCTCTTATTTATGCTTCCCACTATAGCTATGATGGAAAGAATATACCAGCATGATTAGCTTTTTATTGGTTGAGATGGAGGTGTCATGAGCATTTTTGCTTGGGCTAGCCTCTTATTGCAATCCTACTCATCTTAGCCTACTGAATAAAAGAATTATAAGCATGAACAATTGTACTCAGCATGGGAACATATTTGCTTAAAGAGACTGTAATCTCTCCAGTCCTTGGAGCCCTGGCATAAAGATAAGATGCAGGGCACCTTTACTTCTGCCTCTGGGGTATCAGGAAGGAGTAGGCCTGGTCATGAGCACTGTGGCCTGTGATCAACAGGATCTTGCTGCAAGATAAAGAAGATATTGCATCTAAGACTTAGGAAATCATCCTCATATGTCAGCCTTGGGGCTCCAGGTAGGAGAATAAGAAAGAAATGCTGCCTCAGGCTTCCTACTCAGAGTTCTGATGAGGGTCAGGGAAATACGGTGACTTTGGTTTGCAAGATGGACCTGCAGATCATCAGAGTTAAAACCACCAGGCCTATTGTAAACATGAAAAGAGGACCCCTTCAGTCAGCCTAGGGAAACTTCTGCAGCGGTGTCCACAAGGATTATAGCTTCATTTTTGTCTTCCAGATCTCAGGAGGGTGAGACCTTGAAGTGAAAGAAGTTATCAAGAGAGCCGAAGGAGCCCTGGCTAGTCAGCAGACGGAGGTGTCCAAGGTCTGCCACAGTCTAGTCTGTGAGGGTCAAGGTGAGTACAGAGAGGAAACCTCTCACACATATGAGATCCCAACCCCAATTTTCCCTTTACATCAACTGTGGAGTACCTAAAGACAGTGGGACCATTTTCCTATACTCCTTTTACTACTGTCTCACTGAAATAGGGTTTTGGCTGAAGAAAGTTGTCTTCAGGTGATCAGAGGGAGAGTTGAAGATCTTAGCATTTGTTCCTGGGCAGGTGTACCCACATGTGAGGCCCCCTCACTGTGTTTTGGTCCATCTATGAAAGGTGAATCAAGAATTGGCCTCAGGCGAGGGAGAGGCACAGTCTCAGATTTTGACAGGGGAGAGGTAAGGGTCCACAGTGAGAACAGAGGGGCCATCCACCTCAGAAAAGGGTAAACCTCAGAGATCCATCCCACCCCTTCTGCCGTGCTAGAGACTCAGTGATGTCCTTGAAAACCGCAGCTTGGTGGAGGGAGGGCTGTTAGGTACATCTTCCACCAGCTCCAATCACCAAGAGATGATGGTCTTGGTGTGAGATAGTGTCTTCGGGTCACAGTGGAGACGATGCCCAGAGAGGATCAGGTGTCATTGTGAGCTACCTACTCTGAATGTCCCAAGTGCCCCACTACCCCAGAACACAAGGAACCCCATATTTCCCAGCCCCATATGCCCTACAGGCAGCCCTAGAGCCTTAAGCTCTGTAAGATTACATGCGCACCCTGAGACAGCATTTTAATTTCTCCTTAGGCCCTCAGAAGACAAACTCATTAGCAAGACACAAACTCTGGTAGCCCTAGAACACCTCCCCCAAGAGAAGTCTATTAATACGTATTTTAAATAGTCTGTTATGAGAGCCACCAATTGTATGATTTTCAGCTGAGTCCCTCTCTCCCCAGGTCTGTGAGTCCTTTACCACCGAGTTGCTGTTGGCATTCTTGCCTGCTGTACCCAAGGAAAGCCATGATGCCTTATAGTCAGAAGACCCAACAGGGAAAGTGTGAGGGGATTCCTCATGCCCAAAGAGGGATGCTACAACTGATGGGTGAGCTGGTCCCTGTGTCTCAGGTGGAGGAGGCAACTGCCACAGCCTCAGCCTCCTCCATTCCTCTCATCCCAGCTACCTCAGAGGAGGTGAATGAGGGTAGGAAACTACATGATTCACAAAGTTCTCTGAGTGCCTCCTCTCACTGCCTTAATTTGGTGTCCACTCCACAGAGCAAATTGAATCAAGGCTCTAGTAGCCAAGGATCAGAAGATCTATTGTCCCAGGGCAATGTCTTCGGCCCTGTGTCTTCGCTGCAACATGCAGCATCTTTAGTGCCCTTCTTGCTTTTCAAGTATCAGATGAAGGAGCCCACCACCAAGGCAGAAATGTTGAATCATGTGATCAGAAGTCATCACGAGTACTTCCCTGTGATCCTCAACAATGCTTCTGAGAGAATGCAGCTGGTCTTTGGCATTGAGGTGAAGGAAGTGGATCCCACCCACCATGCCTACATCCTTGTCACTTCCTTAGGGCTTACATATGATAGGATAATTAGTGATGTCCAGGGCATGCCTAAAACGGGCCTCCTGATAATGATCCTGGGTGTCATTTTCATAGAGGGCAATTGTGCCCCTGAAGAGGTGGTCTGGGAATCTTTGAGTGTGATAGGGGTGAGTCCCGGGTTATTGCACTACTTCTATGGTAATCCCAGGAAGTTAATCACTGAAGATTTTGTGCGGGAACAGTACCTGGAGTACTGGAAGGTGCCCAACACTGTTCTTGCTCGCTATGAGTTCCTGTGGGGCCCAAGGGCCCATGCAGAAACCAGCAGGGTGCAAGTCCTAAAACACTGGGCCAAGTTCAGTGGGTGTGATCCAAAGTCCCTCTCAGACTTGTATGAAAAAGCTTTGAGAGATGAGAAGGAGGGCATCCAGGCTTAAGGTATTATCAGGCCCACTGGGGCACAAAGTAGTGTTCTAGGGCCAGGGCCATATTCATGATCATTTCTCACCCCATGACACATGAAGTCCATTGTTCCCTCTGTGTTTGTAGAATGTAGTCATTATTGTCAGCAGTAGAGCCCGAAGGTAGTTGAGAGGAACATACTATGTACCATTTTTGTCCTCGTTGTTTGGGTTATGATGAAGTTGACTCTGGTTGTCTTTGGAATTTATTAATTCTTTTAATTGAGTTTATTTACTTTATAATGGAAGGTTATGAATGACAATAGTCACATACTTATTTTTGTTAATATAGTTTAGGATTGAGTTGTTTTAATTGTTAATGGGGAAACCATGTTGTTTTTTTTAACTTGGAATGGATTAACACAGCAGTGGAGCAGGTATTTCCTTGGAAATACCTTGGAAAGAACTCTTTGGTGAAACAGATGGAAAAATGAATAATTATTGCTTGCCCTTCTTCTTTTGTCCTACCTGTAACATCAAACAAATATATGTTGGCTTGGATTTGCTTGGCTATTGCTAATGAATGTAGGTAAAATTTCATCTTAATAAATAGATGCCCCAACGATTGTCTCATTCCTTAAACCTTCACTGAGCATTGGTTTTGGAGTGCCTTTGGTAAGTGGTAAAGGTATTGATTAGTAAACTAGGGTCAGTTGCGTTCACATTTACTCATAGTATGGTGGTATCTAGAGGCAGCAGTTGTATCAAGGGGATGTTGAAATCCTGAGTATAAAGGTTTTTGAAAGGAGGTGTGAGAAGATGTGGCAAAAGTGAAAATACCAGGTGAACATTGGGGAAGAGAGGTCGGCATGTGAGTGAGAGTCTAGTTCACAAAGGTCTTATCTACGCTACAAAGAAAGTGATCAACAAAGTTCTCTGAATATTTAACTTACCAGGTAAGCTGACTCTAAGCAAAAGGAAAGTAATGTACATATCATCCCATGTGGAAGAAATAACTGTATTGTCAAAGCTCATAGAACTCATAAACTTTATAGACCACGATAAAGACAATTTGTCCCATGAAGGTTAGATTGTGTTTGTGACTTTAAGTATCACTATCCCACAATACTGTGAAATTTATGTAATCAATCACAATAAAAAAATGCTAAAAAAAAACTTACCAGGTAAGTGATTGGCCAGGTAGTTGGGCACATATCTCAAAATAATAGTGACATCCCATTTGATCTCAATCACCACAAATGTTCATATCTCATTATCATCCAAAGTCTAGCCTGGGAGACAAAGAATTGTAATTTGGGAGGAGGGAGTTACAAAAAGGTTAAGCATTTGGACTGTTGTCATTTGTACCAATTTAATATGCTAATTAAAAATGATCTTTCTTGTGTATGAATGTCAGCCAGAATCAAAACTCCTGGCTACTACTTTGGGTCTAATTTACAGTGTGAATTCATGTGCAAAAATGTAATGGAAAGACGTTTACTCCTTTTCTTAAAAAGACTATATAAGACCAGGCTTCCAACCACTCAATGCAGCCTCTGTTTCTCACCATTACACCCCATACATGTACACTTCATCACACATTAAGGTTTTTTTCTAACTTAGAAGGGTAAGGATAACAGGGGGTAGAAACTGGGGAAGAGGAGAAGAGTAGGAAGTTGTGGGGGAAGGGAAGGAGAAGGGAGAAAGAAGGAAATACAGAGAACAAAAGAAAAAGATTGGAAGACAGGGAAGAAGGAAGGACAGAAATAGAAAAGAAACATTCAAAATAAAATTTAAAAATATATTCAAATGACAAATACCTAGGTGGCTATCATCCTGGGAGAAAGAGAAATATATAGAACATTCTCACATTCAATTTATGGTTTATATCATACACAAGGTACTATTTTCAAGTGCATATAAGAGAGGTAGAATACCGCCCCCCCCCAATTTAAGCTTTTAATAAGACATTTTCTGATTAATTCCACCAGCCAAACATGAGTGTGTGAGGCACCCATCTGATAGTGAACTGGCCCCAAATAGCCACAAACATCAGCTCTGAGTATTTGTCTATTGGAATTCAGTTTTGCTCACACAGTAAAATTACACATCATGATAAAGATTCAGCTTTTACTCATAAACCAATTTTCTTGACTTTACTTGCAGTTAGTCACATATGCTTTTCCCTCGGCTCCATGGGGCTAATAACTGACTTGATTAAGTGTTCCATTATTGACCAATTTCTTCAGACATAATTACACCATTCTACAGAATAGAAGTAGGCAGTCATGGGATGAGTTGCTGCTTTCAACCTTTCACCCTAAATGACTGGAGGATGCTAGGAAGTAAACTCTGGATTCATTATTATGTCTGAGCAATATGCATCGCAGCCTAGAGAATTTGGCTACTAACCCTGATGCTTTGGGGGTAATGGTAGTACAGGTAGGAAGCAGGAAAAATGGAGTTTGGTGGAATTTGGCTAAAAGCCTTTTTTGGAGGTCCTGAGGGATTGGAGAGGCAGACCCCCTGCCTTCCATCAGAACTATGGTGCGAAGAATCTGTTTTGATACCCAGGCTCTAACCCTGTCTGAGTCAGCTGACTTCTTTAGGTCTTACATCAATAGAGGTATAACATCTATCATTCAGGGGAAAATGGATGCTCATTTAACAAATATGTAATAGAAACTAATACTATGCCAGGATCTGTGGGTGAAATCTGTGATACAGTAGGGAAAAGAATTGACCTTATGCTTTACTTGTTTCCTAAAACATAATAAATATGTAACTAATACACTGGAGATCTCCCTATGGAGGTGGCTTCACAAGAAATAGATTCCCATCAGAGAAAACTACATAAGCATACACTGGAAAATCTTGGCTTCAAAGAAGAATGGAAGAAATTCCTGAAGGCATTACCAGAAGTACCAAGGGGAACTTGGAAACAGGTGCAATTGTAGAGGTAGGAAGAGCCCTGCAAGATTGTGGACAAGTATGTGGATTTTACTTAAAATGTGATGGAAAAAAGCTGGGAGCTCAAGCATGGGAAAAAGTTGAGCAGCTTTAGATATTTCAAAGGTCTTTCTCCTTGCTTTGGAAACAGTGGCTTGTAATAGCCAGGAGCTGATGTGAGACTGTCACTGTGGTCAAAACACAAGATGTCACAAGATGTCAGTTCGTTACAGTTGAATGAAAGCCTTTGGTTATGCCTTTTTATTTTATTTTATTTTGAATTTTTTATTGTGAAAATACAGTACAGAGGGGTTACTATTACAAGAGCAAGGTAATGAGTACATTTCTTATCAAGCATTGTTGCCTCCTCCTTTGTTTCCCCTTCCCCTCCCTTCCCATCTCCTCCCCCTTCCCACCGCCCCCCCCTGCCAAAGTTGTAAAGTTCGTTTTTTGACATAATGTCTTATACATCTTATTGTTGCAATGGGTCCACCTGTATCCCTATTTAAACAATTTGTATTTTTCCTTCCCTCCCCCAATTATACCTTTTTATTAAACAATCTTTGAAGCTTCTCTTTTATCTATCTGTTACTATCCAATTTTCTCTCACCCAATTCATTAGCAAGTTCATCCTGTGAATGAGAGTTTCTATTCCTGAGGCAGTCTGGGATGTGATAGATTCAAGTATATAGAGAGTACAGGAAGGGATAGAAGGATGGGTTAGTAGGTATATGGATGATTATCATGACCCATAATATACTTCCCCAAATCCCTAATGCCCAGTCAAAATCTTAATACAACTCAAGTTTTCATACAGACTGGACCGAGGAGTGAAATGATGAGTCAAAGTCAGTTTATCCATAAAAGGAGTGAACTTGAATCCTATTGATTTAGTAATAAAGGAGCTGTAGCTCTAGATTAGAGACAATAGCAGAACTAAGACTTGGGAACAATCTTTAGATAAGATGGACTTCACTTGAAGGAAATAGATTTACTGGTTTTAGTAATAGATTCAGGAAATGTGTCAAAGTGATTTTAGAAAGTTATTTTGGCTGGGAGAAAGGTGGCTCATACCTATAATCCTAGATACTTGGGAGGCTGAGATCTGAAGATGAAGATTGAAACGAGCCCAGTCCAACAAAACCATTGGGAGGCTTATCGGTTGACCTATTGTAACAATGAGATGTACAAGATACAATTTTGAAAAACGAACTTTACAATTTAAGTGGAGAGGGGGGAGGAAGAAGGAGGGGAGTGTAGTTGAGAAGGTGGGAGGGCAGGGATGATAGGGGAAAAACAAAGGAGGAGGCAACAATACTTGATAGGAAATGTACTCATTACCTTGCTCATGTAACTGTAACCCCTCTGTACAGTATCTTTACAATAAAAAACATATTTAACAAAAACAATTAACCAACAAAAAGAATGAATGAAATAGAACTGTGCCTCTAGTGGTAGAGTAACAGTAAGAGCACAAAGCCTGGAGCTCAAGGTCCAGTACCAGTGTGCACACACACACACACACACACACACACACACACACACATGCATGCACATACCACACACACACACACAAACACATTATTTTGCATGAACACTGGACACATACTTGTAAATGATACGAGAGATATGAAGGAGTTTGGTTACTTATAAATAAGTTCCCGACATAACAAAGATTCAGGAACCTTCTTCCTAGATTCATCTTTCTCCCCCACTTCCTGCATATATACATCTCCAGTTCCCTCAATTGTTTCTCTTGAATATCTTAGTGATAAATCAAGGGGTAGCACTCAAATCAAAGGCTCTGTAATTTTTGTCTAGAATTATGTAAATGCCTTCTTGGTGCCAATCTTATACATCTACAATTCATTCTATATCTAGCAAAAATATCTTATGTTTAAGTATTGAAGGTTGAACTTGGGGTTGTACATTTGCTAGGCAGGTACTTTACCACTTGAGCCAAAACTCCAGACCTTATGGTTCTGGTTATTTTTTAGATAAATCTTTTTGCCTGGACTGACTTAGACCATGATCCCCCTATTTATACTTCCTGTCATAGCTAAGATGACATGCATGGACATATTCCCTCTCCCTCTGTTGCTCAGAAGTGGATATTACTTTTTCAAGATTCAGACAAAAATATGAGACAAGCAGACTTTCTCAATATCTACCTTCAATATCAGGTAAGCTTCCAATAGTAGTGATTCTTCTTGACCTGAAGTTGGGAGAAGAGAGAAATGGATGGAAAGATAGTCTGACAATGAGTGATGGTATTCTTAGTCCAGCTAAGATAGTCTGGTCCCTACTCAACTAGTATTACTCAACTAGTATTCTTTCTCCAGCTTCAGTATTAAAAATAGTAACCTATGTATTACTTTACGCTGTAGGTTAGGACATAGCTCAAGTGGTAGAGTACTTGCTTAGCTAAGCACAATTCCTGTGTTCAATCCCCAGTACCACCATCAAATTTTAAATGTAAGAAAGGTAATAATATTGCCTAGACTTTTATTCTTGACCATTCATTTGAGTCACAGAACTAGGAAATACAGATTTGCATTGAAGGCATTTGTAAAAATGCAAGCATAATCCATATTATCTATCATTCCAAAGGTCATGTTGGGGCGGAAGCTACTCCTGATAACACAGTTTATGAGCAATATGCACTAATCAAGTCTTCCTGGTGATCTGGTTGTCTTGGAAACACAATGATGTGAGGAATGACACTTACAGTTAATGGTTGTTGCTTATCCATATTAATCAGCATTTGGAAAATTTAGATCCCATTTCATCTTGCTCTCACTTCCTGGCATATTCTATTCTTATGCCAAGAGCCACCAGTAGCATTGCATCATTCCTTAACTAATAAGAGTATTTTTTCTTGTCTTGAATTTGCTATTCTCTATTTGACTATTAACTTTTGACCCAGCTAGCTCTTTGAAGCATAGGAGGAGACAAGGTGATTAAAAGGTATAGAGTGCATGAACATTTTCTTGTCAGTGCTATCTAAAAACAGACTGAGATAACAGCCTAAAGTATCTTCAAAAGTCCTTCTTTACTCACAAATCTTGCTCATTGACTCATAAATTTACCCATGAATGAGTTAAAGAAGAAAGCATCATGCCTTCTCCAATCCCATTCCCAGAACTGGAAGGTGTAACCTACACCTTAGTGTTACACTAAGACTGTAATGGAGGTGAATTTACAGTTTCATAACCAAAATACAAAATGATGAGCGTTCCTTATTTTTCCTCCTCTGTGTGTTTGTGTGTATGTTGGTACTGGGGCTTGAACTAATGGCCTTTAGAACTCACTTGGCTTTTTTGCTAGGCTGGTACTCTACCACTTGAGGCACACCTCCACTTCTGACTTTTTGCTGGATGATTAGAGATAAGAATCTCACCAGTTTTGTCTGCCTGGTTTAGCTTTGAACTGTGATCCTCAAATTTCATCCTCTTGAGTAACTAGATTACAGCACCCAGCTTGTGTCACCTTTAGCAGCCTTCCTGTGAGCAATTTCTCTTGAACTCCCAAAACTAAGTGTGGAGCAGTGTTCTAAAGTCATGGGGAGAAAGCTTAAAGGTAGTAGTGGGCAGGGGGTCAGGATCATGGAAAAGGCTTAGGATATTGACTGATGGGACAGTAAGATATTAAAAGTCTTGTATTTTGATATTCTTTTCATACACTTGATATTCCTTTCATAGATTTTTGGTTGTAATTCATGCAGTTTTTTAGAATACTTTTTCATCATAGTCCTGATCACTGGTGTGTGGTTAAGATGTATAGTGTTTGGAGCAAGGTCCCTAGGGGTCAATATGGCAGCCTTACTAAGTGTCTTAGTGGTGTGACTTTAGGGCAAGTTACTTTATCTCTCCAAGAATCAGTTGCTGATGCACAAAATGGGGATCACAATAGCATCCAATGTTGTGGGTTTGCAAAGATGAAATGAAATAATTCATATAAAACACTTAGAATACAGCCTGGCTTCTAGTGTATAATAAATGTCACCTAGTGCCACTGTTTTTGTAGAAGTTGGAAAGGAAACTCTAACCTGACTTGAAAGTACATCTTTGTGAGCATGCCTGAGTACTGAATCACTGAAATGCCTTTGTTTTCCTTGCATCTTGCTAGACATCATGCCTTGATTCAGTAAATAATTCTCAAATCTCATAGATCGTAGTAGTTGACAGCAATACTTAGAAATCTTGAGACCTGCCTTCTCGTTGAAATGTCATGAAAAAAGGTTGTCCTGGAAGTTCAAGATGGTGTGTAATATGTAACAGTGAAACAGTGCAGATAACTTTTTGTGAGAGGCAAAAAGATCTCTCCGTTAACCCCAGGGATGTGGCATTTATAGGGACACTAGAAGGAGGAACTGATTTTTGTCTAGATGTGCTCCCAGCATGCTCTTGCTTACCAAGATTTTGTTCCTAACTGAAGGATCAAGGATTTGTCATTCAAGAATTACTCCTTACCACTGGGACTTCATCCACAATTCTAGTAGCAACCTGCTCTGGCAGGCACTGAGCCCAACTCTGAAGACATAAGGCTCAGGATGAATCTCAAGCCAGAAAACTAGGTCCACATTACCTCTGTCAATATTTTCATTCTGAAATGTAGAGAATAACATTTCTAATGCTCACTCCTCTATCTTCATGTCGTTTCCATATGGGAGCTTTTATAAGCTTTTCACAGAAAGATCCACCTTAAGACTGGATGACTAATGTATTGGGAATTTCTAAATGTATCTACCCCCAAGGTTTGGGCTAGAATTGACACAGCCCTTTAATAGACATTTGAAAATGGGAGGATATAACTGCTGTCAGAAAGCCTGAGGCAGCATGACTGACAATTAGAGGAGGGGCTAAATAGCCTATTGTATGTAGGATGGTCTTGAGTAACAAAGAATCCATGTACTCCAAATCCCAGTAGTGGTCTGTTTAGAAAACTGCTCTTTAACTTATAATGGCACACTGTCAAACCACTAGCACTTGAAAATATGTTAAGGTAAAAATGCATAAAACGGACCTAATGCACTCACGGTCAGACCTCAGAAACACAATACACTATGAAGATCTATAGTTTCCTCTCCTGATTAGGTGGCTCAGTGCTGCTGTATCTCAAGAGTATCACACTTCACATCTTTAGCCAGGGAAAAGATCTAAATCTTAATTTTAAGGTAAACTTTCTGCTACTTTCACCATCATAAGGTTGAATTGTCTTCAGTGCAACCATCATACAAGAGAATCAGCTCTATCAATGACCCCGTGGGTGTGGGCTAGCTAGAACACCTTTTAATCACTTCAACAAAGGCATCTGTCATTTCCAAAGCAGCTAAAAGAGCTCTTAATGATTTGGTCTGGCAATTGTACTGGTTAGAATAAAATAGATTTTGTTGTAAAAACCAACATCCAAATCTCAACGGCTTGCAACAACCAAGTTTTACTTCTTTCTCTTATAAAACATATTCATCATCAGTTGAAAGGGATGCCCTGCTTATTAAAATGTTCCTGGTTTCAGGCCATTGGAGCAGCCAATGTAGAAACAAACAAAAAATAAACAAGAAAAAGATCAGTTGGTGTTACTTGCCCTACAAAGAATTGAAACAAATTGGTACCATAGATATGGACCAAGGGGGCTATTTGTTTCTTCCAAGATTCATTAAGTTATGAAATGCAAATTGAAATTGTATGTATTTAGTGTGTGAAATATATTGTTTTATACATGCATACATTATGAAGTGATTATCACAATCAAGTGAATTAACATGCCCATCACCTTACTTCCTTGTCAATCTTTTTATGGTGAGAACACAAGTTTTATTATCTAAACAAATTTTAAGTATATAACAAAGTATTAACTATACTTACCAGATCGAATGTTAGGTCTCCAGTAGGTTTTAATCTTAGATGGTTTGTAATCTCTGACCAATGTCTCCTAATTTCCTCCATGGCCTGTCCCTTGTAAGCAACATGGTACTCTGTTACCATGAATTCAAACTTTTTATATTCCACATATGGCATAGTTTGTTGGAACTGCTATAACAAAATATCATAGATGCAATATAAACAACAGGAATTTCCTGTAGTTATGGAGGCTGGGATGTTTAAACTCAAGACACTAGCAGAGTTAATGTCTGATGAAGGTACCTCTCTGCTTCCAAGATGGCACCTTATTATTGCATCCTTCAGAGAATTCAAACATCGTACATGGCTGAGGTGGGGGGGGATGTGAGAAGGAATTAACTCCCATTATCAAGCATTTTATAAATACTAATCCATTCATGGAGGCCGAGCCCTTAAAGGCTCCCTTCTTTTATTGTTGCACTGGAAAGTAAGTTAAAACATGAATTTTGGAGGGAACACAAATATTCAAACCATAGCAACATATAAGTGAGATTATTTGGTATTTGTTTCTCTGTTCCTGGCTTATTTCACCTAGCATAATGTCTTCTAGGTTCATCCATGTTGTCATACATTGCAGGATTGCCTTTTCTTTTGAAGATCAAATAACATTCTATTATGATTATATAACCACATTTACAAAATGCATTCATTAGTCTGTGCATGCTTTGTTTGCTTCCATTTCTTGGCTACTGTAAATAGTTCTACAATGAACGTGGGACTGAAGATGGCTCTTGAACATGTTCCTATTATTTTCTTTGGATGTATAACCACATGTGGAATAGATAGATCATATTATTTTTTAAGGAAACTCCATAATAGCTACACAAACTTATACTTTTAGCAACAGCATTAAAGAGCCTCCTTTCCTTTACATCCCAAAGATGTTACATTAAATGCAGCATTAAAGAGCGAATCTCTAAGGAGAGGTCACTTTAACAAAACTCAAGGAGAGTGAAGGAGTCAATCAGGCCAACATCTGCAGTCAAATGTCCCAGACAGAATGAGTTGTGAGTGAGGTCATTGTGCATTCTCACAGTGAAATTGAGGCTGGTGTGATGTGTGTACAGTGTGTCAGGAAGGGAATAGAAAGAGAAAGGAGGCAACAAGGCAGTAAGGTATATAACATGAAGATTCTTTGTGGCATCAGAAGCATTTAAATAGTTCCTAAGATGAGGGTATTGCAGGACTCTAAGTAGAAAAGGGATGGGATCTGACTTGTATTTAAAAATATCTATTGACTACTTTGTGGCATGAAAGCAGGCAGAGTAGGCAGGAAGCTGGGCCTTAGTCTAGAGAAAGCCAAATCTTCACTCTGAGAATAAGGCATGTGCACATCTTTAGGCTCTCTTGCTGAAGAGAAGCAGCTTCATGTATATTTCTGGTGCTCTCATCTTTCTCCAAATTCTTTTCAGTAGTAAAATTCTGTTGCATAGTAAAGGAAGCTAGGAATGTGGAGTTAGGCAGCAGAGAAATCCTCTGATATGATACCATATTTAAGGTAGCTTCAGTTCTGGCTTCTAGCCTTACTCTACCATCTTTCTGTTCTGTGAGAGTCCCGTCCTGACTATGGCAGTGGGTGCCATAAAAAGTGACTGCAGTGAAGATGGTTCACCCTTAACAGAGGTCTGTCCATATTTCATGTCCTTACTCCCACCAGGTATTGGGCTTCCTACTTCTCTCCCAGCCTCTATGTGTCTTCTTGGTTTGGGTTGCTGCAACGGGACTCAACAAGGCTCCACTAGGACTTGGGTACTTATGGGACTAAGGCCACCCTAATGATTAAGCATCCTGGAACACCAGGCCTTTTGGAAACAACTTCTTGTCTCCAAAGAGAAGACTTGGTCAGAGACTACTTAACAAGATTTAATATACTGATTCATAATAATAGCTGCTGCTATTAACTGCTTACAATATGCCAGGTACTAAATTAAGTGCTCACAAACCAGAAGATCATTCCAAAATTAATACATGAAATGAAATGTAGTGGAAATACCTGGAAGAGCAAATGAGAGAAAATTAAATGAAAATGACAGTCCATGAACAATATTCTGTCCATCTGGAATCATTAATTCTATACTCATTTGCATGATGCCTGCTCTAGCCAGGCATCTTGGATGCCATTCCCAGGCTGTGAGCTTCTATAGAGTTTTAGAGGAGCTGAGCAAGCATACTGGGTCCAAGTAGTGCAGGTTATTTCTTTGACAGTACTTGGCAATTCATCACTGGCTGTCTGGGCATTTGTCCTGATGCTGAAGCAGCTTTGGTCTTTCACAAACATTTTGTATACTGGACTCCTCCCCAACCCTTTCTCCTTCCTTAAATTAGATGAGGAGGATTCACTAACAACACTTTGTTTATTCGCTTTCAGCACATGTGAGCAATATACCTGAAAGAACAACTTAAGGAATTACTAATTTTGGTTTATAGCTTCAGAGGTTTCAATTCATAGTTTCTTGGCTCTGTTTCTGGGCTCAGGGGACCCTTTGAGAGGCAAAACAACATGGTGGTGGGAGCATGTGGAGGAGGAGACTGCTCATCTAATGGTAGAAAAAAACACAGAATGAAAGAGGATCAGAATGGAGCTGGGATAAAATAGAGCTCCCAAGAACATGTCCATGACCTACAACTTCTTCCAGTCACATTCCAGTGCCCATAGTTCCACCACCTCTCAATAGTTCTTTAAATTTTGAATCTATCAGTGGATCAAACCAACCATTCAATTAAATTCCAATCTAATTATCTCTATCAATGTCCATGCAGACATACTTGTAAGTATGCTTTAGTGATCTCTGTAGATTCTCTTAATCTAATCAAGTTGACAAGATTATCATTGGTGCCCAGCAATGCAATGCCAAAGTCATCCATGACTGTATTCTAGCTTTCCATTTTCCTTTGTGAGATAGTAAACCCGAAATCATGCCTCAATTTCTCTTGAGCATTTGGCTCTAGGGTAGTGCTCCTGGGAACATTCCTTAGGGATAGATTGATTAGAGAAGCCCAAGTAGAAGGTGATGAGTCAGCACTCAATAGAGTGCCTAGGAGGTGGAAGGGATGAGAAATACCCTGACCTGAGTGCAGATGGAAGCCTAGCCACAGTTGCCTGGGGGCATTGCCTTCTCAGGACCATCACACCTGCATATTAAACGTGATCTTCCTGAAAGCCTCCTCACTTTGGAGACAGAGCTGCTAAAAAATGACAACTTCCATGATAAAAAGAACTAGAATAAATCCTGGCATTGCTGGCCCATACCTGTAATCCTAGCTACTTAAGAGGCTGAGATCTGAGGATTTGGGGTTTGAAGGCAGCCTGGCCAGTAAAGTCCGTGAGACTCTTATCTCCAACAAACTACTCAGAAAAAGACAGATGTGGTGCTGTGGGCTCAAGTGGTAGAGTACAAGATTTGAGTACAAAGAGGCTTGTAGAGTCGTAGAGCACTAGACTTGAGTACAATGTTTCCAGGTGCTGAGTTCAAGCCTCAGGACTGGCAAAACAAAATAAAAGAAAGAAAAAGAAAGCAAATAATGGTGGATAGTGATTTTAGGAAGCTGTTTCAAAGATTTCTAGTGAAGGTCAGTGGTGGTTTATGAAGTAGGACATTGGCTTGAGTACCAATCATGTATGCTGAAGGCCAACCTCTGGCAATATCTTTCCTAGAAAGGGGTAGCAAGCTCCCACTGGAGTTGCCAGAAGAGTACTGTCCAATACTATATCCATGTCCCCAGGGTAAACCCAAGACTAATGAGAAGAAAGTCTGGTACTTAAACTTGAATTTGTGAGACCATGCATGGCTGATGTTTCTGTTCCAGCCTCAGTAAGATGGTATTATATCAACCCAGATACATAATATATCTTTTTATTTATCATATAATGTAATATATAAATTGATTACTTATATATGCATGCACATCCATGTATATTATATACCATAATACATACAGTTATGTATTACACATAGGGATAAAGTGAGAGACACATGCAGAAATACCAAAGATTTACTATAAAGTATCAGTTAACACGACTGTGAAAGCTGAGACATTGTACAATTTGATGCATGAACGCTGGAGGCAATGTGACCAGCAAAGCCAATGAATAAGGATCCTGAAAATATCTATAGCATTGAAGCTCACTTGAATCCTCCAGATGAGAACCAAGAGCATGTCCTTTTACTCTAGGCCAATTCCATTTGGGAACAGCTCCTGGGACATAAGACTAATAAATAAGCAGATGGAACTGGGGAGCCACATAATGAGCAGTAGAGTTTGCCAAATCAGTACCCCTGCCTTCCCTAGTCTATTCTCACAGGTAGTTGGATCTTGCCCACAGATGAAGCTGCAATGTAGGCAGAGAACTACTTATCTGTTCACGACACAGCCAGGATTCTTTCAGACCAGAGAGCAGTACTTGGCAGAAGTACAAATAGCTTCAATTTCCAGATCTTTAATGACTCTGCCTGAGTAATAAACCTGCTTCATAGCTCCTACAATGAGGGCCTTAAAGTCCCAAGTTTTATGTCTGCGATAAGACTTGTCCTCAGCATTGGACCTAAATCCTCACAGCTTCAGACAGGAGACCTGATAAATAAGTTGAACCTTCAAAATCTTTGGAGGAAGAGAGAGCACTGCTGATCTGAAGGCCCAACTAAATAAAGCAGAGGAAACTCTTGGGGTTTGGGAGAAGACTGCTGAATCTCCTTTTGGGAGAGCCTATGGTGGCTTCATAATGGTGGCACAACTGCATTCATGTTGACAAAACAACCAATATGTGACTTCTTGGCATGTGTTTCAGAGCCTCTTGTTCTCTATGTTGTAGCAGTACCCTTCACTGACTATGGGCAATTTGGTGAGTTAAAGAGAAGAGAGCAACATAAAACAACCAACCCATCTCCCTTTCCCGTCACCATCTCTCTGCTGTTTTACTGGGAAACCCAAAAGATCAAGAGACTGGAGTGCTGTCTCCAGCACCTGTGGACAGATGACCAATGAGTTAACAGAGCAGGCAGCAAGGTCATTGAATGCATGATCATGCCCATGAAGGCAGAATTAACGCTATCCTATTAGATGGTGCATTGTACAAACAGATTTCATACATGTTTAAATTCAAATGATTCTTCTTACAAATCTTCTGTTCTGCAGTCACCTTGAATCAGGAAATGACTGACATTTATCCATGTATTAAAGCTAGAAAATGAAGTGTTTTAACTCTTCAGTTTTTGTTTTTCTTTCAGCTGTTCCATCATCACTTACATCTGATTGTATTTTCTAAGTCTCACTTCACTATTTCTACCTCTCCTTTACTCCACAATCCACCTATACTAAATCAAAGTCAACTCTGGCTTCAGGAACACCAATAGTTCCCTAAATGATCTTGGTTCTCCTATTTAGACCTTCTCAAATTTTGTCTCCTTTCAGCAAACAAACCACATTTTCTAGTGTACACTTACCACTCTTCTGCCTAACATACAGCAAGGATCCTCCTGGGTCTTGATGTTGTCAGTTCTCACCAAGACCTACAAAAAGATCCTATACATTAGCCTTTAAAAGACATAGTTAAAAGCAAAGGTTTGTGGGCTCTGGAGGGTCACACCTGTAATCTTAGCTACTCAGGAGGCTGAAATCTGAGGATTGTGATTCAAAGCCAGCCCGGGAAAGAAAGTCCATGAGACTCTTACCTACTATTAACCACCAGAAAACCAAAAGTGGTGCTGTGGCTCAAGTGGTACAGTGGTTGCCTTGAGCTAAAGAGCTCAGGGACAGCTCCCAGGCCCAGAGTTCAAGCCCCACGACCTCTCCCCAACCCTGCACACACAAAAAAGCAAAGATTACACTTTCACTTATTACTTTGAAGATCAATCACAGGGAAAGGGAGAATGACTTGAACAAATAAATGATGTAAGAAAGCAGGAAAAGCAAATGTTAAGTGGAAAATGAAAACCTAACTACAGTTTCAAATGTAACTCAGTCAGTTGTTTGGTCTTATTAGATAAGTGTATGTAGATGGAATGGAACAGGTAGCCACAAAATACTTCATCCTGATTCCTGTTGACTATTATTGAAGATTCAACTCAAAAGTTCTTAATTTGCTCCATTTCAAGGTTGCATTATCCATTCCTCAGGTATTCATTATGGAACTGAGGACAAATGTTTGGTCAAGGCCCTTCATTTGTGGCTGAAAGTGATAGAAAAGACCAAGAGTGTGTCTACTGAATTCAGATATATTAGGCCTGAGCAGGCTACCACCACTTACATTCTTATAGCACTACAGGCTCCATAGAACATAATCCTCTCCCTAGGAGAAGCAGACAGAAACAACTGGTACTGCCAGTAATAACACAATACCAAGTGCCACATATCTAAAAGGGAGGCAGGTGGAGCAAATTGGAGGTGGCACATTACTCAAATCCAAAACAGATCCTGATTAAGCCAGCTTCTTGCTCATTATACTTCAGTTATTCTAAATTTCTGTGATCCTTTGTTGGTGCTATTCAGATAAACATGAGCCTACTTAAGAAGAAGTTTAACTTTAAATAAATTCCAGGGATACTTCCACTTGATTTATACTCTTACCTAAAGAAACAATAGCTTTCATGACACTAGACAGTAGCAAACAAAGGACAATGGGGAGTCAGCATGGAGTATGTGTCCTTTACAGGTATAAAATGAAAGGTTTTACAGACACACAAAAGGTGAAAAGTATCACCAGTTCCATATCCTACCATCAAGATAGGATATAGAAAGAAAACATAAGGAACAAGGTAGAGGTGTGACTATAAATGATGGAGGAAACCAAAAGTAATGAGTCTGTGTGCAAATATTGTGACACTTATTTAAGCCTTTTAAAAAGGTAACCCATAGGTAAAGCAGAAATGATGAAATTGTATGGTGATATTTATAATATGTGGAACTAAAATGGATGTCCATGGTAGCACAAAGCCTAGGAAAGTACAAATAGAAATATACTTTTAGTGTTCTTATACTATATATTAAATGTTAGAGAGAGAGAAACAGAGACAGAGGGACAGAGAGAGACAGAAACAAATAGGGAAAGACTATACTATTAAAGATGTTTATTCAGACCCTGAAGTAAGCACTGAAATGACTAAATAATGGATTCATCAAAAGTGAAAAAATGATAAAATATAATTAATTTAGGACAGAAAAAAAGGAGAAAAGAACCACAGAACAAATAGGACAAATAAAATACCGCAAGATGGTAGATTTAAACCTAATCATAATAATGACAATAAATGCAGTTGTTGGGGCTGGGAAGGTGGCTCAGTGGTAGAGTGCTTGCCTTGCATGCCAGAGGCCCTGGGTTCTATTCCTCAGCACCACATAAGAAAAAAGAAAAAAGCCGGAAGTGGCACTGTGGCTCAAGTGGTACAGCGCTAGCCTTGAGCTGAAGAGCTGAGGGACAGTGGCCAGGCCCAGAGTTCAGGCCCCACGACTGGACCCAAAAATTCAATCAATCAATCAATAAATGCAGTTGTTTAATTGTGACAAATAAGAAGCCAAGATTGTCAGACCCGATTAAAAAAAAGCAAGATGTGACTCTATGCTGCATCTATGTGAGACACCTTTTAAATACAAGCACAGAAATAATTAAAATGAAAGGATGGGGAAAGGTATATTACATTATAGCAATTATTTATAAAGCTAGATAGGCCATATCAACATCAGACAAAGTAAATTTCTAAGGAAAAATATTGGAAGGAGTAAGTAAGTTTACTTAATAATGGGGTAAATCCATCAAAAGGATGTAATAATTCATAACATTTAAAGACTTTTTAAGAGAACTTCCAAATACATGAAGAAGAAAATGGATTGAACTGCAGTAGAGAAAAATAATATGCACACTTATATTCAGAAGTCTCAGTAAACAGAAAATCTGTACAGATACCGAAGAATTTAACAACACTGTACCAAATGTGACCTCATTGACATTTATAGAACCCTATACACAACAGCAATGTACACATTGTTTTTAAATGTGTATGGAACAATTAGTAGACATTATTTTGGGCATTCAAAATGCTAATATACCACTTATACCAGTTAGGAAACACTGAATTGCAGTTTATCTTTATCTAATATCTGATTTCCAGTCTAATACTTGAGAAGTCAAGTAACTGTTCGGTTTCTTTCCTGATCCATAAAGGGCAGGTAACAAATTCAGAATTAAATACACTAAAAAGTAAAAAAGTGAAATATATTTTAAAATATTAAAAACCTGATCAAAATGAAATATTATTAAAAACAATAAATTATTTCTTGAAATTGGCCAATATTTGGAAGAAAGTGTGCTTTTAAATAATCTTCCATTTAGAAAAGAAATTAGAAAGTACTTTTAACAAAATGAACTGAAAACAAGATATATTAAAACCATTGGCTATCACTAAAACAGTAATCTTAGGACTCAATTTATAGCACTAAATGCCTGAAGAAGAAAAGATCTCTGAATGTATTGAAATGTTACTGTGAAAACCATTCATTTGAATAGTTTATATGCATTATAAAAATAAAGATCTCAAATTCATGACAAGTTTTGACTTACAGAGACCAAAAAACAAAATGAATGAACTTTAAGCAGAAGAAATGAAATAATACACAGCAGAATCTGAACCAATGATGTACAAATCAATACCTATTTTCCATCTTATAACACTGGAAAGAAAAGAACAAATATATAAAAAATAGATAAGGAAATATCACAATGAAATACCTTTTTCCCATTGAACAAGTAGTAATATATGCTAAAACTATAACAACAACAAAAAGGAAACTACACAAAAAGGAATGCCTTGCTCCAGATGCCTTCATGGGTCAATTTTACAAAACATTTAAATAAGAATTAGCATTTTTCTTCACAAACTTCCAAAAATAGAGGGGGTACATTTCCCATATCTAAGATATGAATCTAGTATTAATCTGATACTGAAGAGGCACATATCAATGGGCTTACAAGTCCAATCTTGGCTATTCAAGAGGCTGATATCTGAAGATTGTGATTCAAAGCCACCCTAGGCAAGAAAGTCTGTTAGACTCATCTCCAATTAATCAGCAAAAAGTCAGAAGTGGAGCTGTGGCTCAAGTAGTAGAGTACTACCACAAGTGCTAGCCTTGAGTGAAAAATCTAACGGAAAGCACTTAGGTCTTGAGTTCAAGCTCCAGTACCCAAAGATATCATAAGAAAATGAAACTAGAGATCAATATCTCTTATGGATTTGGAAACTTACAAACCTCAAGGAAATATTATCAAAGTAAATAAAGCAACATATAGATAGGAAGAGTTATTAAGAGCCAAGTAGGATTTATCTCAGGAATATAAACTTTTTTTTTTTTGGTCAATTGTGGGGCTTGAACTCTGGGCCTGGGCGCTGTTCCTGAGCTCTTCAGCTCAAGGCTAGTGCTCTACCACTTGAGCCACAGATTCCAGTTTTCTGGTGGTTTATTGGAGATAAGATTCTCACAGATGTTCCTGCCCAGGCTAGCTTTGAACTGTGATCCTCAGATCTCAACCTCCTGAGTAACTAGGATGATAGGTGTGAGCCACTGGCACCTGGTTCTAAAGATTGTTTTTATGTCAGGAAATAGAGTAAAATAATACATTCTATCATTTGAAAAATTAAAAAATAAGGAAGGGAGAAATAGAAAGAAAAAATAAAGTATAGAGATTAATAAACAAAAAAAATCCTTTATTTGAGAGCAACATGATTGTTTACCCAGAAAACACTGAGTCTTTAAAAATCTTCTGAAACTATCCAGTGACTTTGATAAGGGTTGAAGTCATAATGCTGGTCTCCATGAGATGTTTACCTCCTCATCGACAAGAAGAACTTTCTAGATGTGAGCAAGGTAAGGACCTTGAAATGGGAACTTTATTCTACATTGCCCAGATGGTCCAATGTAGTCTTAAGAGAGCAGGAGGGGAAATGTCAGAGAGTGAAAACTTGGAAGGTGCTTTTGGCTTTAAAATGGAAAGCTGGGGCTATGAGTCAAGGAATGAAGGAAGTCAGTAAACCTAAAAAAGAAAAAGAGGAGGAAAAAATTATCCTTCAAAGCTTCCAGAAGGACTTCAGACCTTCTGACATATTAATTTTAGTCCATTGAGACTAATTTTGGACTTCTGGACTCCAGAATTGAAATATAATAACATGGTTTTATTTTAAAGTTTGTGGTAATTTATTACAACAGCCATAGGAAACTAATTCAGGAAATTTGCAGAAAGTAAGCCAAGCATAAATTAATTGTAAATCTATACAAACTGAAACTTAAAAGTGTCACAGTAGCTTAATAAACAATGGAAGTACTTAGGGATAAATCTGGCAACAAATGAAACATTTATATACTAGAAATCATAAAATATTGCTGCGAAAACTAAAGACTATATATATATATATATGTATATATATGTATATATAACATAGTGAAAGGGCCAGTTTAAATGTGAAGATGTTATTTTTACACAAATTATTGTAGATTCAATACAACTTCAACCAAAAATCACAAATAGAATATTTTGTATAAAGAGTAAAACTACTGCTAGAATTAGCATAGAATAGCTAAGATAACTGAAGACCTGAAAGAAGTTATCATATGGCCACCTTGGGAAGACCATAATTTATTTATAATTGTTGATACTTCTATAACAGGAAACAGATTCACAGTGCCTCCTAACCTAGCTTCCATGTTTGTTGAGTGTGACTTTAAAGTCCCCAGTTTGGTTTAAATTAGCATTTCCTTTTCCATTTCAACCTAGACAAAAATTGTAAAGACAAAGGAGGATGGGGAGAATGCAATAAAAAATTCAATGTACAGCCTACAAAATTAAGAAAAATGAGGGAGGTGGTGGGTTAGGAGGTATGGGTGACAATATCGAAAAGGGTAACATGGATCCAGATTTAGGTTACTGATGGCCTACTTTGAAGGGATCAGCAAGATACAAATCTCTTCGTTTCTCTCTCTCTCTCTCTCTCTCTCTCTCTCTCTCTCTCTCTCTCTCTCGTTATGATGTTGCCTTGCCACAAATCCAAGGCAACAAGGACAACTACTTATGGACTAAAGGCTTCAATAACTGTGAGCCAAAATAAACCTTTCACCACATGAGCTAAGCATTGCAGGTATTTTTTTATAGAAAAATAAGTTAGCTAACATTATAACTAACAATTACAGTGCTACTTGCTGGTTATCTGCTAAGGGCCAGCCACAGATACTCCTCTCTTCCATACCCCAGTCCTGTTAATACAGTATTGTTACATGTACTTGAAAAATATGTTCTCTGTAGAAAGAACTCTCAAACCTGAATTGAGAGCAAAGTCCAGTGGGCTGAAGTCCACCTTTACTGACATAAATTTCTAGATGAATCTTTGCCTCTAGTTTAGATAACCCAGTGCCTACCATTGTGACAAACAAAATGTCTGGCAGGTTCATGGAAACCTGCAATGTAGCCTAACATATTAGACATGAGATATTCACTGCTTAATGGATGAAGAAGCCAGTTTTACATAAAATGACCTCAGAAACACTGTGCTGCATGAAAGAAGTCAGAAAAAAAATCACAAACTAATTAACTCTATGTGAACTGTAAAAGGGGCAAGTGGAGTCTCTAAATAATATAAATCATATTATTGACTACATCTTGGAATGGAGCATTAACAGGAAGGAGCAGGAGGGAAAGAATGTGTCCCTCTGTTAGTCTGAATTGTGGGTATACAGGTTTATACATATGTAAATTTACACTTTAGTTTACCTATGTTAACATTCACTTAACATTTGAATAGGTTAGATTGTTTTCCAAAGCTGTAAGGAGGCATCTGAGGAAACCAAAGGAGGAAAAGTTTATTTGGGGTCACATGTTCTCAGGTTTCAGTCTATGATCACCTGGCTCTGTTTTCTTGGGCCTGAAAGAGTTCAGAAAAACATATACCCTCCAGAGTCACATTGATGTACAGCATTTGGCAAAGGAAGTTGCTCATCTCATGATGGTCATGGAGAAAGAGAAGCAGAGGAGAGTTCAGAAAAAGATTTACCCTCCAAAGTCAAGTCCCTAGTAACTTTGTCTAACGTGACACACCTCCTAATAGCCTATTCAGCTTTGAACTTGTCAAATGGATCCAGCACCACCAGTTGGAGGTATTAGGATAGAGTATGTAGCCCATTCTTGGTCCAGCACCACCAGTTGGGGACCAGGCCTTCAACACATCAACATATAAGCTTATAGAATGCACTTCATGTTTAGAACATAACATGTATTTTCATTGCATGTAAGATATACCTAAATAATTGTCGTTCAGGGGAGGGAGGACTGGTACTGGGGCTAGAACTCAAGGCCTGGGTACTTTTCCATAGCTAATTTGTTCAATACTGGCTCTCTGGCACTTAAACTATTGCTCTACTTTCAATGTTTTGGAGGTTGATTAAAGATAGAGTCTCACAGACTTTCCTGCATGAGATGCCTTTGAACTGTAAACCTCAGATCTCAGCCTCCTGAATAGCTAGAAGTACAGGCATGAGCCAGTGGCATCTGGCATAATTGCTTTTAAAATAAAAGTAAATACCTGTTTATAGATGAATCCAGGAATATACCGTGCAATCAACATAGATTTCTTCTTTACTCTGTTCCAGAATGCACTTAAAATACTAAGTTATATCAACTTAATTCTCACAACAACCTTATGAGTCTTTGCTCCACTGAGGCCAGGTTTCTATCTGTAAAGTAGAAATGCCAATAGTACAGTGAAGTAATGACTAATTAAATTAAAATTATTCTGGAAGTCTTTCTGGAGCTTAGCAAATTTGAATTTGTCTTGAGGGCAATTGTTTATTGGCCAATGACACATGGTTGCAGATTTAGAGAAAATTTCCCCGGTCACTGAGGAAATAGATTTAAAGGGCAAGAGTAGGATTAGGGTAACTGATTGGGACACTCTGCAATTGTCCAGGAAAGGGTTAATAGGATGGAAAGAAAGGGTAGACTGCCAAAACTATGGTTGCATGTGGAAAGAAAGAGGAGTTCAACTCATTGGTATGCAGGAAGGCCCAAAGCATCCCAAGCACTGAGGAATTACAATGGGGTTCCAGGAGCATTCCTAGTGTCAGCCTACCAGGGAGTCACCAAAGATGATGGAGTAGGAACAGCATCAGAAGTGACAATCCCACATCTGCAGTGCCCCAAACTCCCCTCTAAAGCTTTAATCATAATCAGTTGATTCTAAATGGCTGCTCAACTGTCTGTTCTGTGTAAGACCACAACTTCCAATCTAAGTCGAAAGATTTGGCAGATTTAACTCTAGCATAGCCATCATACTTGGAGACAAATGCAGTGGGAGATTTACTCCGGGTTGCCCTAGGCTGTACCAAAGTAGAGAGAAACACAGCAACCTAAGCCCACCAATAGACATCGGGACATTTTGCATGTACAAAACAGAATCTTATCAGTGCTCTTGGAGATGGGGGGTTAGCAAACATTTCCCCCTCTCCACAGCAGGAACCAAGATCCCAGGCCTTGCATGGATCCTGAGTAGAACTATCAAAGATGGGCCTGGAGGCTTCCATTCTTTCTGGTTGGAGCCCTTATTGTTGGGGCCGTGTTGAGAACTTGAGAAGCTCAAGTCCTCATGTACTCCAGAAATTATGAATCACAAGGCTATCTTTAATGGTGAAGGTGCTTTCCTCCATTTTCAATAGGAGCCTGGGATGGCTCCCATACTTGTTGCCTCATGCCTGACCTTTCCCTGGAACAGGAGCATGCCTCATTACAAGCAATATTTCCTTGTATACATCTTAGTCACAGCAGGAATTTGGGTCCAAATTTTCATTCCTAGTGCAATTTGGGTCTTATTTTTTTCAATCTTTATATGTGACATGTGTAACATGTATTTCAAACCACAAGTTGAAGATTCTGTGATTTATTTTGCCTGCAAACTTTCTAAAAAATGTCACATACTAATACAACAGAATAGTTAGGATAACAGATAAAACCCACACTTTTCTTTGTAGACAGAAACATTTGACAAAGTCTAATATTCTTTTCTAATAAAAATAGTCCAGATAAGAGTAGCATGGACCTTTCTGAACCTGAAGCAGGTTTCTATGAAGAAAAATTACAGTAGCATCATATGTAATCATGAACAAATTAAGTTTTCCCCCAAACTCAGGAACAGGCAAGGATGCTTTTATCCAACATGTTCCAAGATGGTCTAGTGAAGAAATTGGGAAGAAAATGACGTAAAGGCATCCTGTTTATATAGCTAGAAGCAAAATGGTCTCTTCGTGCAGATGATATGAATATGTATATAGAAAATTTTAAGGAATCTATCACAATACGATTCAAGTTAATAAATGCCACAAAATTACAGTCAACACACACACAAATCAGTTGTATTTCTTTATGATAACAATGAGCCATTTGCAATAGCATCAGAAAGAATAAAATACTTAGAAATAAACTGAAGACAAAAAGAGCAAAACATAAATCTCCAAACTACAATGCAGGATAGAGGTACAAACCACATGAATAATACTGATATGATCTTTCACGGTTTTTCTCATATTTCTTTGTGCTGATAAAAAAGAAGCACATTATATTCAATTGGAACCATTTTTGTGTCTTATTTAGTGACATTGAAGATATTTACAATATTATGAAACTATAACTATTTCCAAGACCTTTCACTAAGTAGAGAATTTAATCATTAAGCATTAACTCATCATTTTCTTCTCCAGTGTTTAGTAACGTTGAAACCATTTTCTGTCTCCATGCATTTCCCTATTAGAAATATTTCATGCACAGAGTCAGATGATATGTACTTTATCATATAGCTTACTTAGACTTACATAATGTTGGTGATATTTAGTCAGACTGTATCATGTAATAGTCAAGTGACTATTTTCACCATTGAATGGACTAGTAACTCTTCCCAAAAATTGTTTAGCTATAATGTATATGTTTTTCCTGGACCTCAATTTATTTCATTAGTCTGCATGTTTATTCTTACATTAGTTACACACTATTTTGCTGAGTGCAAATTGACAGAAGTTTTGAAAGTGTGAGTTCTCTAAGTTTGCTCTTCATTTGCTGTTTGAGGTCCCTTGAAATTCCAGTTGAAGTTGAGGGTTAACTTTTCTATGTCTTCAAAACTCATTGTTGAATTTGCAGTAGAGATTATTGAATCTGGAGATTGATTTGAGTAGAATTGCCATATTAACAGTATTGTCTTCCTAGCAATTAACATGAAATATCTTTCAATGTAGTAATTGTCTTTAATTTCTTTATACAATATTTTGCAGTTTTCAGTACATATGTCTTTTATTTTCCTGTTAAATTTATTTCTACTTTTTAGTTTTTAGATGCTATTGTAAGTGAAATTATTTTCCTGAGTTCCTCTTTGAATTATTAATTGCTGTTGTTTAGCAACACAGTTGGTTTCTATGATTTTATATCTTGCACTTTACTTCATATATATGTATACATACATGTATGCACATCCATATACATATACACACATGAATACGCATATACACATTTATGTGTACATATATACATATATATAGAGAGAAAAACATGGGAATGTGGAGGGTAGAGGATAAGAGAATGTTGAGGGGTAAATAATACTGACATACATTGTGTATTATACTCAATAATATTGAAATACATTGTGCCTATACATGAAGATGACATAAGGAAAGTCACTAAAGTCTATTGGATCAGAGAGGAGTAGGAAAACTAAAGAAAGAAATAGAAGCCTTAGAACCTATTGATTAAGTGGTTATTCCTGTTTCACTCTTAGAACTCTAGTCTTTTTTCATAGAACAGTCACTACTTCCTTCTCTCCTGCTTTTCACATTTATTGAGTATTAGATATTGCAGGTGGGTTGACTTTCTCCTGTGACCTGTGGCCTATTGGACCATAATATTCATCAGTCTCCATTTCCATGTCCTGTTTACTTGTCTCTCTCCATCACAAGATTGCAAGGTCTTGGAAGTGGTGCTATGGCTTAAGTGGTAGAGCAGTAGCCTTGAACAAAAGAAGATTAGGAACAGTGCCCAGGCCCTGCGTTCAAACCCCATGAGTAAGATTTTAAAAAAGGGAAAATAGATTACAAGTCCATGAAACCAGGAACTTTCACATGTTTTTCCCCCAGTGCCTGGCTGTTGTTCCATCTCTATGTGTGCAAGCATGCATGTGCAAGTGTGTGTGTGTGTGTGTGTGTGTGTGTGCGTGCACACACTTCCTTGTTACTGCTCTTCTAAAAAGTATAAGACTCCGAGATATGAAATCTGTGACAAGGTTCAGTATAAACACACATTGTAAGAATGACTTGACCTAATGTTATGTTCTTCTTATCTCCTCTTTATTGCTTATCTAACAAATTTAAGAATAATGAACATGCATTAAACGATACTATTCACACTGTGAAATCATAAAAGCCATTAACTGTTAGCTGAATAAGTTTCAGTATGTTCATCCAGTGGAAGATCATTCAGCTACAAAAAGGAGAGAAGTACTGAAACATGCACAGCATGAATGAACCTTGAAAACATCATGCTGAGTGGAAAAAAAGACACCTGAGGTTATATATTGCCTGACTCCTTTCATGTGAAATGCTGGCAATATTCAAATTCAGACAGAAATCATATGGGGGTAATGAAGGCAGAATGGAGAATGATTCCTTGAATGGATACAGGGTGAAGATGGTGTTCTAAACCCCACAGTGTTGGTTATGCCACAATATTATGGATTCAGTAAAAGCCACCTACTTAACTGTAATCTTCAAAGTTATTAAAATTTAGTGTTGTGTATAACTAGCCCTGAAACTTATTTTGTGCCACTATTCTGACTGCTGTACAAGGTTCTTTAACATTTAGAGTCTGCTGGGTCTCTTGATATCATCCTTTTATCTTACTTTACGAGGTGAGGGGATCTTATATAAGTTCACTTCACTTCTCCATCTCTGCTAGCATATCTGAGAAAGTGAGGGAAAGAATTGCTGTTCCATCTATCTTCCAAAAGGCATGGTTAGCTTTCCAACAGATGTTTTTATATTCATCTCCTTGGGATAGGAGCAGAATGTCTTCCCAGAGATCTCCTGCTATTGATAACAGTCTTAGGATGGTCTGATTCAACAAGGTCAGCAAACGAGCAAATGGATTTTGGGTTTTTTCATTTGCTAATAGGAGTTTGAACTACCATGCTACCTTCCTATAATCCCTAAACCTTGGCATTTCAAATACACAGGGATAGATCAGTCCAAACACATAGAATGGTCACTTGAGCATAGCAAAGGGTAACATGTTCCAGCCTAAGTGAGTAACAGCATCATTGGACAGTGTCCTCAGGCAGTCACAGCTGGGAAGCCAGCGAGACTGAGAATGGGACTACTTCCTTGATCTCACACTGAACCATCAAGACAAGCCATGGAGCCCAAATCAGCAGGGAGTGGAGTGTACTCAAAGTTGGTTTGGGAAAGAATCAGGTCCAGCATGAGTCACAGTGGTAGAATCAGAGTCATTCTGACCGTTACAATACTGGAATACTATCCCTATTACAAGAGAAGACCAGTAGTCTCTTTTAATGTAGAATCTGCTTTCAGGAAATTTGGATTTCTGTAAATGAGCTCACACCAATGCTCTGTCCCCAACTTATGTAACATCTTGGGTCATCTGTATTGCTCCAAGTGGCTTGTATGCTCATTGTCACCTATTCTAAGTCTCCAAAGCATCTAGATTATTCGTCTAGATGATGATGGTGATAATGATGGGATGAAAATACCACTTCTGCTAACAGCCCCTGTTTTCGGGCATCTTTTGAGCATCCTGTGAATTGTATATTAGATTCTCATAGTAAAAGTATGTGGCAGGAAATGATTTGGATCACAGAAGCAATTTTCGCAAGGACTTTGGCTAGTCAGAATCACAGTTGAGGAAACCTTGAGCCATTTCATTCCATTGTCTTGGTCCCTCTACTATGCTTCATACTTTCTTTTTCCTTCTCTGCTGGTTATTTCAGATTTCTAGGTCATTTTTTTTGTCAGTTGAGGGGCCTGAATTCTGGGCTTGGGCACTGTCCGTCAGCGATTCAGCTCAAGGCTAGTGCTCTACCATTTAGCCACAGTGCCACTTCTGGCTTTTTTCTCTGCTTATATGGTGCTGAGGAACCGAACCCAGGGCCTCACGCATGTGAGACAAACGCTCTACCACTGAGCCATTGTCCCAGCCCATCTAGGTCATTTTTTAATGTGTGTACTATACTGGAATGTGAGCTCAAGAACTGCTCTTAGCCTTCCCCATTCCAGCCAGGTGCCCTTACCACTTGATCCAATCCCCACTTCTGTATATTTGGTAGTTAATTGGAGGTAAGAGTCTCGTGGACTTTCCTGAACAGTGATCTCAGCCTCTTGAGTACCTGGGATTACAGGGGTGAACCAGCTGTGCTTGGCCTTCTAAGTCATTTTGCTACCTTGATAGGAGAGACTAGATGACCTTTGCTTGCATGCTGGGCTAATTGAAGTCCAAAGCCCAAATCCATGCCCCAGGATGAGCTTCTAGATTTTCTCCAGTGGCTCAAGACCTGAAACTTAAGAGGGTATCCCCAATCTTCCTTTCAGTAGTATTGATTACTGGACAAATTCACAAACTGCTACCAACCAACAGGAGCCATCCATGCACCCTCCCTTCTTTCTAGACTTACAGCTAAAGAAAGTATGAAATACAGTCCCTGAACAGTTCACAGTGACTCTTCACAAATGAGGTCATAGGTGGGGGGATTGGAGCCCGAGAGGCTTTCTGAGGCCTCTACCAAGAGACTGGTGAAAGGTAATGAATTACTAAACTGGGGCAGTGTCTAGTCCCATGAGAATGGAATGATGGAGTCCATCCAGTAGGAACCAGAAATTTACAAATAGGCCCCTGATCTGTACCCATTCCTCTTGCTGTTCCTCTTTGCCTATGGGGATGCCACCTCCATATCTGCACCTTAAAACCTGTACTGCCTGCTCAATTCCACCTCAAATGCTACCTCTCTAGGTGCTACTCTTATATTGTTGCTGTCTTTTGCTCTGTACAGGAGAACCTGCCCTACTTTGCATGCTTTTCCCCTAGTGTCTCTCACCTTACCCCAACATTAACATCCCCAGAATACATCTCGTAGACCTTTGCAGGGCTAGGAGAACCTTGAGACTCACACATTACTCATTGCAGCATCAGACTACTCCACTCTGGGACTGGCATGGAGTAAAAGCCCAATAAATACTCATTGACTTAAATGCTTTGAATATCATTTGGAAGCTGGCACACATCCCCTGCTCTCTACAGGCCTACTGAGTTTTGGCCAAGAAGGAAAGGAAGCATTTGCTCTTCCTGAGATGACTACTGACTGCTGCTGCTTCTCTGACTATTGTCCCGAGCATGCAGGAAAGGAATCTGCCTCCTCCCTCAGTTCAACATCAGCCTGCTTAGCTGGTGGGCCTGGCCTTCACCTGTCCACCATGGTTTTCCTAACTACTCTATCATGAGGATTGAGAGCAAAATGTCAGTTAAAGGAATCTTCAGTTTGGAAAAGTGATCTAAAAAGAACATGGTTAAACAAGAGATAGGAAGGGGAAATGGTGGAAGGGGCACAGGGAGGAGAAATAAAAGCAAATAAAAGTCTGAAGGCTATGAAAATCATGCAGACATCCAGACTTATTCATACCCCTAAGGCTTTCAATTTGATTTAGCTGAAAAATTCTTCTGCATAGGATGGTGGGATCAATGGGTGGAACAGATATAAACCAGCCGGTTTAAGCTACTTTTTACCTTTCTACTCCAGGACTTTTGTTTGAGACCTCTCCAGAACCAGGTGGAAGAAGGACGTTTCAAATGTAGATAGTGGCCCCTCCCACTCATGTCCAGTAGGTGGAGACAACAAAGGGGGAAGGCATTAGCCCAGGAAGCTAGAGGTCCAGGCTTCTGTACGCATTCTATTGAATGCACTTTTGCAGTGAGTAAATCCCCCGACATGCTGTGTTTCTTTATCAGGAAATTGATTACAGATTATTTTAACATATTCATGTTAAAAATGGATAGTTTGTATTTTTGACCAACATCTTCCCATTTCCTTCTGCCCCTTTCTCAGCCCTGGCAACCATTCTCTGCTTTTACAAGAATGGCAGTGACTTTTTAAGAATGATCATATGAACTTAGAAAAATGTTCTCCAAATTCATCCATGTTGCTGCAAAGGGTAAGATTTCCTCTTTTATGTTCAAATATTATTGCATTCATACATACTGGAATTTTTATCCATTCATATATTGGTCAGGTTGATTCTACACATTGGTTATTATAATACTATACTGAATATGAGAATGAAAATATCTGTGCTAAATTCAAATTTTGTTTCCTTTAAATATATCACCTAAGGCAAGATTACTGGATCACAAGGTAGTTTTGTTTTAAAAAATTAGTTCAATTAGTATCATTTTGTATGTTCATATGTACATAGCTATTGACCTATTGTGATCCTCTGCTAGGACTATGCTAGACAAATACTAATTATTACAAATGAGGGAAACCTTGGACCCTTTGTTTCTTTGGGTCTGGCTTAGTTCACTTAATATTTTTTCCAACTCTTTCCATTTCCTTACAGTTGGAGTGATGTCATTCTTCCTTATGGGAGGATATAATTCCATTAGATAGATAGATAGATAAATAGATAGATTTGTATATATATATATATATATATATATCACATTTTCTTGATCCATGCATCTACTGCAGGGCATCTGGGTTGGTTCCATAGCTTAGCTATGGTAAATAATGCTGCAATAAACATAGTTGTGCTGGTAGCTTTAGTGTGGTCTTGTTTGTGGTCATTTGGGTAAATGCCCAAAAGTGGGATTGCTGGGTCATAGGGGAGTTCTATGTGTAGTCTTTTGACTTTCTAGAGTGGTTGCACCAGTTGAATTGATACTTATAAAAGGTGATATATAAGTATCAGAAACCATGAAACTATCACAGGAAGGGGTAGGGGAAACACTAGGGATCTAGGCACAGATTGAAACTTTCTAAGTAAAGATCCAGAAACACAACATATCAAAGAAACTCAATGGATGAATGGATCAAGAAGATGTGATTATATATATATATATATATATATATACATATACATATATATATATATACACACACACACACACATATATATATATATATATACACACACACACACACACACACACAATGGAAATTCTAGTCATCCTTCAGAAAGAATGATATAATGAAATGGAAACACTTGGAAAACTTATATTTTGTGAAGTAAGCCAGACCCAGAGAAACACAGGATGCATGGTTTTCCTCATTTGTGGTAGCTAGACTGTGCCCATAAATCTAGAAGTAAACACACTGGATGAGAAGGAATATGTTATAAGTAAATTAACAGAGTTAGAATGGACTCTATGGAGAATGCAAATAGTATAAT
The DNA here is from genome assembly GCF_000151885.1 of Dipodomys ordii. Classification (NCBI taxonomy): domain Eukaryota; kingdom Metazoa; phylum Chordata; class Mammalia; order Rodentia; family Heteromyidae; genus Dipodomys; species Dipodomys ordii. Next base: position 725,108 of record NW_012267305.1, read on the forward strand.
TCTTTAGAAAGACTAAGCCAAACCCAATAAAATAATTAGGAAAAATGGGTACTGGCAAGAGAGGAGACTGAGGCCAAGGGGAGAGGGGGAGAAGAATGAAGGAGGAAGGGGGAAGAATGCAAGCAAGAATGCATTATATACACCATAGAATTGAGAAAAGGGAAGGGGTGGGTGGAAGTGGGTGGCGATGTTGAAGTGTGCAGATCAGGATGCATTGTATACATGAATTGCTAGGTTATATGGCAAAAAGTTTGATATGTATTCTAAAAATTACAAAATGTGAGGTAAGGGGTGTGTTGGGAGGGGTGGGTGAGGATGTTGAAAGGGTAACATTGATGCACTGTATTCACAACCTGCTTTGTTCAACGGCAACTCCTTTGTACAAGTACTTAAAGATTACTATTCAGAAAGGACAAATATTTCATACAAAAGTAATAATAAAGAAGTGAGTCAGTGAGAAAAAATATTTACAACAGAATTTTTTGAGCAGCCTAGATACCATTGTCTATAGTGGCTTTATTAGGTTACATTCCTACCAACAGGGTGCAAGAGTTCCCTTTTTTGCTCTTGGCTGACATTCTACCATTTGAATCACATCCAGCCCTACTTGTTGCTATTTATTTTGGAGATGGAGTACCTTGGACTTTTCTGCCTGGAGTGGCTTTAAACAGTGATCCTCCATGTTTCAGTCTACTGAATAGCTGTGATTACAGGCATGAGCCAGTGCCCATCTCCAGTAGTCGTTCTGATGTTAGCAGTTGTTGCCAGATGAACTGATAACTTGCTGTGGCTATGGCTTGAACTTCCTAGATAATTGCTATGGTAAGCCTAATTTTATACACCTGTTGGTCATTTTACCCCACAAATACTTAATATGGTACATACAAATATAAAATTGTACATATTTGGTAGGGTACTCTGATGGTTCGATTCATGTATTGCATTGTATAATAGCACAAATAAGTTTAACACACCTGCCTCACCAATTGTTCATGGTGAGACCATTTAAAATCTTTCTCTTCTTCCAACTTTTTGAATGTTCAGTACATTATTGTTATCTAGTCAAGCCTGCTATGTGACAGTACACTAGAACTTTGTGCTCCTTCCTATAGCTGAGTACCCATTGGCTAAACTCTCCCTTCCCTCCCTGTATCTCTACAAATGACCATTTTACTTTCAACTTCTGTCACATGAACTTTTTCAGATTCCATCTGAGTAAGGTCATGTAGTATTTGTCTTCCTGTGCCTGGCTTCTTTCACCTAATGGAATGATCTACAGTTCCATCCACATTGTCACAAACAACAGGAATTGTTTAATGGCTCAATCCTATTCCATCATGTATATGTAGCACATTTCCTTTATTGGTTTATCCTCTGATGTGCATTGGTTGTTTCCATTGCTTGACTATTGTGAATAGTGATGCTATAAATATGGACTGTCTCTGTGACTTTGATTTCATTTATTTTGAATATACTGGTATGTTAGAAACCTGGCTTGAGTGGAAGTCAGATAGACAGATAATCCAAGGATCGTGTTTTGATTTTTGGAAGACTTTGCATCCACTTCCCTAAAACTACTAATTTACAATCCCACCAAAAATGTTCAAAAGCTCCCTTTTCTCCACTTCTAATCTTCAGTCTTTTTTTTTTGCCAGTCCTAGGGCTTGAACTCAGGGCCTGACTACTATCCCTGAGCTTCTTTTGCTCAAGGCTAACACGCTACTACTTGAGTCATAGCACCACTTCTGCCTTTTTCTGTTTAAGTAGTACTGAGGAATTGAACCCTGGGCTTCATGTATGCTAGGCACACACTCTATCGCTAAGTCACATTCCTGACTCATCTTTTTTTTTTTTTTCGTTGGTGGTGGGGCTTGAATTCTGGGCTTCAGTGCTGTCCATGTGCTCTACCACTTGAGCTACAGCGCCACTTCTGGTTTTCTAGTGGTTTATTGGAGATAAAAGTCTCACGGAGTTTCCTGCCCAGGCTGGCTTTGAACCATGATCCTCAGATCTCTGCCTCCTGAGTAGCTAGGATTACAGGCGTGAGCCACCGGTGCCCGGCATTCCTGACTCATCTTTAGTCTTTTCTGTATTAGCAGTTCTTACTGGGGTGAGATGATATCATTGTGGTTTTGATTTTCATTTCCTAATAATTGCTTTGTTGATCATTGCTATGTATCTCTTGGCTATGTGTATGTCTTCATCTTTAGAAAATAACTAGTCAAGTCCTTTCACCATTTTTAAAAATCAGAAATTTGTTGTTACTTTCTTTTTGGCTTTATCTTGCTATTTAGTTTTGCAGGTTCTTTGAATGTTTTGGATAGCAACCTCTCATCAGATATGTGTCTCTGGAATTTTCACCCAGTGCTTCACTCATTAGATGGTGGCAAAGAAAATAAAAGGAGGGAGAGGGCAGAAGATATGTAGTATGGGTGTGTCCAAATATACCATGTGCCTAATTCCTGCCAAGGACTGGAGTACAGGTAGACAGCATAATAAAGTTCTTTTTTGGCGGGGGCGGGTCCAGTCGTGGGGCCTGAACTCTGGGCCTGGGCGCTGTCCCTCAGCTCTTCAGCTCAAGGCTAGCGCTCTACCACTTGAGCCACAGCAACACTTCTGGCTTTTTTCTTTTTTCTTATGTGGTGCTGAGGAATTGAACCCAGGGTCTTATGCATGCAAGGCAAGTGCTCTACCACTGGGCCACCTTCCCAGCCCCATAATAGTTAAGTTCTGTGGATTCCATGCGTCCTCACAGATCAGACATAAATCTATGCAAATGGACATAGTAACTTTGGGAGGGTTTCCACCCAAAATAATTGTGGGCCCCACATCATGAGCATAATTTCTACTGTCTATAGGAGTGTCATTGATATGGCAACCCAAATGTAAATACACCTTTCTCTGTTATGGGTCTTCTTAATCTACTGCCAGTTGATCCAGTTGTTGCTGATATCAGTAGTTTATTTCTTTATCTTGCTGAGTAGTATGCCACATACTTGTGGATATAGCAAAATTTATCTGTACACCAGTTGATGGACACCTAGATCACTTCAAAATAATGCCTCTGTGAACATATCCAAACCAGTTTTTGTGTGCCCATATGTATTTATGTATTTATCTTTCTTGAGTAAATTTGTACAATTTGAAATTACTGACTTTTGTAATATATATGATTATGTTCTTTTAAACAATCTCATCGCTTATGACTGGACAAGGGGGTTATATCTAGATTGAGGCTCTTAGGAATAAATTGCATACATACACATTTACATTTTTCTGTGGCAAAAATCTGCAAGTAAAATTCCTGTCAATTATTGTAAATGTATATCAAATATTGTGAGAAAGTTCATTTTTTTAAAAATGCCTGTAGCACTACATTTGTAATGCAATTCAGGAAAGTTCTAGTTTTTTGTGTGAATTGTTTTGGTATCGGGATTTATTTTGAACACTGTATCTTTTATTTTGTGCGTGAATGGTATTTTCTGATATTAATTTGCATTTTTCTAATGACTAATGACAATAAGTATATTTTCAAGTACTTATAGATTATTCATACATCTTTGAGAAATGAGTTCTTTAAATCTTTTGTCGATTTATAATTGAATTGCTTTTCTTAGTATTCTGGACTGTAAGAGTTCTTTATGAGATCTAGGTAAAACTATGCATGAAATGCATGCTTTTTCTTTTCATTTTGTTTTCTTTTTTATTTTTTTAATTTTTTATTTTTTGTGAACATACTGTACAGAGGGGTTACAATTACATGGGCAAGATAATGAGTACATTTCTTATCAAACATTGCAGCCTCCTCCTTTGTTTACCCTTCACATCCCTTCGCAGCCTCCCCCCTCCCACCCAATCCTCCCCCCCCCCAACCCAAGTTGTAAAGTTCATTTTCGACATGACAACTTGTACTTCTCATTGTTGCAACAGGTCCACCTGTATCCTTAAACGACTTGTTTTTCCCCATCTCCTCCACAAGTTAT
>NW_012267305.1:730600-731389 GCF_000151885.1 Dipodomys ordii
TCCTGGGTTCCATTCCTCAGCACCACATAAACAAAAAGAAAAAAGCCAGAAGTGGCGCTGTGGCTCAAGTGGTAGAATGCTAGCCTAGAGCTGAGTGACATCGCCCAGACCCAGAGTTCAGGCCCCACGACTGGACCCCCCCCAAAAAAAAAGAATTCTTGAAAGTGCATTTTGACTCTTCCTGGCTAGCCCCAAAGTTGTTTACCTCTTCCACAAATTAATGAGAAGGTTGGTTGTTCTCCGTGTTGGTCCTGAAGATCAAGCAAGGGATATGAATAACTTCCAGTCCAAATGTAGGTTCATTGCTCTACCAAGTCCCCTGTATAGGTCCTTAGACTCCCAGTATTATGTTGCTGGATATGGAACAGAATTCTTTCTCAACTTTGTCAATTGGTTCTAGGAGGCATGGCTGAAAAAGAACTCAAAGGTCATGATTCTATCTCATATGCAAATGTTAAGCAGTTACACTACAGGAGAGTCCTGAGACACAAGCACACATATCTGGCCAGATGTAGCATGATTTTCTTTTTTTTTTTTTCTTTTCAGAAAACCAGTTATACGTTTGCACTAGGCCTCAAGAAGTTTGGCAGATAAACCAAATCACAGAACATAAGATAAACAATGAAAGTGGGTCTGGGAAGGTGGCTCAGTGGTAGAGCTCTTGCCTTGCATGCATGCGGCCCTGGGTTGGATTCCTCAGCACCACCTAAGCAAAAAGAAAAAAGCTGGAAGTGGCGCTGTGGCTCAAGTGGTAGAGCGCTAGCCTTGAGCTGAAGAGCTGAGGGACAG
>NW_012267305.1:731439-741083 GCF_000151885.1 Dipodomys ordii
TCTAAGGGTTCATTTTCCTGACATCACATTATCTGACCTTTTCCGCTTGACTCATACATATACTAGATATTGCAAATAAGGGAAACCATGGGACCTATGAAGAATTTTTATTTCTAAAAATAGATATTGACTTTATAAATGGTATTCAGAAATGTTTCTTCTTCCACTATTTCTGAAAGAGTTTGTGTACCATTTACATTAATTCTTCACAGGAATATTTAATAGAAATCATCAATGAACCATCTGGACTAGGAGTCTTTTTAACAGAAAGGGTTTAAATTATGAATCAATTTACATAAGTGATATAATGCTTTGTATATTCTATGTTTTCTTTTTGCAGTTTTTGTAATGTGTATCTGTCATAGATTTGTGTTAGTTGTTGAATACGTTGTCAAAAAGCTGTCCCAAAGATTCTTTAGATTTTCTCTTAGTGTCTGAAGGGTCTACATTCTCCCCTCTATTGTCCTGAGTGGCCAGTTTGCAATCTCTCATTTTTCTTAATCCACTAGGTAGGGAATCATCACTTTCATTGATTTTTTAAAAATAATCTACTTTAGGTTTTATTGATTTGTTTCTAATCTATTGATTTACAGTTTTTAATTTCCTTCTATATGACATTTGTATGTATGTGAAGACAGATAAACAGATAGATAAATAGATAGGTAGACAAACAGATGAATGATAGAACAAGTGTTTTACCTCTTGAACCATGCATTCCTCCAAGTCTCAGCACTAAGTCTTATGTAAAATTATTTAGTTTTCATCAATTTTTCCATTTACAGAATAAATGTCTTGACCATATTATGTTAAACTTAGTCGTAAAGATTTTATGGTTGGGCTTTGTTGCTATAATAAACTGAATTTTCTAATTTCCTTTCTGCATGTTACCTAAAGTAGGTGTTTGTACATTTCTTAGTATTTTCTACATTACAGTCATGCCATCTACAAATAGAGACACTTTTGCTCTTTGCCAATGATTTCACCTTTCGTTTTTTAGTTTTCAGTTTTGTTTTTACTGGCTACAACTGGCATTTGTTACATGACCATCTTTTTTTGGATAACTCTAAAACACCAAAAAACTAGTGTGGATCACTCCCACCTCCTCTGTGTTCTGCGGCTGTTTGTAGATCACGATTGTCATATCTTCCTTAAGTGATTGATAGTATTTGTAGTGAAACTGTCTTGGATTTTTCTTTGCATGAATGTTTGTGAAATTAATTAATTTTAATATATATAAGGCTATTCAGATATAATATATTGTGTGTTTCGATAAATCTGATTTTTAAGTATTCGTCTATTTCCTGTAAATTTTTCAGATTTTTAGCATGAATTTGTTCATAGCATTCTTTCATTATCCTCTTAATATATGTTATTTCTAATGTAAGTACAATGCTATAAATTTCCTCTAAGTACTGCTTTCTCTCCATTAATCATATTTTGATATTTTGCATTTTATTGTTTCCTGCATTTAAAATAAAATTCTAATTCCTGTTGTTATTTCATGGTTATTGACAATATTATTATTATCTATATCTGTACTGAATCTTTTGCCTGCTTATTCTACCAATTATTGAGAAATAACTATGAAGATTTTCAATGATTTGGGTGATAACAGTGTCTTTCATTTTGTTGACTTCTTATTGAATGTCCTTTATTACAAATACATACGTTATGATTCTTAAGTGGTTCTGATGTTTATAATCTTTTTCTTTTTCTTTCTTTCTTTTTTTTTGGTGCCAGTCCTGGGGTTTGAACACAAGACTGGGCACTGTCCCTGAGCATTTTTGCTCTAGGCTAGTGCTAGTGCTCTACCACTTGAGCCACAGATCCACTTCTGGGTTTTTTTTTGGTAGTTAGAGATAAGAGTCTCATGGACTTTCCTATACTGTCTGGGTTTGAACTGCAATCTTCAGGTCTAAGCCTTCTGAGTACCTAGGATTACAGATATGAGTCAGTGGTGATTATAAAATGTTACTTTTCATTTCTTATGAGTGTCTATGTCTTGAAGTTTATTTTGTTGAAGTAAAAATAGAAATATATTCTTTATTTTGTTGGTATTTTGTGTATGAGATCTTTATGTCTCTGTATTCAAATGTGTCTCTCGTACATGTGGCTTTTATACAGCCTATCTCTACCATTTGATCCCAGTCCCTTTTGAGAAACATTTAATGAGATATTGATATATTTAGCACTTCTTTTGTTTGTCTCCTCTGTGGTTTTTTTTCCCCGCTTCCATTCTTAACTGTCCTGGGTTCTTTGGGTTTATTTGAATGTTTTTTACTGTCAATTTAATCTACCTATTGCCAATTACTTAAATCTATTTGCATTACTTTTCAAAATCAATAAACTTGATTACAGAATTGAAAATGATCCATTCAGCAAAGAAGCTTAAATTGTTGTCATTTGTAGCAAATGCAAAAGTATCACCCTATTCGTAAAGAAATGGAAAGACTTGGGAAAAATCATGTGAAGTTAGCAGACTCAAAGAAATAAAGGCTTCCTTGTTTTTCTTATTTGTAATAATTAGTATATATCTAGGATAGATGTAGCAGAGGATCACAATTGTTCAATAGCTGTCTACATATGACCATATAAAATCATGCTAATCGAAATGAAGTCTAAGATATGGAAACAAGAGGTTTTTTTTTAAATATACTCTCTGAAGTTATTTTTTTCTTTCTTTTTTCCTCTTAGTTTTATCCCCTGTTGTCACTGTTTTTTTTTGTACTCTGTGTCTTGTATATATGTTTATCTGATTTGAGGAAGGGAAAGAGAATAACAAAATGGTGAGACAAAGAACAAAGGGTGAACCAAAGCAACAGTGATATTCACAAGACACTATATTGGAAATGATCTTTACAATTTAGGAGGTGGGGGTCAGGGGGAGGAAAAGGCAGAGAAAGCAAGGGAGGAGGTAACAATGTGCAACAAGAAATGTACTCATTACCTTATTTATGTATCTGTAACCCCTCTGTATATCACAATAAAAGGAAAGAATTTTTGTAATGCAGAAAGATCCAGAAGACATTGTGGGAAGGTAAATAACTCAGGTACCTAAAAATGGCTACCAAATGATGTTACCTGTAAGTGAGATATAGAGCAGTTGATCCCAGAGAAGTTGACAATGGGATAGTGATTGGTAGGGGTGAAGAAGCTGAGTAGGGGGGAAGCTAAGAGGAAAGAAACTGCTTAACAAGGTCAAAGTTAGTGTTTGACAGGAATATGTCCTGGTACACTATGGTACACAAAGGTGAATATAATTTAAAACAATGTTATATATCTCAAAATACATATATTTGAAAGAACTAATCATGTAAAATGATAGAAGTTTAAGGCAATAGGTATGCTAGTTATCCTCAATTAACAACTGCCCAATGTACAAATGAATCAAAAGATCACATTGTAACTCCTGAGTAGCTGGGATTAAAGGCATGTACCACCTCATTAGGCTCTAAGTTTCCTTTTCTTGAAACATCTTGGTATAGTATAGGTATTAGTATAATGTTACCTCATAGAATGCATTAGGAAGTATTCCTTTGGCTTTTATCTTTAAAAACTGATTATAGAGAATTGGTATAATTAGTTCTTTAAATGTTTAGTAGAGTGTATCCGTGAACACATCTGGGACTGGTTCTTTCTCTTTTGGAAGATTATAAAAGATTTTATTTTTAGTAAACATAGATATAAGCCTGTCCAAACTATTGGTATAACTTCTTGACTATTGCTCTAATTACTTACAAATACCTTCCTACCTTTTTAGAGTTACTAATGTATCTAAAATACTGTTACATAAAATGTGAAAATCTTGAAACTGTCCAGGTGCCATCACTCCATCTTTTAAAATATAACTTACAAGTGCCATAACACAATGTAGTTAGTTGTTTTCTTAGAAGTAGACTTCTTTTTATTTTCAGGAATTAAGTTGTGCATTGACCCAGGTTCCCCACAAATGTCCCGTGTGATGCCTTAAATATTAAACGCCCTGCAAAGGTCATGTGTTCCAAGCTGGTGGCACTGTTTTGGGAGATGCAGAAAACTGTATTTGGTATTCATTTACTGGAAGAAGTAGGGCACTGGGGCAGGTATTTGGGGGCTATATATTGTCCCTGGTGTCCTCTCCTCTCTGCTTCCTGGCTACATTGAAGTGAGTAGCCTCCTTTATCACATGCTTCTGCCACCATGATGCTCTCTCTTGCCACAAGCCCACTGCAATAAAACCATGTGACTATGGACTCAAACCTCTGAACCTGTGAACAAACTTTTAAAAATACATTTTTTTCTTTCAAATAGTGCATTTTGTAGTCAACTAGACCTTAGAGCAGTATTTCTTCTGAGGACCTGTAGTCATGCCTCTCTAGTGCAGTCAGGAAGTGGAAATGGACTGTGGGCTTGAAGGAATACACCCATATTCATTGTAGCTTTCACTAACATGCGTAAATCTCATATCTATGTTATTTAAACTCCCGAGTCTCTGTTTCTTCACCTGTAAAGTGGAATAATCCCGTCTACCTCTTTCTTTCCCCTTTCTACAATTTCCATGTACCCTACCGGACTATAACAATGTCAGGTGGTACTTTGAAGACCCTTCTTGGGAGACTAAATTAAAACAGCCTTGTGGAATGTATAGAGTTGGCAGCTCTCCTGGGCTGCAGACAGAACCTTGCAACAAAGTTCCAGAGAACATTTTTGCTTCTAGCTTCCTAATGTCAAAAACAGACTTGTTGACTTCCAAACCCAGACTAAAAGAGGTAACCAGAGGCAACCAAAGCCATCATCTATCATCTATTCTCTCCCAAATGGTCTTGTTTAAACTAAGTGCCTACTAGCTAAAAAGCACTCTCTAATTTGGTGGCTGGCAATGACATTGACCATCATATTACGCAAAATGGCCAAACACACAAGCATTATTAGTGTAAGCATAGAATTGAGGGAAAAAAGGTATAGGCAGCTATACAGCTAATAAGAAGGACATTGAGGCTGAATGCACCAAGTACATCCCCACAGGCAATCAGCCAATCTAGCAAACATTGGCCCATGCACTTGCTGTAGCACTAATGTAGTCTTTCTCGGAATTAGTAATAGTTCAGCACTAATGGCTCCAAAAAGGACTACATTGTTTCCCCCGTCATTAATTCCCAGAAAAAGACCACAGTGAACTCATTACTGCCCTAACATACTCATCAGATGAAATGCACAAGTTAACCTCCTCAGAGGAAGGCAGTAATCTGAGCACATGAACCACATCCTCACCCTCCTCCACCATAGAGACCTTTCTCTGGCAGCAACTCAGTTCTTTCTTTGCCAATAACAACTTGGACCCACCTGATGACATTGCTGTCCACACTTTTCAGATTTGCTTCTACCTATTTGCTGAGAAGAAGGAAGGATAGACATGGGGGAAAGAGGAATGGGCACAAAGATGTTTCTCTGCTACTGAGGAGAATGAGGTAGACTTGAAATAATAAAGTAGCAGCCAGGTATGGATTGCACATAGCATCTCGGGACCCTTGGAGGAGTGCTCAAAACACAATCTCATTTGATCCTTACAAAAATCCTGTCAGATGAGGAAAAAGTCCATTATTCCAGGTCATATCGCTAGTAAGTGGCTTAGCCAAAATTAGAATGCAAATCCTTGACCTCAATCAAACCCAGGACTCTTTCCACTGGATAGTTACTATCAACATCTGCCCTAGGTGGAGTCAGTAGACACTATGCAAAAGCAAGCAGAACACCGAGAAGACAGATGATTACAGCTCCCATTGTGTAAGTGTTTCCATGGGATAAGACTATTTATAACCAGTGTCTCAGCGCCCTTCCTTAGCTAATCCTCTAGAGTTTGAGTGGTGCCGCCAGTGGAGTAGCAACTCCCTGAGCAACATCATGACCTCCAACACTCTTATCTTTTATCATTCTGGAAAATTGCCTCCCTGCTTGTCTGTTGAATTAGTTTCTCTCTCTTTGGCGTTCTTCTGGAAGATGAATTGGAGGAAAAAGTGCTGCACATCCCGACAAGGGCAAGGGGCTGGGAGAGAACAGGGTCAGGATAGGACTGAAGGTGGGTTATTTGAGCTCCACATCTCCCATGGCTCTGTCATCATCGCATTTAGTTGCTTTTAAAGATTACCTCTCCCAGAAGACCATGACCTTGTAGACCATAAGGACTCCTTCTTTCTCCTCTCTGTGATTGCAGCTTTTTAGTCCAGATATAATACAAAATACTCAGTAAATGTGACTGAACAATCTCAGGGCCAGCTGTTCATCTAGCGCCACTCCTTTTTTTTTTTGCTTTTAGCTCTCTCAGATCATTGGCTCAGCAGAAACAGTTCAGTAAGATGGATTAAGGGAGTACAATAGGTTAGAGACCAGATATGGATGATGGGGAGTCAGGCTAGACCCAAACTTGTATATGCAAAGGTCCCAATAGGAAGACTTTCTCAGACATCAGTAGCCCTCTAGAGGTAGATTAGAGTAAACCCTGTCTAATTTGGACAATGTTGTTGCAGGCAACCACATGGGCCATAATCTTGTGTATGTCTCCAACTCTGAACCTCATATTGTGAAGCCCTAGTATGAATGGATAAGCCCATAGGGAGAGAAAACACATGGCTAAGCACCCAGGCCTTAACTACTGCACCCACATTCAAGCCAGATGGGCAATCCTGAAGATATGTTGGTCAGGTATGCACAATATTCCTTGTGCCACAAGATGAGACTTCCAATAATGTTTAAGGGAAGATAAAAGCTATGGGATAACACTTAAATTTTAGACTCCAGTAGCTAAATAACAGCCACAAAACAAGCTTCTTTTTCAACTTTTGTGGTAGCTCAATAGTCATATTCTTCCATCTGTAGTGAGAAAAATGTTGTTGTCTTTACTCTATCCTCTAGGAGCTTTTCATAGAGTTGAAATAAGATACTAATGCACAAGAAAATTAAAACACAATTGATGAGACTCTGTAAATTAAGTGCACAATTGTCTGGCACAGCTCTAAGTGCTGCAGAAATCCAAATGAGGGTCGTCAATGAAGTCTGAGTAATGTGTAGGCTGATGCTCTCTAATGTCCACTCGTCAGCACATATTTCCTGGAGGAGGTGGAGCTGGGCTTTTCAAGACCCAAGCAATTGACAATAAGGGGAGGGCTCTAACTCAGGATCTAAAGACTAATGGAGATTTGCCTAAAACATAAGAGACCTGGCTGTGATAGGGGTAAGGAGGAGAAGATACAGATTCAGATATCATTTGGCTGGCTGCTGAGTCAGGAGTACCAGGCAATCTAGGCTTTTGGAGAAGAAACTTGCAACTATGGATAGATTGATCTCTACTCCAATAACCACAAAGGCAGACTCCTAGGGGAATCTGGAGCAGTCTTGCCTTTCCAGGAGCTCCCACCCCTATACAAATTGTGCCAATCAACACTCAAACCAACCCTGAGAGGGATTTATAAGAAACAGAGACTCCAAAATGACATGACCTAAATGAGAACAACAGAGTGAGTTGGAAGGGCACTTACACCGTAGATTTCAAACACTAAGAAGATACAGAGGCAGAAGGTATGAGATTGTGCTTCCAGAAAGCTAGACACATTTTACACTAGAATGTCTCTTATTGGTTGGTCCTCACCACCACAAGGCATTCTATGGAAAATGATGATAGTATCTGTTGAGTCCTTACCTTATGCTGTTATTTCAGAGAAAATAATTCATTTTATCCTCACAAAATCCATATGAGATCAACATTGTTATTGTCTCTATAACAGATAAGAATAGTAAGGCACAAAGAGACTAAACATAGTCACATGGCTGGTTAGTGGCAAAGGGAAGATTCTCAACTACAAAGTCTACTCCACAGATCACTCTATCACCTGTGTCATTCCAAAGGTAACTTGTGGACATATCTACCATGGAATCCCAATAGAAACATTGTCATTTGATGGTCATGACAACTCCAGGGCAAGGAATTAGACTCAAGACTCCAAAGAGATGTAGCACAAACAAACACAATGGAGATACATCAGGTGAAAAGACCTGGCTGAAGTCAGTCTGCTCTACTGCTGCACTAACCACCAGTACAACCAACTTCATCCCTAGAAGCAGAAGCAATAAACACTCAGGACTTCCTTGGAGTCCTAACCTCACTTACTCCATTTCAGCAACCGCAGCATCCTGAAGGAAAATGCTAGCTAAAAGGAGCACATGGCTCCTTCTAGGCTATGATGAACCCTGGAAGAAAAGACAAAGAAATACAATAATGCTACCAGTGTACAGGGTGGTAAGGAACAATGAATGTAGGGAACCAGACTAAGGGCAAGGGTAGATGAGGTTCGATGATCAGAGAAGGCAGGCCATGAGGTACATGCCTTTCAGCAGAACCTCAAGTGAGAGGTGGGAGATGGGGGCAAACATGCTTCCTTGAAACCTGAGGAAGACCTGAAAGCAGCCTTGGCAAGAATGGCAATCTGCTCTCCTTTAGGTTGGATAGGAACAGAGAACTTCCCTGTCAGTGTCTGCTTGGATGAGAGGTGGCACCTAGGGGTGGATGCAGGGACTGTGGAGTTCTGTGCTGTGGACCATTGCCTGAGTGATGAAAGCTATAGATCTCTTCTCAGAAGGCTCTGGCCAATGTATAAAATACATAAGATTATAAAGGAAACACGTTGCATGCAAATATTAAAACTTGTGTGAATACTAACTTAAATACTTCTTTATTAACACATACTATAAAATCTAGTGAAATAAACCAGGCCCAAAGAAACATAGGTCCCATGGTTTCCCTTATTTGTAATATCTAGTATATGTATGAGTCAAGCGGAAAAGGTCAGATAATGTGATGTCAGGAAAATGAACCGTTAGATGTGTATTTTAATGTTTTTTTCTTTCATGCATGTGTTTCTAATGCATTTATAAGATTATCTCTTTGTTGCTTTGTATGTCCCTCCCCCACAGTATAACCCCTGCTTTCACTATATTTGATGTCAGTATAACTTGTGGAGGAGATGGGAAAAAACCAGTTGTTTAAGGATACAGGTGGACCAGTTGCAACAATGAGAAGTACAAGTTGTCATGTCCAAAACGAGCTTTACAACATCGGTGCGGGGGGAGGGGGGAAGGGGGGGAAGGAGAAGGATTGGGATTGGGGGGGAGGGGGAGGCTGGGAAGGGATGTGAAGGGTAAACAAAGGAGGAGGCTGCAATGCTTGGTAAGAAATGTACACATTATCCTGCCCATGTAATTGTAACTCCTCTGTACAGCATGTTCACAAATAAAATAAAATTTAAAAAAAAATCTTGAGAGCAGTGTAGCAACTTCTACAATTTCAAAATCAGGTCCACTGTGAAAGCTATCTAAAGCTAACTGTAATAATAATGATAATGTGAAAATATCTGTGATTACACTCAGTGCCCACGTCTCCTGTATTAATAATATCATTGTCTGAATTCAAAATGGAGTGAAATGACAAATTTCAATTGGAAGTTAATGAAAACAGCACCTTTTCCTCCCCCAAATCACTGGTCTCTAGTGAATGGGAAATGAGGATCATGTGACTAGAGAGCCAGTTGAATGTTTCTTACACATCAAGAATTCTTGAAATCCAAAAATTCATATGGAACAATAAAAGACCCCGAATAGCAAAAACGCTCCTCAAC
>NW_012267305.1:743635-751135 GCF_000151885.1 Dipodomys ordii
ATTCCTCAGCACCACCTAAGCAAAAAGAAAAAAGCTGGAAGTGGCGCTGTGGCTCAAGTGGTAGAGCGCTAGCCTTGAGCTGAAGAGCTGAGGGACAGTGACCAGGCCCAGTGTTCAGGCTCCATGACTAGAATAGCCCCACCCCCAAAAATGAAAAAAACATGAAAGTGAGAAGTATTAAAGGGGAAAGGGAGAGGAGAGAGAGGAAAGAAAGAGAATGTACCTTGTTCATGTAACTGTAACCCCTCTGTACAGTTTCTTATACTACAAATATATATTTAATTTTTTTTTAAATTTTTTCAATGTGTTCTCCTTAACCCTTCCTCTACCATTCCCCACCATTCCCTTCTAATTTGTTTTCTGAGCATGCCCAAAACTACTTATAACTCAAAAGGACACATATTGCCTGATTTCTTGCATAGGCAGAATTTAGACCTCAAAATCAAGATAGAAATAGGGGCAATGTTATGGGAGCCCAGTGAGAAGAAGGAAGAAGAGAAGGCTTAGTGGGTGAACAAAGTGGTGAATAAAAATACAATAATAAACCCCATTTGAATTGTTGCCTTTATAAGAAAGTAATAGAGGGGATGTGACCAACTACATTCTTTGCATATATGGTGATACCCCAGTATTAGCACATGCAAATGAAAAGTTAAAAACCTGGAAAATGCCTCAGAGGTGCCACTTCCTTATTTGACTGATGAGCTTATGACTGGTTTCCTGCCCCTTTTCCTCGGCAACTTAACCTATTTGATAGAAGATGATCCAGTTTGTTTAAAGATGGTTCTGGAAGTGCTATTCAAAATGGTGTACAGCTCTCCCTTGCCTCTATGCTTCCGTAACTTGGAGCAAACACAACATAAAGCTTCACAACACTGGGGACTGGGATCAAGTGCCTAAAATCACTATGCTTTTGGACATATTGGACCCTGCAATGAGTCTATGTTACTCCATCTGTCTGGGGCATGAAGCATGACTGGGGATACAGCTTCCCGGCATGTTTCTTCCTCTGCTTTCCAGATGATTCAATGACATGTTTATCATTATTGTAATCTTTAGAATCATCATTCATTTACTCTTTGATTTACTCAGACATGCTTAGTACCCCTTAGGTTGACCATCCCAACTGCTAATTCACATCAACACGACTAGAAAAGATGATACAGAATTCAACTCCAGTACAGATGTGAGTCCCAGTTGTGCATCTTTCCACTGGTATAAGGTAACTTGAGTAAATATCTAACCTTATTAACTGCCATTGACCTCCAGAACAGGAAGCCGAACTGTTAGATCTTAAGATTTTTAGACTCCTAGATCACACTGCTGTTGAGCAGAGTCCGTGTTGAGTTACAACTTGCCCTAACTGCTGTTCAGCGTTGTGTTCCTCTCTGGACAGTGCCTGTTAGAAAGTAAGCTCCCTAGGGGGCATGCTGCTTTCTTGTTTGCAAGAGGGAATTCTTGACAGAAGTGCTGGAAACATTCAAAAGTGAAATCAGAGAAGAAAGTATTTTTCATTTTTTCTTTTAACACACAAAGAAAAATGATTTACTGCATTTGTTCTCCAGAGCTTGGTGTCAGCCGGCTGTACTCACCATCACATTAGGGAATGACAAATCTAGAGCTTGCTGTCACTTTATGAACAATTTATGAAGCCAAAATATGCATAAAAGCTCAGGCATCTCAGGCCAAGCATTAGGAGCAAGTCAAAGGCCAGAGGCCACCTAGCCAGCCTACTGACTGACCATACACACTTCAGTTCTGCATGACAGCAGATAAAATATGGCTGTGTATAGAAAGTCTTGCTAATCAGTGCAATTCACAAGCAAGCCTTCGTCTACAGGAGACCTTTGTAGAAAAAGAGTTCAGGTCCTAGAATTTTTGTCTCAACTGAAGAGCTGTGAAACTTCACATATTCCAGAAATTTCTTGAATAACTTTCCTGGTTCCCTTTAGCTTGGAATGTTTCCTATTTCTTGTCCTTCCTATACTTACTTGGGACTTTTCTGAATCTTTCTAAAACAAATCCAGCTCTCTTTTGATTGCACATACAACTATCTAATTCTTGTTTCTTCTTAAAAAAACAAACTGCTCTAATCTTAGGTCAGATGCTTTAATGGTGCCCGTGGACCTGTGCTCTTTTACCTATTCAAGATCTATTAGATCTTCTCTACTGGCTTGCCAACATACCTGATAGCCACCATTTTGAAACTACACCGAATCCTTATTTTCCAAAAGTTTTCTTAGTTCAGAGCCAAATACATGCTAAGAGTTATATCACTTTCTAGATCATATGGCTTTCACACCCAGAGGAAACTTGCCTTCTAACTCCTGCTCCTGATCCACCATACTGGGAGTTCGGGGCCTTAATTATGTTAAAGGTTTTGTTTCCAGCATGTGGCACTGCTGGGAGGAGGTGGAACCTTTACAGTGTGGGACCTAGTGGCGCCATGCTTTTGAAGAGGATATTAGCACAATGGCCTCATTTTGTCTTTCTATGCTTCCTGGTCACCATGAGGAAACAAAATAGTCTTTTCTATATGAGGCTGCCATAACATTCTGCCTTGCCACAAGTTCTAAATCAATGAAGCCATGCAGCCATGGGTTGAAACCTCTGAAACTAGGAGCAAAACAACTTTTCTTCCTTCTAATATTGATAACCTCAGGTATGTTGTCACAATGATGGAAAGTTATTGGCATGGTTTTAAATGAACGATTAAGGGTCAGCATCTTGTTTATGATCAGTTCTGGGCTTATCACTTTGGTCTTTTAACAGTGTTTGATATGTTAGTTACTTGCTCATTCTTAAAATGCTGTTTTGTAGGTAAGACTTAGAATTGCTCACTTAGTATTCACTCCAGTTGTGGCTGCTTCATTCAAGGCTCCTCAGCTGGAACTTGTCCCACTTCTTCAACTCTGATTGCTCCAGTGCCCCAAGACACCATCTTTCATCTTCAACGTCCTGTATTTTATCTATACTCCCTTCATGGATGATCACTTAATTTGTAAGACCATTAAGGAAATGATAAATTCCTAATCTTCTCCACTGATTTCTCCATTGAATTTACACAAACTCCCTCCTTGTCATGTCTACCTGGTACTTGAGGCATCTTCAACTTGATCTACACAAAACAATTCCTAATTAGCCAGACCCTGCTGTCATAAAGTCTGGTAATATACCCTCATCTCAACAACAGCACCATCACCTACCAACTTGCTCTGGTCTGCCTCAACCTTAAGCATCATATTTGACTCTTGTCTCTAAGCTCCATCATTACCAGGTAGCGCTCATCTACTTCCCATCACCTCTGCTGCCACCACTGTGGCCCAAGCTACCATTTCCATCCTGAATTATTGCAATATAGTTTCATCTAATCCAGTATGACCACAGGTCCCTCTTCTTAACTTGAACTTGAACTTAATAAAAATCTCCCTACTTTACTAAATTCATAGATTCCTCTTTCAGGAACATTTGGAAGTGGGAATCACAGGTTTACCACTGTCCTCCAGATCACTCTGGATATTCATTTTCCATCTTCTTTAATGGCTATTTCTTTTCTTCTCCATTTAAATGTTCATCTGTAGTTTATGCTTTATCTGACCTTCAATTATGTATTGGCAATTATTGACAAGCCAATTCCACTTGGATGTACCAGAAGAAGCTCATCTCCAAAACTATACTCCTGATCTTCCCATACAGTTTACACCTCCGTGGAAATCTATCTCAGGAATGGAGTCAACATCCATTTGGTATCTAACAAATAAACCTGAATATTACCCCTGATATCTTTCCCTCCTTTACCTACTCGTCCCATCAGTTCCTGAGTCTAGTACATTCTGTCAACAATCCCTTGTTTTGCTTCCTTCTCTACCTCTCCTCTAATGATACCATGAGTCCAGTTTAGTCCCAATTCTCACCTAGAGTTCATTCCTTTTACAAATTTTCTCTCTTATTTCCACATTATATGGGATATTTTTTTTCTAAGCACATTAAGTCTGGTCACATTTCTCCCCTTTTCAGGTTCCCCAGTGGCTTATTTCTTGTTATTTCTGGGATCAGGTTCATGATTCTGAGCTTGGCATTCAAGGTGCTGATTCTGGACAACTCCACAACATTCACCTATTCTTTTTCACCTCTCCACTTGTTCTTATGCTGGCCCTTCTATCTGGAATGGCCTTATGTCTTCTCTCCATACAGCCAGTACTACTCATTTTTCTATGCTTTTGCTAAAGATTAAAAAAAATTTATTGTAAAGATGATGTACAGAGAGGTTGCAGTTATATATCAGGTAATGAGTTCATTTCTTTTTGAGCAGTGTCATCCCTCCCTCATTCTAAAGATTTTTATTGGGGCTGGGAAGGTGGCTCAGTGGTAGAGCGCTTGCCTTGCATGCATGAGGCCCTCAGTTCTATTCCTCAGCACCACATAAGCAAAAAGAAAAAACCGGAAGTGGTGCTGTGGCTCAAGTGGTAGAGCGCTAGCCTTGAGCTGAAGAGCTGAGGGACAGTGCCCAGGCCCAGGGTTCAGGCCCCACGACCGGACCCCCACAAAAAGATTTTTATTAACATATATTGGTTATACAAGGTTGGGTGTCATTGTGACATTTCCATTCATATATACAATACATCCTGGTCTAAATCTCTCCCTCTATCTCCTTCAACTTTCCTTTGTTCTTTTCCAAACATTTCCTATAAGTTTCTTTTTTCTATTTTTATGGATATAAAGTACACCAACAAATTCATCATGATCTCTCTAGTCTTAATTCAAGTATTAGCTTCTTGAATGTAATTTAATTAGCTCTGTGCCTAATCTGGCTGCCTGACCCTCCCCACCATACCAATTGCAAGTAGATCTTGTTTAGGAATGTTTTCCTCTAGATATCAATAACCTTTATATTTTTTCTTATCCTTATTACAGAATATAAAAATGAGATTCAAATCCATCTTTTCCCATGGTTAGAGAGCCTTGTTCAAACCGCTCTATCATCTCTGCCATCTGACAATGATGAGAGAGCTGTAGTTGGTCAGTTTTATTTCTTCTGTATGTTCTCTCAGTGCCATCTATAAACAGTACTTCCTTGCTTTCAGTATTTTCTCCTTTCAAAATATTGAAATTTTGTTCAGATCTTATCAGTTTATTGTATATACATTATATTGCTTCTTCCTAATATTTTTGGTATTAGTAATTTATTGTATTGAGGGTTTTAGGGTATATTTTATGCCTATAATTCCATGGCATCCAGCATTCCTCCATGGAAGTCCATCACAAATTAGCCTGTTTCCATGGAGGCATAGAAAATTTGCTCATGGAGGAAGCCAATGGATATGGTTGCAGTAGCAATGTAAGTAACACTCGCTATATCAGCATAATATCTTACTGTGTACAAGATATTCCCCCATCTTCTTGCCACTTGCTCCTCTCATATTCAGTGATGGAGAGACAGCAGATGCTCCACTATTTTCAATTATCAGATGAGGAAATGGGTATGTTAAGAAGGTGTCCCTTACAGGAATTCTGCTTCCAGGAAAGGAGGTTGGCTAAGAGTCCTATGGTGTGCCTGAACTTCCTCTCAGGAACATGAGTTCTTGATGTCCTAGAGACTAAAGGCCTATTGACAGAGAAGGCAATTGAGGCTAAAGATACTGGATCCCAGTATGGGAGACAAAACAGGCCACCTTTGTGCAAGTGATTCTACCTGTCAGAGTGGTTTATAGCGTTCAATTAAAGATGGTGGGTAGAGGGGAATACACAAATTAAAGTTGTAATAACCAATATTCTCAATGTATGTAGGACTTAGAAAGGAATATAGTAGCCTGAAGAGTACCTATAGCCATCCTGAAAACCTAGGAGAGGAATCCAGAGAGGGCAGTATGCTAACCAGGTACAAAGACTCAGATGATCCATCAGAAGATGGCAATTACAAAGTCCTATGCAGAACCTTGTAGGAAGGTCACTAGCCTAAGACTCTAAGGGTAGCTGCTCGAGTAGCTCACTAGGTTCCTTTGCTTCAATCTGTTCTTCTCTGTGGAAATCAGGACCCCTATAAGTGGTATACAGAGACCTCACATTCTTTGTCTTACATGGTTGTTTTGGTTTTAAGCTTTCAATTATGACTTCAGCCCATTTCATTTATAGCCCAGCCTCTGAGTCCACAAAGTAAGAATTACTAGTATCAACCACATAAAGAGAAATTCACTTTGTGTTAGTCTGAGCAAGCTGTTTTATGTAGACTGATTTAAAACCATGTCCATAAGCCCCAATTCATTATCTTGGAGGCCTTTGAAGAAAAGACGAGTGCCACTTTCTAAATGCCATTATGCAATCAGGCCTTTTGCAGTCAACCCAGGAAGTTTGCATGCCAATGTGTATGCCTGGATTACTACATCTCACAGCTCATTGAGCCTGCTTTACATTCCTTTGATAGAGTCCTGGTTTGGGGGAGGCTGGGGAGGACAATGCTGAGAAGAGACTGGGAGTACTGGCCACAGGGCACACTATGTGACAGACTCCATGAGAAACAAGAAGGTCTTACCTGACCAAAGATTATTTTTGTCCTTTAGGAGCTTCATTTGTTTATTTTTTCAACTTCCTTTCCCTGTAGTGTGAGGACTCAAGCATTCTTCTAAGAGAGTCATTGCTCCTGGTGCTAAGAGCAGTGAGCTAGAAGGCAAACTACTGACATTTGAATCCTAGCTTCAGCAGTTACTTCTGTGATCCTCAAAATGTGAACTACCCACCCGCCATACCTCCATTCCCTAATATTTAAAGCGAAGATCATAATGGCACATCAAGTTCCTCGGATTGTTGTAAAAATCCAATACTATATTTGCCGAGTCCTGAAATGTCCCCAAAATGTAGAAAGTCATATAGAGTGTGTCGTGATTCATGTCATTTATGTGTTGCTAGGAACTACAATGACAAATGTCCTAATAAGGACACTAGGGGTTCCTCTGGGCCATAAGGTGTGGACGAAACAGAATGATGGCTACACAGTGAAGTCTGGAGATCAGATCCTGGAGTCAGTATTCTCTGACTGTGAGATGCTGGACAAGTCTGCATCCCTGCCTCCAAATGGTGAAACAAATGGAAGATGTCTTTGCACTTAGTAATACAGTATTCTCCGGCAGGGTTCCTCACACTATTGGCACCATTCCCATCATCTAGAAACCTGATTGAAATGCAACACCTAATGAACCCAAAATTCAAGTGGTGAGCTCAACAATCTGTACTTGAATAAACTTTCTAAGGAATTCTGATGCAGAAGTGGGCAAGAAACGCTAGCACATAGAGCAATAGTCTAAATTAACAAGCTAAGTGAATGTGAGACCCTGAGTTCAAGCCCTGGTTCTAGCACATACACACACACACACACACACACACACACACACACACACACACACAGAGCAAAAAGTCAGAAGTGGTGCTGTGGCCCAAGTGGTAAAATGCTAGCCCAGCTTTTTTTGAAGTAATAAAATACCCTAAAATTGACTGTGATAATAGTTA
>NW_012267305.1:756135-811980 GCF_000151885.1 Dipodomys ordii
TGGCTATACAAATCTTGGTTGGCAGAATTGTGTGTGTGTATTTGTGTGTGTGCATTTGTGTGTTTTAGGGCTTGTTATATATTATTTTGGACAGCTCGCTAATTGGGTTTCTCTCTTTAAGGGATTTTTTTTTGACTTGGCATTTCTATCATGTACTTTTCAAGATTTTTTTTTGGGGGGGGCAATACTGGAGCTTGAATGCAGTCTTCATGCTGGTCTTGCTTGCTTCCTCAGCTGATACTCTTTCACTTGAGCCAGGCCTTAAACCTGGCTTTTTAGTGGTTATTTTGGAAATGGAGTCTCAGGCTTTTGTGCTTGGGCTGGCTTTAAACCATGATCCTCCAAATCACAGCTTCCTGTGTAGCTAGTATTACAGGCTTGCGCCACTGGCCTCCTGCCAATATTCTTCATTTATTCTACACTCTTGGTATTTTAACTATAATATGACGTGAAGAGGCTATTTTAAGGTTATTTCTGTTTGTTCATAAATGACTTCAAATCCGCAAATTGAAGAAATTTTCTATTCTTCTCTGGTTTTACATTTTTGGGTCTCTCTTCTTTATTAAAAAAATAGAAATTTGGTCTTTTATTCAGTTCCAAAAGTCTTAGAAATTGTGACAACTTCTCATTTTTCTTTTTTCCTATGTATATATAGTAATTCATCATCCTTTATTCAAGCCCTGATATTTTATTTTCCTCCTGTTGTAGTGTAATTGGTCATACTTTCCATTGAACTCTTTTTGATTTATTAAGGTTCTTTTCCAAGATTTCTTTTTTTATAACCTCAATCTCTTTGCTGGATTTCTTATCCAAATTCTGTATTGTCTTCTTAATTAATTGATCTCTTTATTTGTGCCTTCTTTGAAATCATTGATCATTTGTCGATTCGACTTTAAATTCTTTCTCCAGTATTTCATCTGCTTTGATTATGTAAATCAGATTCAGTTATTGAAGAGTTATGAACTATTGGAAGATTTAAGTTGTCTTTTTCACATTTCTTGGCTTCTTATGATGTGATTTGTTTATGACTTGGGATGCATGTTTCTTGTACTTTCTATGGGAAGGTCCTCTTAATAAACAGTCTTCTAAGGACTCAATCCCAGTATGGCTCAGGAGGGAAAAAACCCCACTGTAACAGCACCGAAAAAATATATGTATATATGTATGCATATAGTGTAAAATGTCTGTAAACTTTTACCATATCTTCAAGAATAGGAGGAAAAGAGACAAAACTCATACATTATAAACTAAGAAATTGAAAGTTAATAAAGCTGGAGCTGGGTACCAGTGGTTCATACCTGTAATCCTAGCTACTCAAGAGGCTGAGATCTGAGAAATGTGATTTAAATCCAGCCCAGGCTGGAAAGTCCATGACGCTCTTATGTCCAACTATACAATGAAGAACCGGAAGTAGAGCTGTGACTGAAGTGGAAGTGCTAGCTTTGAGCAAAAGAGCTCAGGGACAATGCCTAGGCCCTGAGTTCAAGCTCCAGCAGCACCACCAAAATGTTGGAAATGATCTTTAGACACCTTTACACTAATAATAATAATAAAAATTTACTAAAGCTGAGCATAATATCAACAATGAGAAGATTAAGACTTGAGTTATTTGGGGGTAGTTAAAGCCGAAGCAGTAGATGAGAACATCCAGCAAGAACATGGAAAGTATGAAAAAGAGAAGACTTTGGAAGT
The DNA here is from genome assembly GCF_000151885.1 of Dipodomys ordii. Classification (NCBI taxonomy): domain Eukaryota; kingdom Metazoa; phylum Chordata; class Mammalia; order Rodentia; family Heteromyidae; genus Dipodomys; species Dipodomys ordii. The sequence continues at coordinate 757,828 of NW_012267305.1, forward strand.
GATGAATCCTAAACATTTGGCTTGAATAGATTGATGTATGATGGTGTTAATTACTGAAATCAAGAACACAGGAGGTTGGAGAGAGGGGTAAGAGTATGACAAATTCAGTTGACCTTTATGGTGAGTAGGTGCCTGTGGGATATGCCAGTGGTGATTCTCAAATATCTCTATCTCCAGATATGGAGGTTAAAAGGGAAGATTGGACTGAAACAGATTCTTGCATTTACTGCAGAGATAACAATTGCATTTGGTGTACGGATATGGTCTCTAACTAAAAGAGTATCAAAGAGAATATCAGAAGCCTGGGCCAGAACTTTGTAGATTAGAAGAAAAACAGCAAGAGAAGTCCTACAAGGGCCTGAGACCAGGCACCATGGAACCTTAGTAATTCTGGGAGGATGTTGAGCATGATTCGGAACATATTTTGATAAGGTAGGAGAATGAGCCTTTCTGTGTTGGAAATAAAGGAGTCCTGGGAAACCTTGAGGGAAATACAGATGGAATCAGAGATTGAAAGTGGGGAAGACAAAGCATCACATATACATTTGTTCTAGCCCAACTTCAGGCACCAAAGAACAAATAATTCACAGAATTGGACAAGTATTTTTAAGGAATGGAAGAGAATCAAGTGGTTATTTGCTTAGAATAAGAGCAAGAGATCCAAAGAGATTGAAAATACTCAAGAAGAGACACTGAACACCGGAAGGGAAGAGTCTGGGTGGAAAGCAGCCACAGAAGGCAATAAAAAGTAATAGACATTTGTGTGAATGTGTACTTCCCCCCAGACATGGCTGACCAGTCTGAGGGTTGACTTATCTATTTAGACTCACCAACACTTACTCATAAATGCTTAGATCTTACAGTAAGGTGCTTTTAGGTAGTTAGAAAAATGGTAATTAGTTCCCAGACCAAATAGAGGCAACACACTTGCATAATTGCATTTCTATAGGAAAGAAGGGGAAATCTCTGGACCACAGGTTGTTTCCTTCTTGGTCTGTGGCTCTACCTACAATCTTTCCCACCCATTCTTCACTCCCTTTTGTCCCCAAACTGTCAAAAGTCAGACAGATCTGTAAGTGAATAGATCTTATAAATTAATATATCTGCTTGAAGAGGAAAGGAACATCTTCCTTGACTACACAAGTCAAAGAATAGAGAGTATACTAGTCCACTCAATTGGGGGGGGGCAGGAAAATGAGAGGGCACTCATTATGTTAGGTGGCTAGAGGCAGGTAGGATGTGCTAAGAGAACATGTATGTGACACTAACGGAAGTTACTCCTACTCTTCAAGCTCTCAACACCCCAAAACTATCTCAGCATGGATTTCTCACAGATTATAGGCCTCATGGTGGTTCTCACCTGTTCAGTGCTCAGACGCTGTACTCCTTCCACTAGTTCAGCACTGTTTCCACTCAGAGCACATGGCATCCCAGTAGTGAGAGGCATCATTTCTATGTGAATCAGCTTCTAAATTAACCACCCACGTGTTCCCTGCCTCAGTTTCTTTGTCTGTAAATGAGGCCAATGGGATTTACCCTAAAGAGACATGAGAAGTAAAAGAGGACAATACATGCAAAGTAACTATCTTTGGTAATTAATCCTTCTCTGGAGACTCAGGGGGAAAAAAGACCATGGTGTTTGATTCACTTCAGGTTAGAAACACATGCAGACCTCAGCATGCTATTAGGGATTCTCAATACAGTTTTCTACCCCCAACACAACTGATGTTCTCTGACACGCAAGGAGAAATAACACAAGTCACAGTGACTGCCAATTTCTCCTCTGTTCTGTAGGGGATTCGGCATTGTCATTCTGCCTTGCAGGAGGAAATCTAGCCTCATTGTTCCTCATTGGGTGCCTCCCAAGGTGCCATACTGTGGACTGCCCTGTCAGACACAAACCCAAATCAGCACTGGCTACATCATTTGAGTGCTCAGTGGAAAATGAAAATTGAGAACTTCATCAGATTATGCCTCTCAATATAACAACAACATGAGAACATACAGTATAGCATGAGGTCCTTTGAAGCACAGGCCTGCTTCAGGCCTGTGTGACTACAGTTATCATATCCCTGCCACGTGGGCCCTGTCCAAATCCATCCCCATTATCTTCACCTGTTTGAAGGAGAATCTATAGGAAAGGTGTATGTTCAACTGAATGAAATTTGCCTTGGAAGACACATTTTTAGGTAAAGAGCTCACTCTAAATTGTTTCTTCCAAGGCTCCTGGGGGGTAGGTATGAGGCATTTGAACCATAGGTACAATCCTGTATGCCACACTTCTCACACTGCACATCTCTTATGGACAAGTGTGTTTCTTCTTGATAAAGTCAACCCCCACTTGCTTTCATCCTGCTGGTGTTAGCCAGCTTTGAGTTCCTGTGACAAGATACATGAGAAAAGGAGAAAGGTTCATTCTGCATCATGGTTTTTAGAAGCCTTAGTCTATGGTCAGTTGGTTCTATTGCCTATAGCAAGGAAATATATCATCATGGAGACAGTATGTGACAACTCCAAGGTAGCATGAAGGAGAGGGGGTGGGGGAAAGAGGAAAGGAAGGGAGGGACAGAGGGAGGGAGGGAGAGTTTAATCCTAATATTCCCTTCCAGGGAGGGCATTCTGCAATGACCTAAAGACCTTACATAATGTCCCAACTCCTGAAGGTTCCACTACCTCCAAATAACACTACCTTCGATTCCAGTACACAAGCCCTTAGGGGAAATTCCAGACCTGCACTATTACCTGATCTTAAATTTCCTTATCACTCCGGATGATCTCCATTCTCCCAGCCTGCACAAATACATGAGCTCTTAGCACAGCAATGAACAATGCATAGCTGGCCACTCCAGATGAGGTGCTGAGTGGTTGGCTGAGCCTTAGGCCACTGATATTTTATTGTAGCCTCACTTTGCATCCCAGTAATAACCTTGGTCCTTAGAAGTGGCTCTCTGGTGATCTCTCAGGCAATTCGGACAGGAGGGACACTTCTTCCTGCATCTCTGGGGCAAGGTGAAAGGGCCTGAGGAGAGGTGGCTGAAATCACACAGAAACTTAGAACAGTGTTATTCACATGTGGTCCATGGATCAAAGCTTGTCTGCAAGGAGGTAAGGTTAAAAACTGAAAATAAGTGCAAACTTTTATCATAATTTTATAATGCTTATTAAATTTAATAATATCAATAATGAGAAGTAATTTGTCTTTATTTTCAGTCTTCTAGTAATTTTGTTTTTTGCATTTTACCAATATTGGTTTATCCTATTTGAAAATTTAAAAGGATAACTTAAAAAACTTAGAAAACAGTTTAAAAAAAAGTAGTTGTTTCATAGCAGATAATTACCAAAGGTGGTTACCAGCATCCTGTAGTAGCCCTGGTTTCCACACATGGGTCCAAGTGCTAAAGTTGGAACCAGAAGACCAGGGAGATAATTCAGACTCTTTCATTTGCTTGGCCAACTTGTTTTCCCACTGAACTCCTCTTCTCTCATTTGTTAGTGCCTTAGACAACCAAATGTGTGATCTTGGGCTAGAAGATGCTTTATAAATCATAAAGTACAGGAAAAGAAATAAAGATGGCAGCATTTGTGGCTACATGACAACACAAAGTAGTCCTGAAAACTACCACAATCGTTAACAGCACAATCTTGGTAGTCAGGCTACCTCCATTTAGATCCTACCTGGACTACTTATTTAAAAAGTTACTTTGAGAAAGCCATTATCATCAGCAACTCACACATTACTTTATCTACAAAGAGAGGGTCATTTCACTATCAGTTTGATAAAGTTCCTATGAAGATTGGTTAAGTAGCACTTACAGCACTTTTGTGGTAGCTACTAGTGTGATTCAAATATAACTTTCATTTTTGGCAGTCCACATTGCCAGTTTGAGGTTTACCCATAGTGTTAGTCACTTTTTAATGCTATGACAGAACATTTGTGGTAAACAACCCAAAAGAGGTTTATTTGGCCTAAGGGTTTCAGAAGTTTCTATCCACAGTCATTTGCTCCATTGTCTGGACTATGGTGCAACAGAGCAGAAGAGCATGGTGGAGGAAAGCTGCTTACCTCACAGCATCCTGGAAGCAGAGAGAATGAGGGGGAAAGTCTGGGGGAAAGATACACCTTAAATGAACCCCAAGATATGGAAACATATGTTAGTTTTTTCCTTGTTTTTTTTTCTTCTGAGGTTTTTGTTTCTTGTTATTGTTTTTAATGTACTATGTGATGTCTTGTTTCTTTTATATTTTCCCCCTATGGTTTATCCCATGTTGCCATTGTATTTCATTTTGGTACCCTGTGTATTGTATATATGTTTATCTGAATTAGGAAGAGAAGGGGATCAACAGAATGGTGAGACAAAGGACAAAGAGGGAACCAATGCAACAGCGATATATACCAGACAATATGTTGGAAATGATCTGTACAACTTGGGGGGCTTGAGAGGAAGGAAAGTGCGGAAAAATGAGGGAGGGGTAACAAGTTCGAAAAAAATGTAATCATTACCTTACTTAGGTAACTGTAACCCCTTTGTACATCACCTTGACAATAAAATTAAATTTTAAAAAGATACACCTTTCAAAGACACAACCAACAGTGACATGCTTCCTTCAATGAATCCTAATAACTCATCATGCTTCAAACTCATGAATACATTGGTCTCATGGTGGGCTTAGTGTCCTCATGGTCCAATAGTGTGAACAGCTGGGGAACCAAGCCTTTACCACATGAACATTCTGTGGCCATAGTCTATCCTCTAGAAGTTTTTTATATCTGCAGCAATTGTGTCTTTGCTCGTCCCATACAGGCTCCGGTGTATTGGCACAGTCATTTTATTTCTTATTAAACAATTTTCACACTTCTTTGACTTATTTGCTAATGGGGGCTGATAATAGAAACATTTCCATCTTGCTTCTTTCTTTAAAGGGACCAGTTCTACAGTTTCTCCTCCAAGAAAATGAGCTGTGCTTTGTAGTTTTGATAGGGATGAAATAAATTTCTTGAAGGATTTTTAATGACAGGTTAAATTTGATTAAATGCTTGTTATGCATCTATACAGTTTTTTTTAATTTCCATGTTGTTCTCTGAATGCATTACTATATATGATGACACCAACAGATTTCCTGGTACTGACCCTTTTTTACATCCTGGGAATGAACTCCACTTTGTCAAGAAGTAATATCTTTTTGTTTTTTAGTACACTGATCTAGTCACTATTTTGTTGAAAATTAGTTAATACGCATTTCCTATAAATTTTCTTTGCTGTCCCTATTGAATGTTGGTATCAGCATTCTAATAGCCTGTAGGTAAAGGTCCTACTAGGACTCTCTCACTGCTGTTCTAGGCAGTAGGCAGATCTTCATCTAATTCATTATAAGTTCTTGACTGTTGTAAGGGATCACTTTCCCACCACCTATCTAGAGGTCAACTTGGACTTTAAGTTCCATCTTTATTTCATTTAATGAGACAAAGTAGCCCACAGAATGAACTTGATGACATTATACAATTTGTTCATTTAAGACAAATTAGAATTTGATTAGAATTCAACATGGCCAGGCACTGGTGACTCATATCTGTAATCCAAGCTGCTCAGGAGGCTGAGATCTGAGGATCATGGTTCAAAGCCAGTCCGGTTAGGAAAAGTCTTTGAGACTCATCTTTAGTTAATTGCCAAAAAGCTGCAAATAGATCTGTGGCTCAAATGGTGGAGTACTAGCCCTGAGCAAAGAAGCTCAGGGATAGCTCCAGGCTGCAGGAATGATATAAAGAAAGATAAAAGAAAGGAAGAAAGGAAGAAAAGAAAGAAAGAAAGAAAGAAAGAAAGAAAGAGGGAAGAAAGGAAGGAAGGAAGGAGAAAGAAAAAGAGAGAAAGAAAGAAAGAAAAAACAGAGAGAGACAGAGGGAGGGAGGGAGGGAGGGAGGAAGGAAGGAAGGAAGAAAGGAAGGAAGAGAGAAAAAGAGAAAAGAGATTCAGCAGATTTTCATGAGATCTGGTCTTTGATTATTCAATGAAACAATAATTAAAGACTATAATAAAGAGATTTCATTGATATTATTAAGGTTCCAAATCAGTTCATTTTTAAGATACTTAGATTACAAACCCTGTGTTCTCTCTGATCAGTGACATCAAGAGGAAAGTTGAGAAGATTAAGAGCATGAGAAGGGTATGATGCATTCTTGCTGACTCTGCAAATACAGACCCTGGGCCAGGGCTAAAGAGTGACCTCAGGAAAATCGAGTGGCCCTCAGGCTGACACTCATGGAAGAAGTGGGATGTCTGCCATAATAGATTGTGCATATAATAGATTGGAACATGCATGAGATGAGAGCCTACACCTTCATTTGTGTCACCGCAAGCATTGGACCCATTTAAGTGTTGCCTCAATTCCTACCTCATAGAAAACCATGAGAATGAATGGTGCTACCTATCATTTCTAAGTTTTGGAAATCTGTTACACAGATATCAAAAAGAATTGGTTCCTCTAATTGATAGTCCGAAGCTAGAGTGTACATCTCAGCCCTCTATAAACCGAGTAGATACAAGGAGTGGATTCACCCTACAGGAAGTCTGTCACCCCCTGTCTAGCCAGAAGAGCATCAAAAACTTGGCTCATTAGCTGACGCTTCACTATGACTCTGTACTTGCTGAGGTGCTGGGGAGGGGCTATTCATATCCACACATGTTTCTGGCAAGTAGAATAATTCCTGAAACTTTCAAAAAGATGAAATACTCATTGCTTTACAAGAGCTTCACAGAGAAGCCAAATAGTAGAAGAAAATTATATCCCATTTTCCATACAAAAAAAAACACCCAACAATCTCAACAGGGTAACTGGCTTGTTCAAGACCACAGAGAGAACATGTAGGAAAGCTCCTGTTGGCTCATTGTGGACTTGGAGCCTTTGAAACTTTAAGTTGTGTCTCAATTGAACTTAGTCATCAAGGCTCATTTACTTTCCACATATGCATGGAGATACTAACATGGGTAATGAGTAGAGATGTATTTCTTGGCTGCCTGCACTGTCCTACTGTGCCCATATTCTCTCAGCCTGCAAAGCTCTTCTTCCACGTTAGCCTCACCCCAACCCTCCCTCAGATTTCTGGTCTCCTGACCCCTTCCCTTCCTGGTCTCTTAATCTGAAACTTCAACTACACTTCCATTCATCTCATGACTTATTCTTTTCCTCTAATGATAATATCACCATCTGATAGTTTAGACAATTATCTACTTCTTTATTATCTGACTTTATGAGAACAGGATTTTGCTTGTTTTATCAGCTACTATATCACCAGCACCCAGAATATTGCCTGGCGTGTAGTAGGTCTTCAATAAAATGATGATGATGATGATGATGATGATGATGATGATGATGATGATGATGATGATGACGACGATGACAACGACATAGCTGGGTTGGAAGTTAAGTCTGTATGAGGAAAATTTACTCCTTGTATCTACTTACCATGAGTACCCTGATTCTCTCCAGGGAGAAAGGCCACCTTGCCTAATAAGCTGGAATTCATTCATTTTAGTGGGAGCAGAAGCAACAAAATAATCATGGTGCCTGGAATTTATTTGAAAGCTTCAACTTTTTCTCAGTTGAGACCTTGCAAGACTGGGCAATCCCCCTGTGGTGAAAACATGGTCCTCAGTAACCAGTATCCCTTCCCACTTGCATGACCTTTTGGCTTAGCATGCTGTACCAACAGAGGCAGGACACACCTTTCCAGCTGGGTGAAACAGAAGCAGATGCAGCCTAGTGTCCTGAGTCTGTCACTTGGGGCACTTATGGCCTGGCCTAGATCAGACTAGAAATTGAATTTTTCTGGGGCCCCCAAAGCCTCTGAGTATTGTCGTTGAGAAGATTCTGAAACAGGCTACAATGAGAGGTTCACAGAAAGCCATAACTGAGACGAGGTATGGGACAACAAGTGTAGTGGATTTGCTGGAAACATAGGAGGTTTCCTTGTGGATTTCTTGTTATTGAAACAGTAGACTTTTTTTGGGGGGGTCAGTTGTGGGGCTTGAATTCTGGGCCTGAGCACTGACCCTGAGCTCTTCAGTTCAAGGCGAGCACTGTACCACTTGAGCTACAGTACCACTTCTGGTTTTCTAGTAGTTAATTTGAGATAAAAGTCTCACAGACTTTCCTGCCCAGGCTGGCTTTGAACAGAGATCCTCAGATCTCAGCCTCCTGAGTAGCTACAATTACAGGCATGAACCACCGGCACCCTGCGAAACAGTAGATTTTTTTACAGGCATTTTTAAAAATTATTATTAATAAGTTTTTTATTGTGAAAACACCATACAGAGGGGTTACAATTACATGAGCAAGGTAATGAGTACGTTTCTTATCGAGCCCCTTACAATCCCTGCCCTCCCATCCCACCCCCCCACCAAAATTGTAAAGTTCATTTTTTGACAAAATGTCTTATACATGTACATCTCATTGTTGCAATGGGTTCACCTGTATCCCTATGTTAAACAATTTGTTTTTGTCCTTCCCCCCCAAATTATACCAACATCAAATACAGTGAAAACAGGGGTTATACCGTGGGGGAGGGACATACAAAACAACAAAGAAATCACCTTATAAATATGTTAGAAACAGTCGCAAGCAAGAAAAAAAAACATTTAAGTCCTTATCTTGGGCTTCATTTTGCCTAACACCAACTTATCTGACCTTTTCTGCTTGTCTCAGACATATACTAGTTATTGCAAATAAGGGAAACTATAACACCTATCTTTCTTTGGGCCTGGCTTACTTCACTTAATAGAATTTCCTTCTCCTGCCCCATAGCCTTGCCTAATGTGAAGCACCCGCCATAACACAACCTCACTCTATGTCCTTGGCTCAAACGCCATTAACAAGTGCATGTTCATGCACACGTGGACCCATTGCTTTTCCTTTGTTCTGTCCTTGCTGTGTGTTTCCTACCTCATTTCATCCTACCCTGTTTCGACTGTGTTACCTTTCTATCACTGCTGAATGTACTGAGGCATATTTCCCTCCTCCACCAGAAAATGGAACTCCAACTGTATTTGGATATCACAGAGTACCCTGGGACCCTTGGCTGGAAACAGTGCTTGCATAATGCTTTCCCTTTAAGAGGAACTAACTAGCACAGCCTTTACTTCACAGAAAGTCAGAGTCAGCCAAAATTAGAAGCCAGACACAAGGTAATTTGTTGCCACATTATCTATAATAGCAAAGAATTGGGCCCAATCGAGATGTCAGACAATATGGACTTGGTTAAGAAAATTATTGAACATCATCTCCAAGGAGTATTATGCAGCTATTAAAATTACCATGATAAATACAATGTTTCGACATATAAAAGAGTTACAATTTAATGGTAAGTAAAAAAAAAAAGGTTGAATCTAAGACTGTAATTACAGCAACATTAAAAAATGCACACAAATGGTCAAGGCGAAGGAGACAATGTGGGCAAGAAAATGAGCTCTTACAGACTGGGATGTAGAAATTACGGGCTATTTTTTTTCTTTGTAAATTTCCTGTAATGTTGTTTAATGGTATCATAATGTTGTTACAGTAAATAACTACTGAGGCAAGTTTGTAGCCCTGGGCTTTAGCTGCCTGGATCATAATAGTCACAGAAAGGAAAGCAGGCCTTCCTCCATGTCTTTGGAGAAGATCACAAGGACAGACAGAGTGGAACACAGTCCCTGCTGGTGTCCCCCACATTGTTTCCTCAGCCAGCCCCAGACTCTGTGCTCTGTAAGCTATGCTAGAAATGCCAAGCAGGCCAGACTGCGGGATAGGAACAAAGGGAATGATTACAAATTTAACTGTCATGCCTGCCTGGGGCAAGGATCACATGACTCTTCTGGTTCCCACAGTGCCTGTGATAGTGTTATGTTCCTTCAAGTTACTTGCTGCCTATATTGTGATAATTATCAGGAACCTTTCCTGTCCCTGTCACCATAGAGATTCTGGGTGCTTCTTGGTGTGCCCCACCTTAATAAGTGACATCTCTCTCTTCCACAGTCCTTTCTTTAACCTAGCTCTGAATCCTGCCGATTCTGCCTCATTAGAACTTTTCAGATCTTTCACTTTGTCCATTCACAGTGAGGCGCCGAGTCCCCAGTGCCAGTACTGCAATGTCTTATACCTTTACTGCGAGCCAGCAAATCCCAATCCCTCCGCTTCTAGCCTCAACCTCACCCCCTCAACAGTTGGCTGTAAAGGAAAGAGTTCATGGTGAGCCCCTGAGATGAAGGATGGCAAAAAAATGGAACTTTACCTTTGCTTAGATCTTATCTCATTATTTTCCTTCATAATTAACCACACCATGTACCATTTTATGCAGTATAGGTATGTTTTCTAAAACATTTTTATAGAGCTGGTATTTCCCATTTTTTGGAGTTGGGCTTGGATTCATGTCCTTGTTCTTCCTTGTTAAGCAGATGCTCTACCTTTTGAGTCATGTCCCCAGCCTTTTGGGGGCAGGAACTCTTATTTTCTTGCCCTGATTGCACTGAGACCACAATCTCCCTAACCATGTAGCTGGGATCATAGATACATTCCACCATATGTACCTTACCTGTGCAGACTGGGGAATCTCACTAGCTTTTTACCCAAGGAGACCTTGGACTGTGATTCTCCCTATTGCTGTCTTCTGAATGGCTGGAACATCAGCTTTAACATCCTGCATCTGGCCTAGAATTTCTATTCTAAACACCATCCAGATATGTCTAAGACATTTTTAAGTTTTTGTTTTTTACAGTCTAGGAACCCAGGGTCTTGTGCATGCCAAGCTAGCAGTCTATTGATAAGCTGTGTGCCTAACCCCTGTAAGATACCCTTCTGATTAGGTTAATATTGCATTTTGGTCTTTCAACACCTGTAACACAGAGACCCACATGACCATGTAGTTTTTCATAAGCTGGGCCTGTTTAGTGTTCCAACAGATTTCCTATCTGCCTAGTGTCCACTTCTTAGCCTGTAGGGCCGCCAAGCAACCTGAGACTCCATTAGGCTACGTGAGCCACTCCATTACTGTGCTGAAACAAGCCCATAACAGGTCCTGACAGCGCACTTGAATGCGGGTCTTTACAGCTGTACCTTCACTGATGCCAAGTCAGTAGGTTAAAATGGGCCATTGTGAGATTAGATACAGTGTGGAAACTAAACAGCCTTAGCGACCCAACAAAGGTTCCTTTTACTGAACACCCCAAAAAACTGTAGGGATCCTTCACATCCATCCCAGAGGACCACCAGAGGCAGGCAGGCACAGGAGAAAGATTATTATGAGGTTTATTAGAGGAGCCATATTTCCCCCAAGAGGGAGCACATGGCCTCCGTCCCCATCCAGATAGCAGGAGAGATGGGAAGTGAGGTAGGTGCATGCTCAGGTGGGTCTGAGCAGAAAGAGGGAGTGGCCAGCTGTAGAGGGGGGGGGGACTCTAGGTCTGAGAGGAGCTCAGGTCTGGGTGGAGCTGAGGATCAAAGGTGGGATAATGCTAACAGAAACTAGTAATTGAATACTTCCCAGCAGCCCATTAATCTGCATTCCTCTTTTTGAAATGTCCTTTTCTGGGCTCTTAAAGTTTCAGCAACCTTCCATCTAGACTGTTTTCCCTCCCCTGTTTTTTTACCCCTTTCTGCATTCCTGCCTCCCTCTGTCCTTCTATGCCAGCTTTGAAGTCTTTAGGGGCAAGATCCTGCGTCCAAGTGCATCCAGCAGAGCCAGGCACAGTGAGTGGTCTGGAAATGAAATTTCTAACACAACTGGGAGCTCTCAATGCCCAGAGAACCGCCAGTCCTGGTCAGTCCACTTGGGACGCTTACTCCCTGGGGCCAACTACACTTGGAATTGGGAGGTTCTGATTCCTTTGCAAAGCGGCTGGACTAGTAGCATAGGTATAAGATCGTGTGCCACCATCCTCCCACTTGCTCAGATCTTTGGGCTAATAGCTTCCTCAACTGTTTTCAGCTTCTTTATCACATAGCCTGCAGACTGCTACAGGGGAATCAGTCTTTCTGTTAAAGAGATGATCCTTTATATCCCCAACCCCAGCAAACAGCTAGTGGAAACCCTTTATGCCAGAGTCCAGGATTCTAGAAATGGGTCCCATTGGACTTAAGTAGTCATTTAGAGCATCAATTATTTGCTCCTGCAAGTTGGTGCTTGAAGTAGAAGGCCAGACTCATTTTAAAATAGAGCTTCTCTAAAGAGAAGAGGAAAAAGCCCTTTGGTAAGGAGACAAAATCGTACCATATGGGAATGATATATGAGTCCTTCTGCTCCTCAGAGCAGAAGCCACACTATGAAGTACTATCACAATATGACTAAAATGAAAATAGGAAAAATATAGGGGTAGGAAGGTGGCTCAGTGGTACATGCATGAGGCCCTGGATTTGATGGCTTAGTGCCACAGAAGCAGAAAAAGCCGGAAGTGGCGCTGTGGCTCAAGTGGTAGAGCGCTAGCCTTGAGCTGAAGAGCTGAGGGACAGCACCCAGGCCCAGAGTTCAAGCCCCATGACCACTAAAAAAAAAAAGGAAAAATATATAGGAAAAATGTTTAACAGGAAAATGTATTTTTTCCATGAAGAGTTATTGAAAGCCTAACTTACCCAGAAGAGGAGTGGAGGGAGCAGGTAGAGCAAAAATAAATTCCTTGAAGAGACCCCATACCCTTCCAGCTGGCTCCAGAGAATCATGGGAAAAGAGGATACAGAAAAAGAAAGAAGGTTGGGGATGTATGTCAGTGGTGGGAAGCTTGCCTACTATGCCCTGAGGCCCTGGTTTCATCCCTATCACCACAAACACAAAGGAAAATAAAGGCCACCTAATAGTCTCTCACTGCAGCTGCGACTCCTCAGCTCAAAACATTCAAGCTCAACACTCACCAGAGCAAATGATTTAATGTTTCTCTTGTTCAGCAGGAACTTAGGATTTCCATAGACCTGGATTTGAGCCATTACATAGTTATCCTCTAGCTAGTTGATTTGTGGCAAATTCATAAAAATTTACTGAGCCTCAGTTTTCTCATCTGCATTGCAGGAATACATTTCCATCTTGGGAGGGTGAACCTTAAACTACATATAATAGACCCAAATGTTTGGTCAAACATTAGTCGAAATATTGTTGTAAAACAGTTTTTGAGAAGCGCTCAACATTTACAATGCATATACTTGGATGAAAGTAGATTACTTTCTGTAGTGTGAGCAGACCTGATCCCATTAGCTGAAGACATTATAATCAAAGACTACAATTTTCAAAAATAATTCCATTCTCTGATTGCTCTCCCTGTTCTCCATATCCCCTTACTCTCTTGCTCATTCTCTCTCTGTATCTCTCTCCTCTCTGTTTCTGTGTCTCTGTCTACCGGTCCTTTGTTCTCCCTGTTCCCTTTCTCTCTTTGTCTCTATCTCTCTCCTTTCTCTGTCTCTCTGCCTTCCTTTCCCTGTCCTTTCTCCTGTTATTCTGCCTGATATAGTAGAACAAAATTTTAAAAAATAAATAAAAAGCACCTGGCATGGACCCTAGCCATCTTTACACTCTCCTTTGACAGCTTCTGGTGACTCTTTTCCTAATTAGCCAGCCAGCCAATGGAGCCCCACATTAAATCTCTTCCATTTGATGGGTTGTACCTGAACATCTACTTTCATGGATAGTGTATCTGTGGTGATGGTAATGAAGTTGAACTCAGGGCCTTACATTCTCTCATGGCATTTTTTGCTAACAAATAGTTCTCTACCACTTGAGCCATACCTCCAGTCCAACTTTTTGAGTGGTTAACTGGAGATAGGAGTTTCTTGGATTGTCTGCTTGGTCTGGCTTCAACTGTAATCCTCGGATCTTAGGCACTTGAGCAGCTAGGATTAAAGGTGTAAGTTACCAGCACACTGCTATTTGCGTGGATTTTAAACTTGAATGCACATTACAATCATTGAGAGATCTTTTGAAAATTATCAGTACCTAGCTTTCTCCTCCAGATATTTTAATTGGCTTGGGACTGATTCAGGATATTCATAGATGTGATTCTGACATACAGCTAGTGTTGAACACCAGTAATGTAGAGTATACCCAGCACATACAAGAAGCAAAGACAAATTGGAGAATAATGTGTCTGTGTTTAGGTACTACTGCGGAATTCATGCTTTTGCCCTCCATGGAAGGTTCTGCCTTCACTCACTGCCCAAGCCTCAACACCAGGAGTCCTCCATTAACTTTTTCTTTCCTTTATTCCACAATCTATCAGCTAGTGTTGTAGATTCTAGTATCAAAATGTCATTCATCTGTCACCTGTCTAGCTTTGCTGTTTTTCCCCCAATCCAAACTCTCTCTCTCTCAAACTCTCTTTCTCTCTCTCTCTCGCTCTCCCTCTCTCTCTCCCTCTCTCTCTCTCTCTGAGCCACTGCATTCATTTTCATGTCACCCTAGAAGCAATCAAGACAAGAATAGTCCAAATGATTTAAACAAGGAAAGTTTAATGAAAGAAATCATTAACTAGCAGTATTGCAAGATGAAAGATTTCTAGTGATCTGTTGCACAACAATATGAACCTATTTAAGACTTAAAGTGATTAAAATGGCAATTTTAGAAGTGGTGTGTTTTTTCCGTGATTTTTAAAGTATATACCCAGAGACAGGTGTAGAAGAATGCATATTCTGGCAATATCAGGAAAGGCTGAGCCATCGACATAGATTGGGGCTTGTCCAGGACTGAGGGTGAGAATGACAACAGACTATTAAGAGGTAAAAAGATTCCTACACTATGGGGAGAGTTTCATGCCAATAAGAAAGTTATTTAAAAATCATTACATTGTCTGCTGCCTAGAGTATATATAAGTAGATTTATGGTGTGTAAAAAATGTATCCTACTAAAGATAGTCTTTAAAAAAAAAGAATTAGTGGGAAGTGGCACTGTGGCTCAAGTGGTAGAGCGCTTGCCTTGAGGTGAAGACCTGAGGGACAGCACCCAGGCCCAAAATTCAAGCCCTATGACAGACAAAAAAAAAAGAATCATTGGGCTGGGAATGCAGCAGAGTGGCAGAGTGCTTGCCTAGATGCATGAAGTCCTGGGTTCATTCCTCAGTACCTCAAAAGCAGAAAAAGCTGGAAGTAGTGCTGTGACTCAAGTGGTAGAGTGCTAGCCTTGAGCAAAAAGAAGCTCAGGGACAGAGCCTAGGCCCTAACTTCAAGGCCCAGGACTGGCAAAAATTACTAATTATGACAGAGGTTTGAATTATTGATACTATGCTAGTATCTAGTGTAAAGGATTTTAAAGAAAGTATGAATCACATACATAAGGAGAAACCTCTACCTAAAGTGACATAAAATGCCCAGTGAGAGCTCCTCAGAACTGTAAACTAGTACAGCCAGGACAGAAAACAGTCATTAGAGTAAATGGAGGACCAATACATAATCCAGCCATCCCATTCCTGGTGATATTTCCAAAGGGAAGGAAAGTCCAAATGAAAGACACCATTGTGACGAAGAGACGTCTGCACTCTCCTGTTCACTGTAGCACTCTTCACAGCAGCCAAGGAACAGGAGCAGTGTCAATATCCATCAAGTGATAAATGGATAAAGAAATCATGGTCACTTTGTACAATGGAAATATTTAGCCTTGAAAAGAATAAAGTGCTGTCATTCGCAAAACCATGAAAAAACTTGAATGATATGATTTTTAATTGTTTTTTAATTGTGAAAATTCTGTACAGAGGGGTTATAGTTACATGAGCAAGGTAATGAGTA
This sequence comes from Dipodomys ordii, assembly GCF_000151885.1. NCBI lineage: Eukaryota > Metazoa > Chordata > Mammalia > Rodentia > Heteromyidae > Dipodomys > Dipodomys ordii. The sequence continues at coordinate 773,551 of NW_012267305.1, forward strand.
CATTTCTTATGAAGCATTCTTGCCTCCTCCTTTGTTTTTCCCCTACCATCCCTTCCCTCCCACCTCCACAACTACATTCCCCCCTCCCCCTCTAAATTGTAAAGTTTGTTTTTCAGCATAGTGTCTTGTACATCTCATTATTGCGATGAATCATATGTTCAGTGAAATAAATCATGCCCAGAAAGACAAGTACTTCATGATTTCAGTTTAATGAAGGCTGAGAGGTTAGGGCATAGGAAGAGGAAGAGAGGTTAGTCAGTGGGAGGAATAAGTTTTGATTACATAGTATGGAAACCACAGTTAAAAATAATATGTAGCCAATCATTGCCGATAATCCTAGCTTTTCAGTGTGCTGAACTCCGAGGATTACAGTTCAAATCTATCCTAGGCAGGAAAGTCTGTGAGACCCTTAGCTCCAATCACCTACCAAAAAGCCAGAAATGGAGCTGTAGCTGAAAGTGGTAGAGCACTAGCCTTGAGCACAAAAAGCTCAGGGGAAATGCTCAGGCCCTAAGTTCAAACCCTAGGACCAGCACACATACAGACACACAAAATAATGTCATGTATATTTCAAAACAGCCAGAAAATGGAATTTCCAAAAAGAAATGCCTAATATTTGATTTGATTGATATGCAAATCACCCTAATGTGATCATGGCTTAATATATACATGTATGAAAGTAGCACATTATATCCCATAAGTATGTCAGTTAAAAATAAAAATATAATGCATCCATGATGAAAATTCTTTGACATATCTGTTAGTCATGTCTATTCAGATCTCCTATCCCCTTTTAAAATTCAGGCTCAGTAGTTTCTTGCTTCTGAGGTTTATATAGTCTCGATATTAACTCAGCATCAGATGCATAATTTGAAATATTTAGTCTCATTCTGTTCATTGTGTCTGTGATCTTTTCATGTTGATAGAACCTCATTTGTCTATTTTTCCTTTTGTTTTCTGTGCTTTTGAAAGGCCTTCTCCGAAAAAAAAATCCTCACCTCCCTGGGGCCTGGAGATTCCTCCTCTCCCCCATTTCAAACATGCTGTGCTCTGTTCATCGTGTCTAGCTTGGAGTGAGTTGGTGCTGATGGTGCTCTGCATGTTCCTGAAGTTTACAAAGAGCTAGGAACTGCTTCTAATTTCCTTGCACTTCCTGAGGCTGAGTCTTTTGAAAAATAGTTCCTGTGGAATTTCTTGACCCATCCTCTTCCTTCACTCATATCCTCCGGAATGGCTTAAATTCCTACCCTCAGCTCTGCCTTTTGTTCATTGATAGATGTGTCTGGAGTGTCACTGGGGCTTAGGAGGTGAAAAATGAAACACAGCTGTTCCTAATTACTTGGTTTGTCGGGACCCAAAGTGCTTTATTGACCAGGATAGGTCTGGTCTACTTCTCAGTCTGTCTGTGAGTCACTGTGATTGTCAATATCAGTGCCACTGACTTGTCTTAATGGCTGAGGCCGATTGACTGTTTGCTGACCTGATTGATTACTTGATTCCCAACTTGAATCTGTCCCAAAATAGTACCTCTAGAGGTTCATAGGGGCTCACTTTATGTACTTGCAGTGCAATTACTTCAACCTTCCATGCTTAGGGTTCCCTGTCAAGTTAATAGGTCTGTTGTGAGTGGGTGAACTGATTTCTTAGGAATGCCCAGAGGGCTTAGTGGAGGCTGAGGACAAATGTGCCACAATGAGTAAGCCTCGCTAGCCCCAAGCTGTTCCTGAAGTCCTGTTCTCTATCTCAGGTGGTCCCTTAGGATCTCTAAACATAGAAAAGTGGGTACAATCTATGGTGTTAACATAAGGCTCCTTCCTGGGAATACTCTCCCCAGTGCCTTACTCCCCCAGAGCCTTAGCTATCCCACACCTCTGCCTCTGACTCAGTTCCTGGCATTGCCTTCCCAAGCCCCTGGACTAAGGTAATCTTAGTCTTCACTCTTACATCACCTTGAGAGCACTGAACCTCAATTGATCACAAGATTTATGTCTGAAACCACGTGGTTGATGTCTCCCCCACTAACAAGTTCCATTAGGAGATAATCACAAGTCCTTCCTCCCTGAAAGTCCACCTCTGACTCCACCAAGAACTTTGAGCCTCTTTCATGCCATCTCCTTCAATTCAATACTTCCGTGAATTCAAAGCAAAGCTTCCTTCTTAGGAATCCCCCAGCCTTTATTTATCAGGCCCTAACGTCTAGCACAGAGCCTTTGTATATTCTACCCTTCCTGGCATAGCTCTGTGCATAGATAATCTCTCCTGCCCCATGCCATTCAGCCTCTGTTTTGTCACTTTTTGGTGTGAAAATACCATACAGAGGGGTTACAATTACATGGGCAAGATAATGAGCACATTTCTTATCAAGCATTGTTGCCTTCTCCTTTGTTTCTCCTTCCCATCCCTTCCCCCACCCACCCCCACCCTCCAGCTAAAGTTATAAAGTTTGTTTTTTTGGCATAATGACTTGTACATCTCATTGTTGCAATGGGTCCACCTGTATACCTATTGAAACAATTTGTTTTTTCCCTTCCCCTCCACAAATTATACCAACATCAAATACATCTTTCTGACCTCGCACAGAATCACTTTGTTAAACTTTTTTATCTCCTAAGTCACATCCAGGTAAGGATTCGATGACGGCAGGTTTGTGTATTCTGGAAATATCCCAGTACTTGGTATTTGTTACTCATAAAAGTGTGCCTGAGGCTTTCTTCTGTGGAGATGGCAACTTACACCCTTGTCAGCACCTGAAGAACAAGTTGGTAGCCTTGACATATCTAGAGGTGTCAACATTCTCCTTCTTGCCTCTGAGATTACATGAGAATCAGAGATGTCCTGTTGAGACAAAGACTTAGCAATCTTATAACCCTGTCCTTGCTCAGGTGACTGTACTATGAGCCATTGACCTGGTGATAGCGAGGTTTCAGAATCTCCTGGATGAAAGACCTCACTCTAGGCGGAGCAAGATTTGCACCAATAGCATTCATTGGAGGGAATTCTACAGCAGCCAGACACCATGAGCAAATTGATAGAAATAAATCAACAACTGGAGTTACAAGTGCTTTGTATTGTTTGCTTAAGCTCTAGGACCTCAGAACAGGGGGAGGAAGGTGGGTAGGGATTCAGGAGTTCTACCCTGTGGGTATCTTTATTATGAGCTATGGTTAAAGGCATGGACTTGTACTGAAATGCCAGATTCTAGGATGCTTTGAGAAGAAAGATGACACAAGAAAATATATACATGGCTCATTTTTGTTGTCTGCTTTGCGGATAATGGAAGGAAAACAGTGATGTTTGCAGGAGGCTGGGTGGTCAAGCATTGTGATAGTCATCGCCTAGACCAGGAAGAAGGTATTAAGCATAGACAGAAGTAGACTGTATCAAGAGCCAATTAAGGAAACAAACAAATGGGGTATAGAAATATTTCAATCCAATGCATAAGAGCCAGAAAAAATAGTTGAGGATATATAATTCATTAAGATTTATGTGTCCATAAGGTATACTAACTAGCTCTTACTGTGACACATGTATGTGCACAGCTCTGTAGTGAATCATGGGAACCTAGATGTGCGTAAAACATGGTCCTTCCATAGGACTACTGAGAAAAGCAGACACAAGGGCTGGGAAGATGGCTCAGTGGTAGAGCGCTTGCCTTGCATGCCTGAGGCCCTGGGTTCGATTCCTCAGCACCACATAAGCAAAAAGAAAAAAGCCAGAAGTGGTGCTGTGGCTCAAGTGGTAGAGCACTAGCCTTGAGCTGAAGAGCTGAGGGACAGCGCCCAGGCCCAGAGTTCAGGCCCCATGACTGGACCCCCCAAAAAAAAAAAAAGCAGACAGAAAAGTGGCACATGAAAATGGAATAAGTATCCTTAGTAGCTAAGTGGTAGAGTGAGGAGCTTCCCTGCTACCTTCAGGAAGATGGACAAGTGAAAGGAGGAGTTCTTATAAGAATTAACCACTAGGCCAAATCTTGATGGCGGCCAGGTGAAAGGGAGAAGGCAAGTGCACAGCATGTGTGAAGGCAGTGATGTGTGAAGCAGCATGTCTGTGTAAAGCCACAGATGAGGCAGTTGGTGGCACCATTCGTTGAGATCTAGGACACAGAAGGCAGAACAGCTTGTTATGGTGGTGGTGGAGGGGGCTGAGCTTGCTTGGGTTCTACGACATATTGTGTCTTAGGTGCCTGAAGAGTAGTTAGGTAATCTCTACAAAGATCTGCCTTATAGAGATGGAATCACGCTTAAGAAGGATGGTGGCAGTGTCCCCCCCCCCATGGACACATTCCCCTCCATGCTCTCAGTACCATAAGATCAGTGGAACTTAACAGCACTAAGAAGGGAAGGGAGGGGCTGTCGGTGACAATTCCCCTTGGTTGCAAGGCTCTGTGGTCCCACTATATACTCAGTGCATGTTAGGAATGGGGATGAATGCATTCTCTGGGAACTGAGTTTTACCCCTTTGCTGCCTAAAAGCTCATTTTGCCTACTATGCTGCGTCTGCAGAAGAAGATGTGTCACCTCACTTACTCACACCCCAGACGAATAAGGGATAACAAAGCTCAAATCTTTCCTTGGCCACTGTCTCTATCCCTAGACAGTATTTCCCATCCTGCCCTTCACTTACAATGCCAATGAATCACCTTGAAGGCAAGGCTTTGCTTGAGCAACCAAACAAGATCTAGTGACCCAGAATTATCTCTTTTTGCCCAGTTTACTTACTCAACAGAACAGATATATAGTCATACCACATAATCTTATAGAATTAAAATGGTGACTTTCAAGAATTATAAAGAAACACAGAAGGTATGTTCAACTCTTTTTTTGCACTACATGGAAAGAAGAGAAAAGAAGGAAGGGCCACACATATCGTAAGAATGGGGAGTATGCTGAGTGTCCGTAGCACAATAAGGGGCAAAATGGAGCTGAAATTTGGCCTTTCAAGCTCCATTCTGTGTTCTGGGGGAGATGACACCAATATGTTTTGCAGAAGGAAAAGGAGCAGGATGAATATTCTATCATCCAGGAGGATAGGATAAGTCAAGCTCCAGGACAGGGCAATGGGGCTGGATCTAAGAAAATGGGGACAAGAGACAGGCTGGGGATAAAAAGGAGTGGCCTTTAAGAGTTACAAGTGCAAATATAGTGAAAACAGGGGTGTGGGGGAGGGGGAGCAGGGAAGTGGGGACGTGGGGGGGGGGAGATGGGAAGGGATGGTAAGGGGAAACAAAGGAGGAGGCAACAATGCTTGATAAGAAATGTACTCATTACCTTGCCCATGTAATTGTAACCCCTCTGTACGGTATTTTCACAATTAAAAAAAAGAGTTATGAGTACAATTTCACTGAGTCTAGCACTCACGATGGCAGTTAGGGAATGCCTTCAGTGAGGACTGAGGAGTAGACAGAGGTCAGTCACGAACAGCTCTATTAAGCTAGGTTTTAGGTTGACTGAACTGTCCTAGTGACAAGGAGAAAAGCCATCAAAAGTTATCTGTTTCCTGAAGAGCAACTATATGGTCTCCACAAAAATTTTATGCTCTCCTAATCAAAAAGTAGATCAATCCAGGGCTGGGAAGGTGGCTCAGTGGTAGAGTGCTTGCCTTGCATTCATGAGGCCCTGGGTTCAATTCCTCAGCACCAAATAAACAGAGGAAAGCTGGAAGTGGCACTGTGGCTCAAGTGGTAGAGTGCTAGCCTTGAGCTGAAGAGCTGAGGGACAGCGCCCAGGCCCAGAGTTCAGGCCCCATGACCAACAAAACAAAAAAATAGTAGAGAAATCCAGAAAAGCTTAAAGAATTTTTAAAATAATGTCAGCCCCCACACACTAATCACTGTTAAGGAAAGTCTTAGTGGAACTTTACCTCTATGTTCATGCTTAGACATGAACATGGACAGATAAGGGGAGAGTTCTAATGGTATTTATGCATAGATGCTATCTTGAAATTTTTTTTAAAGTTAATTTCCTTTCAATTGGGAAAGGAAGTGTCTCACCAAGAGAAAGAGGTCTCAGCTGTAAGAAAATCTCTCTGGTGGCTGAAATGCATGAAAGATTGAGAAGAAGGAAGATTGGATGATAGGAAACCAGGCTAGGAGCCAACATAGACACCCCAGTGAGAATGGGGAGCTCTTGAAATAGGCAAGTTGGGTTGCTTGGAGAAAAGGAATGGAGATCAACTCTCCAACACAAGCAGATTTCCTAGCACACTGTGATGGATGATGATACACAGGAGGCTCCCAGAGATGACTCATAGGTCTCAAGCCTTGGAGATTAGGAGGTGTTCGCGCCATGATCACAAATAGGCTGATCAAGCAGAGCAAACGTGGTGCAGAGACAGTGTTCCTTCTGATGTGAGAAGATTCTTCAGCAGGTGGAGCATGCAACAGGACTGTGGGGATGGGAAGCCAAGACTTGGATGGTTACAGGCCTAAAGATAAGGACCTGGGAACCGTCACAAAGCCGTGAGCACAGACACTGTGGGAGTGTGAGAGGTCTCCAGGGGAAAGACTATGCAGATAGAACTCTGTGAGCCAAGGACATCAGCTTAACATGTGCCTTTGTCTGGAGGTGGGAGGTGGGCGAGGAGCCAAGGGGAGTGAGTGGAGTGGGAAAAACAGGGCTTTGTTCACGGTCATCTTCAGATACTTTGTGGGAGACTAGGATACAAAGCATACGCTTCTGGCTCCAGGCTAGTTCTTCTAACTTTGTAGGTAAATGCACAAAGGTACCTGGGAATTCCAAAGCACCAGCCCTTACCAGCACATAGGGCAGCATGGCTCAGAAACTACAATTCCAAGCAACCATGCTCAGTGGAGTTTAACAGTTCTAGATTTAAATGCTAACTCCTTCACTCACTGTCTATGTACCTTGTAGTCAGTTGTTGAAGCTCTCAAAATCTCTAAATCCTCTGTAAATGAGAAATCCTAACAGAGATAGGCACTGATGGCTTAAGCCTGCAGAGACTAAGAGAAGAAGAACCATGGTTCAAAGTTAGCCTGGGAACAAAAGTCCACAAAACCTCCATCTCTGAAAGAACCAGCAAAAAGCCAGGCTGGGCCACGTGGCTCAAGTGCTCAAGAGCCAGCCAAGCAAGCTAAGTAAGCAAGTATAAGGCCCTGCGTATAAACCCTGGTATAGAAAGAGATAGACAAAGAGAAATATAGAAAAACAGTACTTGCATGACAAAAATGTTGCTAGACTAAAACAGGGTAGCTTGTGTGAAGTGCCTAGCATAGAGCTTGGCCCTGAGTGAGAGGTCAGTGAATGCTCTTAGTACTTATTTCTGTTGTATGGCTGCTGTTGGTTGGGTGGACATGATTTACAAGCAAGGATCCTGGTTTCTAGTCCTTAGCTGACCACTTAATTGCTCTGATCTGGACATGTCGCATCACATAAGAGACAGTTTCCTCTACTCTAAATTGAGGATAATCCATAGGGGGGGTGGGAGATCAATTAGCTAGTAGATAGTAAAGTGTTTGGGAAACTACAAAGTGCTCCACAGTTGTTAGTTATTCAATTCTACCTTGGAACTAAAAGATCTGTCTTCTAGAAAAACCATGTACAAAGGATGAGAAGAGAGGAAAATAAGTTAATGAATTCCATAAATCAAACTGAGAAAGTTTGGAAGAGGAAGAAATAAATTCTACTTCTCTTCTACATGTTCTTGGAATGCATTTCATTCCACTAAGCATGTATTTGGAAATGGTTTCAGGCCAGGATTTGGACATGCCCTGTTGTAGGGGCAGGGATGAGTCATTCATACATAGACCTAGTTCTGTCACAGACAGGACATGCAAAGCCAGGGTGTGAATTGTTGAACTTTCAGGATGGGCACCTCAGAGGAGGTCTCCTTAGGACTGTGTGTTGAGGGATAAATAGGTGAGGGATATGTCAGAGGGGTGGGAAAAAAATTGTCAGAGGGATGAAAAGAAAAGCTGGAGTGAAGCTGGGTGCTGGTGGCTCATGCCAGTAATCCTAGCTACTCAGAGGCTGAGATCTGAGGATCACGGTTCAAAGCTAGTCTGGGTAGGAAAGTCTGTGAGACTTTTATCTCCAATAAACCACCAGAAAACCGGAAGTGGTGCTGTTGCTCAACTGGTAGAACACTAGTCTTGAGCTGAAGAGCTGAGAGGCAGTGCTCAGACCCAGAGTTCAAGCACTACAACCAACAACAACAATAACAAAAAGCTGAAGTGATGGCATAGTCTCAGGAAGACTGAAAAGGTTTAGTTAGCAAGGGTAAAGGTGGCCAGGAACCCAAACTACAGAAGAACAGTTCATGCAACATCTTAAGAGATCTAAAGAAAATGGGTTTTTCATAATAACCAGTGCCTTCTGACTGGTTTGATCTGGTCTCCAGTGGCATTCTGAGTAATGTAAACATTAGGAAAAAAAGGCTGATGTGAGTGATGAATTATACCCCACTGTTGGAACTACAAGCTGATGTGTTTTCCCCAGACTAGAATTGCCTGTAGCTTACAACTTTTGGCTGCTAGTGTCTTCAGCTGCTTAAGAAAACAGCTCTCTTTGTGCTCTTCTCTTCCAGAACCTAGAAATAATTTTACTCTCGAGCTCTTTCAATACAGTGTGTATTGTGTGTTTGTTTCCTTGAGGTTTTGTGTTTTTGATTGTTTTTTGTCATTGTGACTTTCCCTTGTTTGTGTCTGACCCAGTCAGCCTCTGGATTCAATCTGAAATTTGCTGTCTTATGTCCACTTGACGCCTCTATGTTCTAGCTAGCCCTTTATCCTTGCCAAGTTGGCAACCATTTTTGTCACCTCTCCATAAACACACAGAAGCAGGCAAACTCCTACTGACATGTAGGCTTAGTGGTTTCTTGAAGCACCATCTTCCATCTCGTTAATATTGGGGTGCTGTTCTGTCTGGGTTAGCCAGCCTTTACCCACTTGACAATGACTAATCTTCCATGCGACTGCTTCATTGTTGAAAGATTCAGAGCTTTGTTCAGCAAAGGTCAGATTTGTTGGTTCTAGTCAATTAGAGAATAATTTATTGTCTCTCCTTTTTCTCCGACCTCCAAGACCATATGTGGTTTATTAGCAAAGGGCCAATCCCCAAGGAAAATTTAGGCATGTGGATAAACCTGTAAAAGACACCAACAGTGCAATGAGATCTCTAGGTTATAAGTCTCACCTGGGCCTTATCACCACAGAGCACAAGCACAAGGATGTTAAAGCAGCTGTGGGTCCAACAACCCTACTGGGAGTTGCCAGTATTTTATGAACGTGAGATAGTGTGGACCATCGTTAACAAGTTCTTTCTTCTCTAGTCCTGTCTTGTAATTGGGACAGTTATCAGGTAATAGATGTCATAGCGTTGGCTATCATCTTGTCGTATTAAATGGACTCAGAGAGTGAGTACATGAATAAAATCAATGAGTTTTGCTACGCAGGTTGAACTTAATAGATACCACATTCCTTAGAGAGTTCAAGATAAAGTACAACAACTATTTAAATGGGACACACAATTAAATCAACGTTTAGAAAAACACAAGGAACACTGATGGGACTTACCTGCGAGTCCTACATTCATTAATCCCAGTACATACTCTGTTTCTCTTGTTTTACCCACTGGTGCTCATGTCAGATTTACCCTGAACATTCTTCAAAGATTTCACTGTCTGCTAGCTCAAACAAAGAATATAAGGGAGAAGAATGACTCGGCTATCTCTCCTTTAACTCTACTCTCCCCTTGTTAAGGGATGTGACATTAAAGGCATTATTCTTGCAGCTCTTCTTTAACAACCATCAACTGAAGTCATTAATCAGAGGCGCCATTTTCTTCTCATCTCATTGCCTCTGCCTTTGTTTCCAAGGATCTGAGAGGAGCCAAAAAGGACAGAAAGATGACCATGTATGGGCTGCTTCCCAGCATGAAACCTTATGATTTCCTCACTCAGGAGGGATTAAATGTTCCTTCTCCAACCCTAAGTTCCTTGCCATGTAAAGTCAGAGCACATGGTATTCATAACATATGTTGGATGGTCCCTTAGCAATATCCACTCCTCAAACTGTTTTTTGTTAGAATTTGGACTTGGGAAACTAGACTGTGCCAGAATGGAATGTTTAAAAGAATATTCCAAAAGTATAAGCAGATTTCTAAGCCGGCATATGTAAATGTTTTTTCCACATGTTCTGTAAACCAGGCCCAAACTCTGAGTCTCTCACTATAGATCCATTGAAGCTTCTTGTAGAAACTACCCAATAGTGACTTTTTCCATGGTGTGGAAATGGAGGCCCAGTAGCTGAGAGCTATTTGCTCAGAAGCTCCTGAACAGCAAAGATTCAGTTGGCTCTAACTGGGAGATAGGCATTTATTGTTTTCTTTGTTTGAAACAGGACTAGAAAGAAAGCTTTGGAGGCAGGATATTGGGAATGGGGAGATTCTAGGAAACAGGAAAATTAGGATGAGCCTCTAGGATAGAGAGGAATTCAAAGCATAAGACTGTGCACCATTTCAGAAGTTGGCGGGGGAGATGAAACAAAAGCTGATACCATAGATATTCTGGAGCTCCAGACCATATCCCAGAAGTCCTCAGTCCAAAAGGCTTATGACTTCTTTAGGGCAAGAAATTAGGAGCCAGGAAGATTCACAGGTTATTGCCCTAAGGAAGAAGAGGATTATAGAGGAACAAGTGGAGGGAAATGGGAGCCACATGACCCTGAATCCCATAGAAAGTGAGAGCAGCATTGGGAATAACCGTAGCTTCAAGGACACACTCTGAGGTTTCATAGAACCCAGGATTCCTGTTAGTCTTTTACCGTTCCCTCACTGTTTAGACTGAACTGTGATCCTGCAACATGGGAACCCTAGAACCCCGCAGGAGCTATGACTGGGTACAGGAAGCACGAGTGGATTCCTACCATGAATGGTATGACACTCTCGCCTTCACCTAGGGTCTCTGCCCACTTTCTCTTGGCATACATTCTCCCCAAAGGCCAGCAGTCTCTGCAGCACTATTTTTCCTAATCAGCCTTTGTCTGGCCAGTAGTCTGTCTCCTAACTTCCCTTGGATTGCTCCCTGGCCTCAGCTCTCATCTGGCTTCTGTGATTAGCTGACTTGCTTTGAAAATACTTGCAAGTGGGCCCCTCACTGAAACAGATGAAAAACCCTTTCTACAGTGATTCTAGATGCCCAGGATACTGGTAGCTGTCAGTATCTCCTTTCCTAATGGCTTTGTGTTTTTACCTCCCCCGCACCCCTCTACCACATTTCCTCTGCTGGTCAAGTTTCTGTAGGGTCTGCACGATCTGACACTCTCAGTGTGTCATTCTTGGCCTGTGAGTCAGCCCTGGCTCCGTTAGCTCTGTGAGTCATGGCACTGACCCCTGGCTGGGCCCCTCACTGATGATTGCTTGCAGCCGTTGAGCTATTTCTCCAGATCTAGAATCTCTTCCCCCATATGGGCCTCAGCTCAAATGCTGTGCAGACCTCAGCCTGGGCTTTGAATTTCTATCCCAGTTTCTAGCTAGCCTATGTTTTTGTTCAAGTAGAGAGCTCAGAGAGGTCTGTGATCCCTCTTTCTCATGATAGTTGAAGAAAATCAACTTATCCAAGTCCTTGATTCACAGAACCAAGGTTTAATGAGTTAGTAAGTAAAATAGAGAGAGGCACAACAGTTAAATCTATCCTGGTAGTCATCTGTGGTGAAGATGGGTTTGTCTTAGGATTATTCATATAGCCAGAAATTATAGCCGGCAAGAGATGTTTAGAAAAGTCTCTCCATTTAATGACATTAGTGTCCATGTGGACACTGGGGCTAAGAACATCTACCAACCATGTAGTGCCATGATTTTGTGGCCCAAGTACTCCAATAAATAATAAAAGTCTACATGTGAGCTCTCTATCCTAAGCTTATCTAGCTCAATGTCCCAGATCATCACTGTGCAATAGTGGTTCCACACTGGGCCGTGCAGATATAAAAAATAACCTCTTTTCCCAAATAGAATTTTTTATAGAGAACATGTACAAATGATTACTGAGTAACTCACTAGCCACTAGAGCTAGAGTTGAAGGGAGAAGCATGGGCCACAGAGAGAGAGAGAGAGAGAGAGAGAGAAAGAAAGAGAGGACTATTTGTAGTTTTTTAATTGAGATTTCTTATTAGCATACATTAGTTGTACAAAGGGAATGTCATTGTGTGACATTTCATTACATGCATACAGTGTACCTCATCAACCTTATCCCTTCTCTTATTCCTCTCTCCTGTTTCTTAAACCAAGCCTAGCAGGTTTCATTGTTCTATTTCATATATACATGTACTTGATCCTTGTGCTTTTATATTCCCAAGCTAGTTTCTTGCTCATTAAGGAGTTTTGGACTAATATTTCATGATTGTTTTTCTTATATCTCAACTTTATGACCAAGAAATATTCATTTTTCCCAAATTAATTCACACATTTAATGTAATCCAAGATGGAATTTGGGGGCTTAGGCTGATTTTTGACATTAATCCTCACAACTTTCACTAAAACAATATTAATGTAACAAAACTTCCAAATTCCATATGATTCTATATTTCATGCAGTCGATGAAAATTAGTTTAAAGAATGATAGAGAATGTGGAGCCATGCTTTATTATTTGTTTTAATGGTATCTGACACATAAATAAACGACAGAAGTAAAAGCAGGTTAGTCTATACCTTAATAAGAAAACAGACACTAACATGCAAATACATAGAAAATAAAGTTGATCCAGAATACAAACAATTGGTAATAGATATAAATATGTAAAAGATACTTGCCTTCACAGATATTCCAATAAATTCTAATGTTACAATTAATTCCAAAGGATGTGACCGAAGAGATATATTATAGCACAGAATGTCAGGAATCAATCTCAAATACATAATATTCAGTGCAGGATAAAGGAGGAATCACAAATCAGCCTAATCTCACTTCAACTCTCATGTCCTTTGTGTTTTAAGATTCTAGATTCCACATATGAGAAAGAACATATCATATTTGTTTATCTGCATTTATTTATGTGATTTCCATTTGCATTTCTTTTCTTGTAAATGAGATCTCATTCTTCTTTATGGCTGAATAATACTCCATGGTAACTAGCTAAAGAAAGGTGCTTTTGATGGGCATAAGTTTCTGATTTTTATGAAATCCAAACTATGTATTTTCCGTATTACTTTTGTTGTTTGTGTTCCGCTTGTTCTATTCTGGCTAAGAAACTTCCAACTACTCCCAAGTGATGAAGATATTCTTCTGTGTTTCCACTTAAAAGGCTTACAGGTTTCACCTGACTCATCCCTGATCATTTTTTCTGTATGGTCTGAGGTGACATTTGAGGTTCATTAATCTATGTGATAGGCAGATATTCAAGTGACATTTCTTGAAAATAATTTCCCTTTCTTATTAGATAACTTTTGGATCTTTGTCACACATCAAGTGACTGTAACACAAACTTATCATATGGCAATACAGACATTCAGATAAAGGCTCAAAGTTAGGTAAATTCCATCCTCCAATTTTGCTCATCTTTTGCAGTATTGCTATAGATTTTGTTGGTACTTTGCATTTCCATATGGATTTTAACACCAGTTTATCAGTTTTCACACACAACTGCTATGATTGGGACACAACTGTGTTAAGCCCATAAATCTTACAACAAAATCGTTAATACTATACACCAATTGGTGAGAATTAACATCTCAGAAATGGCATCATCCTATTCATGCATATGGTATATTTTAAATTCTTTTAATGTATTTTAATTAGGGAAATGTCTTTGTTACAGCTGTCCTTTGGGAACATTAAATTCATAGCAATATGTAGTACAGATTAGACCAGAAACATGGACAGTTGTCATGATGCTATTGTGGTTATCCACAAGTTAGGAAACATGTGCTTGAGTTGGTGCACTGGTAGAGTAGAAACTCAGAAAGGCATTCCAGAATTAGAATCTTCAGGAATTGGTAACTGGATGTGGAGAGTGAAAAAAAGAGTTAGATTACTCTAATATTTATGTCCTGGATGACCTCAGGGATGGCATTTTCATGAAATATAAGCCCTCTTTCCTCTAGAAGTATTCAGTTTTGCATATGATTTAACAGAGGCAGCACTTGGCTGTAAGGAAGCTAAAAGGAGCAAAAGTGTGCATGGGCCCTAGCTTACTATAACACTTCATGGATGATAAAGGCACTTATTATTACATAATTGCATTAAGCAGTGTAAACTTGTAACTAATTGAAATGGTCTAAAGGGAGCATGCCTAGAACCTAGATACTGGATTTTGATACAGTTCTCCGATAAAATGAACCAGGACTCCTTGGGAAGGTGATGTAGAGCTCTAGGGGAAGAAAGATCTGGAGAAACCTGGAGTATCTTGTAGTACCAGAAAGTAAGAGAATGCCTTTTAGACTCAGAACAAAGCCCTACTTTCATAGAATGTCAAATGTCAAAGTACACAGACGCCAAATGAAAGTTTTTCAGAGGTTAAAGATGAAATTATAAGAGCAGCAAAATAAATGAAGGAATAGTTGAATGTTACTCAAAGCTTCAAATAAACATCCATAAACATGTAGTGATATATGTGGGTTATTACATAAATTAATAAGAAAGAAGAGGTGAATTTTCTAAAAATTCTAAAAAATTATTTACATTGTCCACCCTAAGAGAAGAAAATAGTGACTTCTTTTCCCAATGTACAATCATGAGCTGTGTGAATAAGAATAGCTGTACAGAGGAGAAACCTGAGAAACATTTATTTACCCAGGTGAGCAAGGTCAGTATCCAGAGTCATAAATCATGTAGACAGTATGTTGCCTTGATATGATGTAATGAATATGTAACTTTACCTAGTGATTTCCCACCCAGAACCATAACTTCAGTCTAGTCATGAGAAAAACAGCAGACAAATCCCAATAGCTGGATATTTTACAAACTACCTCACCACTCCCCCCTCAAAACCATCAAAGCCATCAAAATCAAGAGTCTGAACAATGGTCACAGCATCTAAATATAACATGATGTTCTACAACACTAAAAGGACTAGGTGAAAATTAAGAAAATCTGAATAAGTTATCAACTTTAGTTAATAATAACATTGTTATTTGTTCTTTATTGTATATATGTTCTATAGTAATGAAACTGTGTAGGATAAAGAGGCTTATGGAAACTCTTTGAACGATCTGCTCATGTTTTTGTAAATCTAAACTTTTCTAAATATTAAATATTTTCATTTTAAAAACATTATCTCATGGGAACTTAAAAATGTGTTTCCTAAAGGAAATTACAAGTTGCTTGCCTTCTGAATGGTGGGGAGGGATTAAGCAGATGAAGAGCTGAGGGAATTAGCAGCAAATGTGCAGCCCTTTCAAGTGTGATATATGCAAACAAAAGAAATGGGCTGGTGATCTAAGCAGCATGATCAAGGGTAAATGTGATACAAAACAGGGCATAATAGATATAGTAGCCAAAATGTACAAGGTTTTAGAGGCCATATGGAGTGTTTTCACTTTAAGAACAATGGATGGCAGAGACTGGGAGGTGGCAAAGGGAAAGAGGAGAAGTAAAGGCTGGGGAAGTAAAGGCTGGCACTCAAATTGTACTTTGGGTTAACTGAGTGCCCAATTCAGGATTCATTAAGGTTAGGATACTCACAGAGGCTAGAAAATCACCTTCAGATACATAAGATACAATGTATTTCTGAGATGTCCAGATGAAAATACCTGTTAAACAGATATATCAATGTGGGTTCATAAAAATTTTGAGTTGGAGTTGAATTTGTCAATGTTCTGCACTCACATGCCCAAAGACTTCATGGGAGAACACATGAGTATAAAAGAAAGACATCTGCAGAACAGCAGGAGTTGAGGTGGAAGGATCGAGGAACCAGAGCAATGGCAATCTAGACAAAGAGCGTGTTGTCACTGCCAGCAAGAGAAGATAAAATCTATGGAAGTCACCTGGTGACTAAGGAGGACAATCATTGGACAGGAAGGCAATTTCAAAGGAGATGGATGCCAGGAAAGAGAGAAGGGATCAGCCATGGAACAAAATATTGCCAGGTACCAGATTTACATTCCTTCATTAGGCAATACCATGTTTGATGGTTACCTTCTTCCCAACTTAATGGGCTCTCTGTATTTAATCACTGTGAACTTGGCCAGAGGTTTATAATGGATGAGAAAGGCACGCAATGTAGGTACTGCTTTGGGATTTGCTCCATGCCAGTATCTGCTATGGACATAATCAATATAGGAGGTCAGACAGATGATTTCAATGGAATAAAAATCTTCCCAGTCAGTCTTGAATTCAAGTAACAAAACAACAGATTTAGAGCCTACTGCATTCTTGTTCTTCAAGAGACAGATTTGGTTGGGTGGTAATTTGTAGCTCAGGATGTAGCTAAGGATCATACTTAGTTTCTTGGCTCACTCACAGGGAGTCTTTTCAGTTCATCAGTACTTCTATCCAACCCTTTCTCCACAACCTGATTTGTCTTAGTTTTCTATTTGTTTGCCTGTTTCAGATCGCTAAGCTAAGGAAGGACTAAACACCACAGGATCCATTGCTTTCTGAACCAACTGTACGCCTATTGGACCAGTGGTTAATAGGCTAGGTTCTCCGAATTGACTCGTACAGCGTTAGTAGTCCTAGGTACCTACCAGCGACTCCATTTGGAAGCACTGTTACTACAATGGTGGTTTTCCTCCATATGCTAGAAACATATAGGTACTCCCTTGAACACAAAATGGACAGATTCTCAAAGACCCAAGAAGAGCATGAGTAGAGAGCTGCACAGTCCTATATAGTAAATCTTAGTGTTCCCAAATTATAAAAGAGCTTCAGAGAGGTAAATTCTTTGGCCAAGGGAATTTTTTTAATGGAAAGGCAGAATTCAAATCCAGATCTTTTAAGCTATAAATCTTGCTTCCAAAAATCTGAATAATTCTGGGGAAGGGACTACTTCAGCAAATATCAGTGACTTCCACTATCAGAAGCAAGTGAGAATACCTTCTACAGGATGTGGTATCTAGATGGGGTTTCCAGGAAGGTGAAGCACTGGCAGAGTAGAAAGGTATCCTGGGTCGCTATTAGTATGGAAAGGCATTTACAAGGAGTTGACACCAATGCTCTTCTGTATCTTGTCCAAGCTAATCCGGTCCCAGATGATGATGTGGCATTTCATCTATTATGCCCTTTGCCTTCATAACAAGATTCCTTTCTTCCTTAAGAACAAAAAATGATTGATGGGTTTTTGGTTTGCTTAGTTAGTCAGCTCTGAAAAGACATCTTGGTTAGGACAACTTTGGAGTCATCTATAGGAAAGTGGTCCTCTCACTGGTTATGCAGGACAGTTATAGTCAGTCAACTGACAAAGGACCTGCTTTCTGTCCTCACCTCGGTGTCACCATGGACTAGTGTGCTTGGAACCCAGTTTTACCATCTATAAAAATGATATCTGAGATCAGATGTGGTGGCTAATGTCTATACTCACAAATACTTGAAAAGTAGAGATTTGGATTGTGGTTTAAGGCCAGCTTAGAAAAAAGCTTAGCAAGATCCCATCTCAACAACAACAACAAAAAAAACCTTCACATGAAGCCCAGCACCAGAAGCTCACACCTGTAATCCTAGCTATTCGGGAGGATGAGATCTGAGGATCATGGTTCAAAGCCAGCCCAGGCAGAAAAGTCCGTGAGACTCTTATCTCCAAGAAACCACTAAAAACCAGAAGTGGTGCTGTGGCTCAAGTGGTAAAGCATTTGCCTTGAGGGACAGCACCCAGGCCCAGAGTTCAAGCCTCACAACTGACAAAAAAAATCCTTCACATGATGGTGCCCACCTGTCATCCCAGCAATGTGTAGGATGTAAATGGGACGATGTAGGATCATGGTCCATGACAGTTTATGCAAAACCATACTCAGGTAAAAAAGCAAAAAGGCTTGGCAGCCATGGCTAAAGTGGAACAGCACTTGCCTGGCATAGGTAAGGTCCTGACTTCAAAACCCAATACCAAACTTTAAAAGAAAAATACATAATGGGCTTTATTTGATTTATCAGCTTATGATTAAGCAGAGGAGATGCTGTTATTCAATTAACCGACAAAAGTTCCTGAGGACGTCCATTGTTCAAGGATATGGAGGTTAAAAGTCTACAGTGCTGAGTAAAAGAGAAATGATTCTGGCCCCATGCAGTTTTCCCACCTGTTAAGGTGGCCACATACACAGGTACAGTGTCACACTTTCTGACGGAGTTGTGTTCTCATCATCACCTTTCCAAGGATAAGTCTACACATCATTTATTCATTCATTCATTATTTTACCTCTTATCCATTTTCAGAGTGCTGGTTAAGTGTAGGTAGTGATAATACAAAGCCAAAGGAGACAGTGGCCCAGACCTGGGGAACTTACATTCAAGTACAAGAGGTGGACAGTAAGAGTGTAAAGGAATGCATACAGATGATTCAGAGAGTTTCAAACACAATAGTGTTGTAAAGATCAGAGCTCAGGGTGACATGTTCATAGTACTCTAGTTTCTTTTTAGTTTGGCTCATTCAGAGAAACTGTCTGTAAAGATGTGATACTGGAGTAGAGACTGATCCACAAAGAAGAAGAAGCCAGATGTATACTTATTGCAAGAGCTTTCGTAGCAGGTAATAAAATAAATCGGGAGTGAATATGATCTATTTAAGTAAAAGCATACAGGGATGTAGAGGAGGTTCACATGAGATGAGGTTGCTGTCGTTAGTGGAGGACAGACCACTGGAAACCTTGGACATCAGAATAAGAAGAATGAATTGAACATTTTCCATGATGGATTTTTATCAGGGGACTGAAGTGGCTTGCATGTTAAAAACCATTGTAAAACGTGTGCTGGTGGTTTGTACCTCTAAAATTGCTCTTCAAGAGACTGAGATTTCAGGATCATGGTTCAAAGCCAACCCATGCAGGAAAGTCCATGAGACTCTCTCTAATTAATCACCAAAAAGCTGGAAGTGGAGCTGTTGGTCAAGTGAACAATAGCCTTGAACAAGAAAGCCGAAGGACCAGGCTAAGCCCCTGAGCTGAAGCCCTAGTATCTGCTTGCTCAAGTGCGTGCACATGTGTGTGTGTGTGTGTGTGTGTGTGTGTGTGTGTGTGCGCATGCGTGCACACTCTGAGTTGGTTCTATATCTTGGCTGTTGTGACCAGTACTGCAACAAATATGGGACATCAAGTGTTTCTCTGACTGCTTATTTGTCCACATCGCCAATAGTGAAATTGCTGAAGCACATGACAAGGCCATTTTTCACTCCTTGGAACATTTTTAGTAGCTGTACTAATTTATATCACCATCAATAGTGAACAAAGTTCTCTTTTCTTCACATAATCAACAGTAGGTTTTATACTTTTCCTTTAAATATCCACTGGATGAATGGTTGATGAAAACATGCTATATATACAGAGTGGAATATTATTCAGCCACAAAAGGGAAGGTGATAATAGAAGTCAATAGCACAGCCTGTGGTCACAATGTGCAAGGCCTGGAGTGTGATCTTCAGTACCACAAAAAGTGTAACAAACTGCACTTTTCCATGTCACAGAAGAATTGGGAAGATATTATGTGAAAGAAATCAGGCACAGGAACATGAACACTGCCTGATCTCACTTGCATATGGATTACAAAGACCAAATTACTGGAGTCCTGAAGGGAGGGTTGGAGAAAGATCCACTGATGAGCACTAAGGTATAGTGAGGTAGGACTAAGACGTTCTGGTGTGCTATTGATGGTAAGGTAACTATAGCTAGTACTAATGATCTCTACATTTCAAACAGTTAAAAGCAAAGAAGGGGCTGGGAAGGTGGCTCAGTGGTAAGAGTGCTTGCCTTGTATGCATGACACCCTGGTTTCGATTCCTCAGCACCACATAAGAAAAAAGCCGGAAGTGGTGCTGTGGCTCAAGTGGTAGAGCACTAGCCTTGAGCTGAAGAGCTGAGGAACAGCGCTCAGGCCCAGAGTTCAGGCCCCACGACCAGACCCAAAAAAAAAAAGCCAAGAAGAATGTGACTGTTTCTACCATAAAGAAGTACTGACTGTTGAGGTGATAGACATGCTAATTACTCTTTTTTTTGATTATTGCACAATGTAGACATGAATCAAAACATCATATTGTATCTCATAAAATGTATGAATATTATGTCAGTCAAAAATGAAAATAATCTTCCAGTACAATGGTGTATGCCTACACTCCCCCCAGCTCACATGGAAGTTGATACGAGAGTTCAAGATCAGTCTGGACAACAAAAAACCTCTATGTCAAAATTTAAAATAATAAATAAAGTAAAAGGACAAAAACAGAAATTTAAATGAGAAAATAAAAAGTAAAGAAAAATTCACCGCTGCAGAGAAAAGGGACTGAGAGGTGAAGCAACAGGGAAAGGAAGGGGCAGCTACAGAGCAGGCACTGACTGTGGCTATGAGAGCAGAGTGGTGCTCCCTGGTAGCTCAGTCTAGGGCTGTGACCCTCTCAGTAGGCCTCCGCTCTGGCTCCCATGAACAGGCAGGCCTGCTGCCATGATTCTGTGCATGTACAGAGTGAGTTATTTGCTGCAGTCTCTCCTCCCTTCCCCAAGAGCCAAGGAGGCCCATCTGGAAGCAAGATGATAAATGGAGTTGGGCCAAGAGCCAGAATTCCCTCCTCCAAAGGTCACTCTGAGCTTTATTTCTGCCCTCCCCTCCTTCCCTGAAGATTCCAGGATTTCTTCTTATTCCTGTCACACCTACACAGTTTCAGTGTTGTTGGGCTACAATTACACTAATCAGGGAACTTCTTCCCCAAATCCTTTTCAAAAAAGGATGCCTCTGCTCTTGTCTCCTAACCATAGTCTAGAAGATGGTGGCCTGGAAGATTCACAGCCAGTGCCCACACAGGCAGAACCTTTGTATGTAAAGCACAGAGCTGAATGCTGCCATCTCACGTCTTCTAGCTTGTTGCTCCAGTCTGCAGTCTGAGGGGCTCTGTCTAACTCTTCCCACCAGGAAGAGAGGAAAGAGGCCCAGGGAGAGGCTGGCCCATGCCCAAGGCCACATTCAGAGGTATAAGCCAAGCCAGAACTGAGTCGAGCTTTTCAGACTCCCAACTCTATGCTTTTTTCCATCCCACAGAACTTCCAGCCAGGAGTTGGAGAATGGCTTTGGGGCAGGAAACTGCAACTCCTTGGTCAAGCTTGCTTTCCCAGCAGAACAAGCCCTTTCGTTCTCCTGCCACATCAGCAGTGTTCATCCCCTCCTGTGTTCTGGCCAGGTTTTACTCCCAGCCCCACAGAAATCGGGTGTTCACTGGACCTGCTGGGGCTATATTGGAAGATTTAGCTCTGCTTCTGAACAAAGGGTGCTCCAGACCCACCAAGCTTCTTAGAAGCTGGCTCTGCAGCAAGATCAACTACGTCGGCATTGACTTTGAAAACCCATATGGTGCAACCCACCCCTTCACAAGGCTCTAGAACTTTGCAAGATCAAAAGTTCAGCTGAGGAAAAAGTGAACCTATTCCATCCTGCTGCTATAATTCTTGCTCTCCGAGTGGAGAAAACCCTCCTCCTCACTGAGCCTGAATGCTCCCATCTGCAATATAAATTAGCCCTGACTGCGAACCTTCCAGCAATGCTGTTCTGCAAACCCTGTGAGGTTAGAGGCAGGAAGCTGACATGCCATGTCCTGAGCCGTTAGAAAGAGCCTCCATTATGAAGAAGACCACAGTGACGAGCTCTACACACAACCTCCACCTTCCTTCAGAACAGCCTCCTCCTTCCTCCCTGAAGCCAGGGAACCTGTAAGTAGGAGGAAACATAGCTTATGAAGCTCAAAAATGAGACAAGGGTCCTAAATAAATACTCCTGATGGCAGGCAATCTCTGACCAAGCCTTGATGAGGACTTTAGTTTGAGAGGCTGGAAAAGGCTAGGGGAGACAGAAGGATTGAGATAGCTGCTTCAATTCATCAAGGGTAAATTCTTAGTGAAGAGCCAGGATGTTTAAAGAGGCTACTTAATAACTGTGCTTTGTGATATATGATATCTCCCGCTGTTTCCTTGAAACCTTTAGTAAAATGTCTTTTTTAGTAAAATGCTTCAGCGGTTTGCTCTTTGAGAGGGCATGGGGTTAGAGCAGGGGTGACCCAGGGAGGCCCCCACACATTTGAACTACAGATCGAGGAGTAGCACTAGCCTGGACAGTCCACACAAACAAGACCTAATGGTATACTTGCTATACAATTCCCCCGACTCCCATAGTTGTTTTCCTGTGACCAGTAGACCACGGATCCTTTCTGCTTGAGAAAGAAACAAACATGAAATGAAGGCTTATTTTTCAGTCCAATTACTTAAATCTCCAACACGTGGGGAGTCACATAAGAAATTAGAGCTGTACAGTATGTTTACCCATTAGTTCCTAAACAGTACAGTGCAAGACTCATTTTGGAGGCACCTACACTGTATTAAACATGTAAGTAATGTAGAGGTGAAATCCACTGGAGATCATGCGTAGGTTCCAGGCAAATACGATGCCGTGCTATAGAAGACACTTTAGGATCTGTCCATTTTTACTGTCTGTAGGGAGAGAATGTTCTGGAAACAATCTTATAGGATTTCTCCAACACCATTGTCACTTGCAATAGACAAAATTTTGTCACCTTCCCAATTCATCTGTTCAAGTGCTATTTTGCAGCGTAATGAATTTGGAGTTGGGCACTTGAGAGATAATTAGGGTTAGGTGGAAGGTGGAGGGTAAGATTCCCATGATGACTTAAGTGTCTTCATAAGAAGAAGCACCAGAGGGTTTGTGTTCCTGTGGTCTCTTTCCCCATTGCCTTCCTTCATTTCTTCTATCTTCAGCATTCGAGGCCATGGGGAGAAGGTGGCTGTCTACAAGAAGGAAGAACACTCATGAGAAATTGATCATGTTGATATGTGTGTCTTGGACTTCCCCATCTCCAGAACTATGAGAAGATAAGTCTCTGCTTCTTTAGCCAGCAGTCTATGGTACGTTGTTCTAATATCCCAAGCAGACTAAGACACCACCACAGACTAGTGGAACTTTGCCTTCCACTTATGTACTTAATGGTGACTAGGTAGAAAAGAAATATGAGCCTCATTCTTCAGGTGTGACTGAGGTCCAAAGAGCAACTTCCTCTATCCAGGGTCCCTAAGCAACTTAGCTGAAAGCTCTAACTCCAACTCATCACTTCTCAGTTTAATTTTATTTTTGTAAAGTGTAGCCCAAGAACCATATTCAGAATCCCTTGCAGGGTTGTTGAGCAAGGAGAATCTGTGGGCTCCATCTCAGGCTTACTAACCTGCAGCAACTGGAGAGCCAATGAATCTGGAGTTTAACTAATTGCACTGTACATTCTTCATCTTCCTAACATTAAAGAAGTTAAGTTCACTTTCTCAGGCTACCATGAAGAGTACCTCAGGCAAAAGCCCTTAAAAGGAAGAAGACCTTGATTTTTTTTAACAGTTCTAGAGGCTGGCAGGTTCTTTTGTTCTTAGGCCTGTACTTGGCTTGTGGATAGTCATGTCTTTGTCATGCGTTCTTCCTTCTGTGTATGTGTGTCCTAACCTCTTCTCCAATGGACACAAGCTACCTTGGCTTACAGCCTACAGTAATGACTTTAACTTCATCACTTCTTTAAAGCAATATCCATATACAATCAGTTTCTGTGGCACTGAAGGTTGGAACTTTAACACAGGAATGTTGTGAGGACAAAATGAAGTCTATGACAGAGTCTTGATTAAAACCATGATTGGCAGGCATCTCCTCTAATGGAAGAAAAGTAATAGAAAAGTAATTTCTCCTCCTGTCTCTATTGCTTCTACATCCAAATACCTGTAAAATAGCAATGCATGGTTTTGAAAAATAGGCAGACTGAGCCAGGACTCCCTTCTGTCTGTGTCTATATCCTCCAGCCCAGCTGAGGCCTTTGGTGACCCTCAGAAAACTGTGTCCTCTCTCTATTCATTGATGTCAGGGACATGCATGGGTGAAGGGTGGCATCTAGTCTGGTGACTGGTGAGGAATGGTTGTTGCTCTCAGGTGTAGAAGTCAGCTCCATCCACATGTTTCCAAGAGCCTTAATTAACACCAAACCTAGTGAAGTTGCACTTCCAACAGCCAAAAACACCCACTCACCATATTGGCCCAGAGTCCACACAGTAAATATTGTCTTTCATGTCCTGCAGTGATGGAAACCATCAGGCCTCAGCATCACATGCCAGCTAAAGAGCCCAGAGAACAAGGGGATGCCTAGCAAAGATGCGTCTCTCTCATACTCTGTGCCTCCTGGACACAGCTAAGGAGGAGTGGCACCAAAAGGCTTGGCACAGAGGCTACAAGTGTCCTGCCAACAGACCTTTCTAGTGTTCTTCTTACACACACATCTGGCATGCCACCTGCACCGATGTTCTGGGTCCCAGAGGACTGGCTCTTCCAGCCCTACTTCCTGGCTATTCAGAGCCACTGATCTTCACAGTTCAATTGCCCAATGTTTCTGCACCCATAAAGTGTATGTGTGTATGAACCCTAAGCCTCCAGGTGGCTCAGAGACATGACACGGGCTGGGAAGGGCTGCTTCAAGGAGCCCTGACTTGGAGATGCAGAGTGTGGGCACAGTACTTGCCAGGCTTCTCAGGCATGTTCCTTCTGCAGGGTAGAAAGAAGGCAGTAGGACAGAACGAGCCTCTCAGGAGAACAGGAAAGTAAGATGGAAACTGTGCTAGAGATGGGGTGGGCATACTGGGAGAAATTGAGCTGTACATGAAAGCTCTAAGCAGGGAGACTTGATGATTCCAGAGGCCAATCAGCTTGTTTCCTCAGGCTTTTTCCCTGAGAGTTGTTCTGCACAACCGCTGCCTGATCCAGATGTGGGCCCTCTTTGCATCCTGACGGTGAAGGAAATGAGGTCCTAGCCCCAAAGTGTAGGCTACTCCTGCACAGGGCCTGCAGATGCTTCTGGGGTCCACCCCCAATCAAGTCACACTCAGTAGATTGATTCTGGCAGCCACAAAAGCAGCTGCATTAACATGGCCCCAGGAAGACAGCTGTGTTCCCCAAGAGGAGCATGATGTCACCCCCTAGGCATTTGGGATGGGATTTGAGAGCTTCCTGCAGCCTCCTCTTGCCTTATTTATGTGCACATCTGTGTCCTTCATTTAACTGAGGGCTTCTATAGCCAGCAATTGCATGTGATTCCTGTTTCTATCACACTCATCCATCCCACAGCTCACACGCTAAACCTTGGCTAGGACTACAAGATGGCTTCATGCCTGCGAGGGGGCCTAGTAATCCAAGAAATCTGAGAAGATGAAGTGTGAAATCACCACTGTAGGCGTGGGTCAGGAGATCGCTAGTTCTTGGGCAGCAGCCTTTCTGCTAGGACATGGTTGTTTGCTAGGACTGGGGGTGGGGCTGGGACTTCTGTGAGAGTTGTTTGCTTCTTAATCCAAAGGAGAGGAGCAGACTGGCTTCCTCCAAGTGCAAGAAACATGCAAGGCTTTCCAAGGAAGCATTACCATTTGCACAATGCTCCAGCTTCCCACTTCCTCACTAGCGATTTTTCTCTTTTCTCTCTCTCTCTCCTCTTTTTTCTGCTCTTCTCTACATATGTATTAGATTCTTCCATTCTCGCAGCAATCTGTTCTTCCTAAGGAACATTCCAAACATTCCAAATAAGAAAAAGAAAATACCATCCACATTGCAAGCCCTCAAAGATATTGATGATTAATATTTTGAAATATTTTCTACTAATATTTCTTCTTATCCTTCTGAGCTGGGATAATTTGTGTGTATTTGCTCCATTTCTACTGTTCAAGGACAATTGACAACCAGGAAAAGACAACAGAGCAGAGTAAGACAATGTACATATCAGGAGAGCGGCATTTTAGTCCCAGCTGCTCTGAAATTCCCTGGGCTTCCATTTTCCCATCTGTAAATGCAGTATTGCATCAGATGACTGCAGAGGATTCTTGCACCTGGGAAATCCTTTGAATTCACCAGATAGTAAGGAGTACTTCAGGAATAGATTGATATTTGTAAAGCTCCCCTAATAGATTTGTGAGAAATCATTGTAAATGGAACCAAAAGAAGGCACAAAGGCAAAAGATAGGAAGACACAAACTATCCTTGGAAACAAATGTGTGTAGACTTGAGGATGGGAGATGAAACAGCAGCCAGACACCAGATACCTGGAGCTCCTTCAGTTGAAGGCCCTTTGGCTGTAAGACATGTCCCAAAGTAGAGGATCTATGTAAACCTGTAGTGTAGAAACTAGCGGTTAAGAGATGGGTAAAGGACAAAGTGAGCTGCTGCTCACCCAGATATAACATATCTGACAGGTCTGGGTTGGCTGGCCAACCTGAAACTGAGGCATGGGAAAGCAAGTGAGGCTACAATCAGGAACTTAAGCATTCCACCAATTGCACGCAGGGCTGAAATTGGAGAGTAAGTGTTCAAAGGAGCTGGAACGAGAAAGGACTAATCACTCAATAAAAAAGAAAACAGAAAAAAGGAAGAACCATAAGAGTAATTTGATGGGTTTGACACACCAAGTTTACATCACCTTTACCACACTTGCTCTCATAAGAGCCAGCCAAGTCTGCACACAATGAAACTTCCTAGGAAAGAAGAATTGGGTGTTTGCTTGTCTTCTTATACTCAGAGTGGCTCTACGCCACTGAGTGGCCAGCCCTCTGAAAAGACCATTGTAGCTCCTGTCCCTTCCTGCCAAGACTTAAATTTGCAAGATGAACATATCAGAAACAGTGGAGTATTGCCCAGTACCTCATCCAATTGAAATACACTCTCAGGGACTAGTGACACTTGGGTTATTACCTCAAGCTCCAGAAAGTTTGGCTTCTCACAAATATCATTAATTGGATTGAAGAAGATGTAGCCTCTAGCCTGTTTGTCCGTTTATCTATGTCTATGCATAGATACATATGAGAATTTGGGGGTTGAACTGGAATTTAAATAGTCCATCACCATTATTACTCTGAGTTTAACAACTAAATGTAAGTATTCATTAGCTTCAGTAATACTAAAAATAAGTTGTTTTATAAATGCAAGTGACCCTTCTATACCTCCCACTATGTTCAAGGCAATTATATAGCCAGGAAATGGCCCACAAACCTCTAGGAGCCTTGAGGCTTTCTAGAAAGTTTGTATCAACTTACATTTCCACATAACCAGTCAAAATTTGTTTTCTACAGCTGGACACACTTTCTTCAACTAATTGAATAATTTAAGGCTGTTTGTTTGGCAACTCCAAAGGCACTTTTAATGAGCTGTATTTTCCATGATTCCTTGATTCTTTGCTTTTGCTCTTATCTACTTTGGCAGTATAGAAGGAAACAGCAACATGGGAACTCATGATAAATATCTTTAAAAAAAAATGTGGTCGGTCTTGGGGCTTGAACTCTGAGCCTGGGCACTGTCCTTAAGCTTCTTTGCTCAAGGCTGGCACTGTACCACTTTGAACCACAGTGCCGCTTCTGGTTTTTTGGTGGTTAATTGGAGATGAGTCTCACAGACTTTCCTGCCTGGCTGGCTTTGAACTCCGATCCTCAGATCCCAGCCTCCTGGGTAGCTAGAGTGAAAGACATGAGCCTCCAGCGCCAGGTTCGTGATAAATATCTTATGGTGATCTTTTTCTGAAGGCTGTCACCCCACTTTAAGCAATGTCCCCAACATTAAACATACTTCACTGTATAAAGAGACATCCTGGATGCAGAAGTAACATAGAATGTACTTCTCACACACCTACAGAGAAAGATAGAGCCTGATGAATATCATAATCTCAAGAAATCTTCTACTGCCAAGAAAGGCAATCAAATCATGTGAGTCTGAATCTACATTGGTGGCCAATCTGCCATCATTCCTCAATAGATTTAGTCATTTACAACACACCTGAAAAGCCAGGCAGGTTGGTGGTAGGCCAGACATGGTTGTTGGTGATGGCGATGAGGAAGTTTGGGTGTGGCCCAGCAGACTGGCATCTCTAGGACAACCTCTGCTTGTCCCTATATAGATCCACAGCCCTGTCCCTGGCTTGGTGCTCTGCTAAGCCCTTTTTCCTGATTCCTCACAACCAGGCAGCACAGCAAACTGCAGAACTAGAGAGCAGCTCAAGCTCTACATAATGATCATCAAGACCCGTTCACCATCACCTCTCACCATTACTTATTGACCCTGATAAGGGGATCCCTATGAACACTAGCCGCAGTCTCCCCTTGCTTCTGTCTGTAGCTATGATTGCACTTGCAGCTCAGACTGCAGCGGATGTGTCTATCATCATACTGATAAATGGTCTCTTGCAGCAGGGGCAGAAATGCCAAGCCACCTCCGAGCAGCCAGTGACAACTCATATAGCCAGGACATTCCAACACAGGCAGCCTAGGCCCTGGAGAAATCAGCTTTTGGTCTTTGACAATGCTCCCATGCTCACCTGTGGCTCCTCCGTTCCACAAGTCAGCACAGGAAGAAAGCTACCAGGGATGCCTCTTGCCGCTCTGGGCTAGCTGGCAGCTTCATGAGAACAACTCCCACACTCTCCTGTTAATCCTGTGCAAATATGGACCCCTGCATTCAAACAGACCCAAGAGTGGGCTTGCAATCTGAGCAATACAGTGAGTTATAGGAGCCAGGTCGATGATGAGAGTCGGGGGCTGTCTCCACCCCAGGGCTGATGCTGGTGGGAGGGAACAGTGGGCAGCCCTATGGAGAGGAAGATTGGCAAGCAGGCTCGTATGCGTGCTTTCCTACAGCGTCCCTGGAAACCAGATCTGCCTCTGCTGCACTTCAGTTCTGAGACACATGAAAGGGTCATCCTATGGCTTCGCAGCTCCATCTCAAAGAGTCCACCATGGCTCTGGCTGCGTAAGGGACTCCAGTCTGCCTTCGAGATTTTTGTTTTTCTGAAAGACAAGAGAAAGATTCAGGGTTCTGAAACCCCCGGGACCTCATTCTTTCTCACACTAATTGGCAGATTCATTTTCAAGGCTTTTGCATCATAGCAATCTGGCCATTCTCACCCTTGGTGAATCACGTCTCCTTGGAAGAAGGTTTCTAGGTGTATCTGATGCCTGGGGTGTCACCAAATGGCACTGTGATCCTAGCAGCAAAGAGAAAGGGGATGCTGCAACCCTGCAGGGGGGTGTTGTGAATGAGACCCAGAGTCAAGGCTCTTTTCCAGACACAGGGCTGAACATGGCTTCCATGGAGCTCCCTGTCCCTCCCTATACGTAGTCAACTCCCTGCAAGATACATGGCCTCTGTTTGTAGCAACCATAGCTGCTGCTAGAGGAACATTACTCCATGCAGAGGCTTCTCTCCTCCCAGTACAGGTCTTTCAAGAGACGTTGTCTGGACGTGGAGTTCTTTGTTGATACAATCTGGGTCTTCCTTGTTCTTAGGAAATGTTTATGAGTGAAGAAATGAATGAATGAATAAGTGACCAACCAGTGAAGGAATGACTAAGAGCATTAGAAGGCTATCACTGCAGAATCCTTGATGCCTACTCCTTTACTCACTTCACAGCATTTCCTCTAACTCAGCTCAGATCATTTCTAGGATTAGACATCACAAACATACATTTTTGGGGGGGTCCGGTCGTGGGCCTGAACTCTGGGCCTGGGCGCTGTCCCTCAGCTCTTCAGCTCAAGACTAGCGCTCTACCACTTGAGCCACAGCGCCACTTCCATCTTTTTTTTCTGTTTACGTGGTGCTGAGGAATCGAACCAAGGGCCTTATGCATGCAAGGCAAGTGCTCTACCACTGAGCCACCTTCCCAGCCCCACAAACATACATTTTTATATTGACAAAACCAACCTTCTTGTAGCTGACCACTTGCACTAACATGTAGCTTGGTAACCCATCATAAGGTTTCCTTTCCCAGAATCTGCTCTCCTTCATGCTAAGGAAGCTACAGAGTTTTCCTGTTCATCTATCCTAGTGGCTTTCTTCACATACACTTGGGTTGTACTCACCCTATTCAAGGATAGAACCTAGTTCAGTACTGAGTTCAGTACCCTACATGTACAGTGACCCACAGGGCATTCTGAACAGGGCAACCAGCTAGTTTTGTAACAGGGCACTCCACACCCCCTTTAAGCTTTAAGAGCAATGAAACTAGGAATTTTTCAAGAGGTTTTTCAAAGTCTGAACTCTTTAATCAGGGACATAAATGTTACTTGTTTGACTACAGTGGTCTCCTGGGGTACCTTTTGTGGAATAAGATGCTACCCATAAGCAGCGATGGCTTCATCCTTCTCTCCAAGCCTTGTAGCAGCTTTGGAAAAATTGACCAAACCTTTTTCTGTGGCTTCATTTAAGTGCTCAGATTAATTAGAGATTGAATAAGATTAAGAAGAGAGGTCTGAGACACATCAGGAGACATCTATCCAATGGTAAATCCTTGTTTCCAATGGACATCCTTTTGGCATTGTTGTTTAGTTATGAGTCTGTCCAGTTCACAACCATTCAGCTCATATTTCTGAGGTTATGACAGCCTTGGTTGAGTAACTACCAATTAGGGAATGTGAAAACACTGAAAGTCCTAGAATATCGCAAGGGTAAGGCTCATGGTGATTACCTGGCCCATTGCTTTCTTGGACAAGAAAGCCATAAACCAGAGGAAAGCTTACTAAGGTAGGAGAACAGAAATCCTCTTCCTTCCTATAATCGAAAGCAGACTGCCCCTGATATGTTGCTATAGGTTCTATTTACAAGGAGCAACAGACATTGCCATAATTACCCAGATGTGAACATTCCTTCTAATTAAAGATGAAAATAAAAATGAAGATACAGTATCCCATAATCTCTTCTCCAGCACAGTGATTGGAAGCCAAAAAGCATCGTTCTTTTTTGGTGCTTACAATGTCACCCAGCTCTCATGTACACACTGTTGAGGGAAATCCCTTCAAGCTGCAATGATGACCAGGACTGGTAGGATATATAGGGTGGCCCCAGGAGCCCAGACCGTGGGCAAAGTGTGAACAAAACTCTTCAGAGATGTTCAAGCAGCCATTAGTTACCTTGAGCCCTTTCTGGGAGGGAAAAGCTTCTACATCTATGTTCTTGCACACTTTTTACAGCTTGGGATCCAAAAGAAAAAAAATGGATAGATACAAAAACCCTTGCTGGTAAATTTCGTCACCAGCTGACAAGCTTATTTTTCACGTACCTTCCCTTGGCATTTTGGTTTTGTTCTTTTTCTTCCTCCACTTAACTTCTGGCTCATCCCTGCCCTTTCACAGGAAAGAAGTCATTTATCACAAGGTGAGCTATACAGCCACTAGCTGGAGATATCCAAGTTTCTGTCTGGGCCTCTGAGAACTTTCTCTTGGGTGTGGCCAACTCTTTCTGGTTTTGGCAGCTACCAGTGTATCTCTGTAGCTCTGCTCTCATTGCCTTGGTTCTCTCTGTCTCTGTCTCTCTCTGTCTCTCTCTTGCTTTCTCTTTCTCATTCTCTTTCTTTTTCTCTCTCCTCCCCTTGTTCTTTCTCTCTTTTCCTCTTTCCTTCCCTCCCTTTCTCCTACTTCCCCTTCTCTTTTTGGCTCTTTGTACTCTGGTCTCAAGCTATCTTCCAGCCCCTGGAACTCCTCCCAGAAGCACCAACCATTTTCTTTCAAACACATGCCTATGATCCTTGGTTTGAGTTGCCTAACTTTGAACAATGGCTTTTATTAGGACATCTGGTGTTGAGGACACTGAACAGTGCCAAAGAAAGTGCTCCTAGGCTTCCCCAAATGTAAATATATAAAAGGAGAACGATTGAGACTCCCTGGTGTTTGTCTTGGCTATGGGAGCATTTGGAGGTGGCTTACTAAAGGACTGAGGAAGAGTCTTCATCTAGGTGGATTTTCTCCCAGCAAAACTCTTTCCTAACTTCCTGTCTTGGGAGTTCAATACAGCCTTTCAGCTGAGAGCATAAGACCTTGTACTCTCTGGCACCTGCTACATTCCATCTTCTCCTCTGCCACTGGCGCATACAAACATTTTTCCCTATGATTGCAGAGTCCTCATCATTTTATCAACCTCCACTCTGCCTTTAGAGGTTTATTTATGCCTTTGCCCATATTGATTTTCCACCTAGAATCCCTTTCCCATACCACCTAATCACCAACTTTATACACATTTGGGAGAAAAGTGGTACTAGGATTTGAACTCATGGACTTGGACTAGCTAGGCAAGGGCAATAGCACTTGAGCCACACCCCAAGATGGTTTTGCTCTAGTTCTTTATTTTTTTTTTTAGTTCTTTTTATACCTGGACTGGCCTGGACCAAGAGTCTTCTATTTAAGCTTCTCACAGAGCTGAGATGACATGTATGTGTCCTGCTTTTTTATTAGTTGTGAACTTATTTGCTCAGGCTGGCCTCAGATCATGATCCTCCTGATCTCTGCCTTCAGAGAACCTAGAATTGTAAGCAAGATCAACCATGCCTTCATTGTGTAAAGAAAAATAAAATGTTCATATCTCTTGAGGCCAATTTGAAAGATTCCTTACTGATTTTTCCTTTTAACAATGACTTATGGAGCATTTAATCTTCTAGCTACTATACCCACATTTTTTTTGTTGGTCGAGGGGCTTGAATTGTGGGCCTAGGCACTGTCCCTGCACTTATCTCAAGGCTAGTGCTCTACCACTTGAGCTACAGCGTCACTTCTGGTTTTCTGGTGGTTCATTGGCAATTAGAGTCTCATGGACTTTCCTGCCTGGGCTGCCTTTGGACTGCGATCCTCAGATCTCAGCCTCCTGAGTAGCTAGAATTTCAGGCGTGAACCACCAGCACTAGGCTTTGTACCCACATTTTTAAAGAAGGAAAAGATCTTTGCCCTCATGGATCTTGTGTCTTTCTTGGAAGTGGAACATATTAATCAGAGAAACACACCACAAAGGTGTAGTGGCATCTGGGCCAAGAGCTGGAAGGATGTAATGAAATCATGACCTTGTCTGAAAACTCAGAGAAGTCTTCTCGAAGAAGTAGTATGTAAAGTGAGAAATAATCAAAGGGATTGATTGGGTTTCAGCCAAGGAAATAAATATGCAAATAGACCTTTCAAGAATACACCAGGGGCTGGGAAGGTGGCTCAATGGTAGAGCGCTTGCCTTGCATGCATGAGGCCCTGGGTTTGATTCCTCAGCACCACATAAGCAAAAAGAAAAAAGCCGGAAGTGGCTCTGTGGCTCAAGTGGTAGAGCGCTAGCCTTGAGCTGAAGAGCTGAGGAACAGAGCCCAGGCCCAGAGTTCAGGCCCCACGACCAGACCCCCCACCCAAAAAAAGAATACACCAGTCAGTATTTGAGGAAGGACAGAGCAAGGGAGACAGTGTAGCCACAACAGTGGAGGCTCAGGAGGCAGGTAGATGAGGACAGAAAGACAGACACTAGGGCTTGGAGGCTAAGGTGGAGACTGCCCTTCATCATCACTTGGGGAGCTGCTAGAAGACTCTGAGCAGAAGTTACGAAGTTTGCAAAGGTTCCCTTGGCTGCACCAGGGATAGAGAAGGTGTTGTCTGGGACGAGAGATATGGCAATAAAGACTGGGAAGAGATATTTTAGGTTTAGGTTGCCATAATACACTGGGAAGTAGAAGAGGTGTGCATCGTAAACATGTTTATAGGTGCAGAGTACAAAGAAGATCTTGAATTTTGTTTGAGACCTATTTGATTAGGATGGTGCCATATTTTCTAACAAATCCTTATCTCATTGTATGTTATAGCCTCCTTCCCTGTGCTTGACTTGTATTACCTCACTCATGCTGATCCCAAGAATGTAAATGATGATGATGATGATGACGATGCTTCACATGGTTAAATGAGGTAACTATCAGAGAGCTTAAACCCTGCCCAAGACCTCACACCTGGTCAGTGGAGGGGCAGGGAGTTAAGTCAAAGCAAAGAAGTTGTACCTATGAGTTTGAATGCATAAGCACCATGCTTCACCATTTGTTATACTGAGTTGAGGCCCTCCCTCTCATGCTCATTAGGGGATGAGTAGTGCAGAAGTTTTGGTGATCAGAGAAGGGGTGTGGGCTTGAGGTGGAGTTTCAGCAAAAAGAATTGTCAGAACTGTGGAAGGAGGATGAGTTCGCTCAGAGAGAACTCACTATGACAGCTTGTTCCCAGCTATCCAAAATCTGGATGGACAATCATTTATCCAGCAATCATTCAGGACCACACACTACAAAGCCTTGATTAGGCCAGAGTTTTACAGATCTGAATGGAGCCCAGTCCCTGCCCTTATCAGGCCTACAGCAGACAATAGGGGGGTACAACAGAGCTCACAGCCAGCATGTACCATGCTAGATGAGAGCCATGGGGGCTGCTGTGCTCAAGAGAATAAACACACACACACACACACACACACACACACACACAGAGGTTCTGTTTTTCTGGTAGAACCCTATAGAGAGCTAGAAGACAGATAAATCAACTGATAATGGGTAAGTAGATTTGCTACAAAGAATTTTGTACAAGTCCAAGATCTAGGACTGCAGAATTTCTTCTTCAGGGCAGCACTTTTGCTCCTTCAGCCTTTCAATTGACTGGTTGAGGCACAGCAAATTTTCTAGGATAATCTTCATTACTTAAAGTCAATTAATTATAAACGTTAGCTATGGCTACAAAATACTTTTTACAACTACACAGTATTTAAATATTTGGGAAATATAACCCAGCCACATTGACATATACAAATATAAATCACCAGGTGCCCATGGCTCATGCCTGTAATTGTAGCTACTTGGGAATCTGAGATCTGTTTATTGCAGCATTATTTACCATAGTTAAGATATGGAACCAACCCAGATGTCCCTCAGTAGATGAATGGATCAAGAAAATGGGGTATACATACACAATGGAATTCTATACCACCATCAGAAAGAATAACATTGCCCCATTTGTTAGGAAATGGAAAGACTTGGAAAAAATTATATTAAGTGAAGTAAGCCAGGCCCAAAGAAACATAGGTCCCATCGTTTCTCTTACTTGCAATAACTAGTATATGTCTGAGTCAAGCAGAAAAGGTCAAATAAGTTGATGTTAGGGAAATGAACCCTAAGATACGTATTCAAATGTTTTTTCTTTCATGTGATTGTTTCTAACACATTTATAAAATGATTTGTTTATTGCTTTGTATGTCCCTCATCCACAGTATAACCCCTGCTTTCATTGTATTTGATGTTGGTATAATTTGTGGAGGGGAAGGGAAAAAACAAATTGTTTAAATAGGGATACAGGTGGACCCATTGTAACAATGAGATGTACAAGTCGTTATGTCGAAAACAATCTTTACAACTTTGGTGGGAGGGGAGGAGGTTTGGAGGGGCGGGGAGGGGAGGATGGGAAGGGATGGGAAGGGGAAACTAAAGAGGAGGCTACAATGCTTGGTAAGAAATGTACTCATTATCTTGCCCATGTAATTGTAACCCCTCTGTACAGTATTTTCACAATAAAAAAAGAACGCTAGTGACTGCAAATGGACTCATGTCTGAAAGACTTGCAGCCTCCAATGACATGTAATATTGTCAGGAAAATGAGCCACAGGGGTATTAGAATAAGAAAGAACAGAAAACAATCTCAACAGATCAGATCAACTCTATTGGAGTATTGAAGCGGGATGCCATGATGACCTGAGGAAAGTCAGATGCCAAGGATGGCATGATGATGGCACAGGTAGAGAGGCTTCAATTGGGTCATGGTAGGGGGCAGGGTCACAGGCATGTCGAACGCTCAAAGAGTCTCACGAGATCATGATACAGGTGTGGCAGGTCTGGGATCTTATTGTCCAAGTCCTCACCCCATCTGCCTCTAGGAATTCAGGCCAGTCCCCAACATCTATTAGGATGCCAAAGATGGCATTACTTAGACTCAGTATCCATATTTCATAGGAATTTTTAGTTTTTCTCTTTCCAGTGGACTAGGAATGCCATATAGATTCAGTGTCAAGGTCATGCATGATTCATTGCTGATGTGGTTCATCCAAGCTTAGCATTTGTAACTGGCAGCTAGAGAATTCTGAGTCAATGTTGCAACAAAGTAAAATGTTTTGGCCATGAGAGTAAGCTTTCTTCCTTCAAGCACATTAGTCACAGTAGGCATCTAAACCCAAGCCCCCTTCCCAATGGAAGAACCTGGAAGCACAAAGCTTCAGCAATTGCTGGTGCAATCCATTCCTTTGAGTTCAAATGGTCCATTTCCCTCAGCACTGCCTAGGCTTGGCATGCCCTGGGAGCCTATGCACAGCTGTTCCTCTCCAGTCACATGCAGATAGCCCTTCAAGGGTGGCTGGAGAAGTTCAGTCTCTGATTTAGAAATTCCATTTTGTAAGCCCCATGGGGTCATTTTGGCCCAGACCCATTTATGAAATCAATACGTGTTTGATTTATCACATAGAGGGTACTGTAGGAAGGACTAGTCCCATTAACAGAAGACTCTTCACTGATCATGGTACAATTGGTCTTCCTGCTTACAGGAAACTGGGATTTGATAAACAAGAAAGAGTGAGTCCCAGTTGGTGAACCACGCTGGAATGGAATGAGGACAGAAGGAACAAAGTTTCGATAAATAGAACCTGCAGAAGGCAGTGGCTGCTAAAGAAATGGTCCTGTGCATATTATAATGTGACGGTGGGAGGTCCTGTTCTGGTCTGGTCTATTTGGGGTTCTAAAAGGTTCTTGTATTTGAATAGGCCTATCTTTTTTGCATGTTTGGGAAGTTCTCTGCTAGGATCCTGTTAAACAAATTTCCTAGACCATCTAGGTGCTCCTCTACACCCATTATCCTCAGATTAGGCCTTCTGATAGTGTCTTCCAAGTGTTGGATAGATCTATCATATTTCTTAGATTTGTCTTGGATAGTTGTATGTTCTTTCTCTATAATATCTAGGCTGTCTTCAATCCCTGAGATTCGATCTTCTGCATGGTTTAACCTACTGTCAAGACTTTCTACTTTCTCTTTTATTTATTTTCCTTCTAATTGGTCAGCTTTGTTGACTTCAAATTCTTTGTTGGAGCTTTGTTTTAGATCTTGCATGAACTTCTTTACTTCCTTAACTTGGTGTTCAGTGTTTATTCTCAAATCACTTAGTTGATTGGTTATAGTTTCCTTGGACTCCCATTCCTTCTGTTAGGGCCCATTCAGCATTCCATTTGTGGTCTCCCTGAATTCTTTCAGCTGTCTGTTTATGGATTGAGAAACTTCTCTGAAGAAGAAAGAAGGATGGCCAATAGACACATGAAGAAATGCTCAACCTTCCTAGCCATAAAAGAAATGCAAATCAAAACAACATTGAGATACCACCTCACCCCAGTTAGAATGGCTATAATCAAGAACTCTAATAACAACAGATGCTAGAGGGGATATGGACAGAAGGGAACCCTACTGCATTGTTGGTGGGAATGTAAACTTGTTCAACCACTTTCAAAAGTAGTATGGAGGTTCCTCAAAAGACTCCACATAGAGCTCCCCTATGACCCAGCAATCCCACTTTTGGGCATTTACCCAAATGATCACAAACAAGACCATACTACCCAAATGATCACAAACAAGACCATACTAAAGCTACCAGCACAACTATGTTTATTACAGCATTATTTACCATAGCTAAGATATGGAACCAACCCAGATGCCCTTCAGTGGATAAATGGATCAAGAAATTGTGGTATATATGCCTCCATCAGAAAGAATGACATTGCCCCATTTGTTAGGAAATGGAAAGACTTGGAAAAAATTATATTAAGTGAAGTAAGCCAGGCCCAAACAAACATAAGTCCCATGGTTTCCCTTATTTGCAATATCTAGTATATGTATGAGTCAAGCGGAAAAGGTCAGATAATGTGATGTTAGGGAAATGAACCCCAAGATAAGTATTCAAATATTTTTTTCTTTCATGCAATTGTTTCTAACACATTTATAAGATGATTTCTTTGTTGCTTTGTATGTCCCTCCCCCACGGTATAACTCCTGTTTTCACTGTATTTGATGTTGGTATAATTTGTGGGGGGGAAGGGGAAAAACAAATTGTTTAAATAAGATACAGGTGGACCCATTGCAACAATGAGATGTACAAGATATTTTGTTGAAAAATGAACTTTACAACATTGGTCGGGGGTGGGGGTGGGGAAGGGGGAAGCAGGGGATGGAGGGATTGGGGGGGGGAAGATGGGAAAGGATGGGAAGGGGAAACAAAGGAGGAGTCAAATGTACTTGTAATTGTAACCCCTCTGTATGGTATTTTCATAATTAAAAAAAGAAAAAGAAGAGAAAAGAAATGATCCTGTAGGGTTGGGAATGTGGCTCAGTGGTAGAGTGCTTGCCTTGCATGCATGAGGTCCTGAGTTCGATTCCTCAGCACCACATTAGCAGAAAAATCTGGAAGTGGCTCTGTGGCTCAAGTGGTAGAGCGTTAGCCTTGAGCTGAAGA
>NW_012267305.1:812355-824760 GCF_000151885.1 Dipodomys ordii
AAGAAAGAGCTGGCTGTCAAGCACTTTGTTCAGGGCCTGAGATGCAAAAACTATAGCAATGAAAGTAAGTATGTAAGAAATAGGTATAGATTGGGAAGGGTTCGTCACAAAGAAATGAGAAAGGGAAACTTTGGATGGAGACAACCAAAGCCCCCTCCTCAAATTCAACCCATCCAAAGAGGTACATGTGATAAAACTACCTAAGAGAAAATCATGAAACTTGGGCAACATTAAGGGGGATTTATACCTCCATAGTACATAGTACTCAGCCAATGAAGAACTGGGAGAGGACCCTGTGAACAATGCTCTGGGGTACGTCTTCTCACAACACACTCGATCCTGCAGTACTGCCATTAACCATTCAAGTCTTCATTTCATTTCACTATACTTCATGTCTCCAGGTTCATTCTTTGAGCTTGGACAGACAAGTGTGTTTCTCATCGGTAGAAAGAAGCATTCCCTGTTTTTTATTTTCCTTTGACTGCTCCTGGGGCTTGAACTCAGGTCCTAGGCACCATCCCTGAGCTTCTTTTGCTCAAGGCTAGCATTCTACCTCTTGAGCCACAGTTTTCAGTAGCATATTAGAGATAAAAGTCTCACAGACTTTGCTTGAACCTTGATCCTCAGGTCTCAGCCTCCTAAGTAGCTAGGATTACAGGCATGAGCCCAGCTCTGGGCTCAATTTTTTTTTCTTTTTGTTGGTCATGGGGCTTGAACTCTGGGCTTGGGTGCTGTCCCTAAGCTCTTCAGATCAAGGCTAGTGCTGTACTACTTGAGCCATAGCACCACTTCTAGTTTTCTGGTGGCTTATTGGAGATAAGAGTCTTACAGACTTTCTTGCCTGGACTGGCTTTGAATTGTGATCCTCAGATCTCAGCTTCCTGAGTAGCTAGGATTACAGGCATGAGCCACCCTTGTCCAGCTTGGGCTTAACATTTTTTAAGGTCAGAATGATGCAGAAACATTATGGATTCAGTAGAATCCAATCTTTAGCTTGTGAATTTTGATCTTTACTGGGCTAGTGATGTGCTTGCTGCAGGATGAAAGCCAGTGCGGGGAAGCCCAGTGTTACAGCGCCATGTAATCACATTGTACTGTGTTGCTAAACTCTGGTGTTTGCCAGGCTAGAGGTATTAAAATGCATTTTCAATCTGCAATTCTTTCAGCTTATGATGTGTTTATTGGTACACAACCCCACTGAAGACAGGGAGAAATATTGTCAAGGTCTTACTTGAGCAATGTGACACAAATGCAATGCAGAAGTGAGAGACCATATTTTACAAAAATATAGATTCTGGCAGAATGAAAATGAAAAAATGAGTCCCTCTATCACACGTAATTTGAGAACCATTGCTGCAAACTATTGCTTGCCTAGCCTGATGGAAACACAGACACCTTGTTCCCATAGCCATGCTGAGTTCCCTGTCCTTTCTTCACAAAGTCTCAGGAAGCCCAGTTTGTATGTGTTACTTCTTCCTGAAGAGGCACCTGAAGAAGAAAGAGAGCTGCCCTCTGCTCATGTTCTAAATGTAGACATGAAAGCCATCTTGTCCCTTTATTCCAGCATCATCCACCATTCCTGCCTACTGGAATGTGGAAGGACTTGACTTATTTAATTTTTATTAGCATTAATTGGTTGTACCTTGTGTGTGGATGGGATGAATATGCGTGTGTGTGTGCGTGCGCACGCGCGCGCGCACGTGCGCATGCGTGCTTGCACTGATCCTGGGACTTGAACTCAAGAACTGGCTTTTGTCCCTTAGCTTTTCTGCTCAGATGGGGCTCTGTTCCTTAAGCCACAGTACCATCCAGCTTTTTTGTGGTTAATTGGAGATAAGAGCTTCATGAATTTAAGCTGGCTTTAAAGCACAGTCCTCAGATCTTAGCCTACCGAGTAGCTAGGAATACAGGAGTGAGCCATTTGTGCCCAAGAGTGGTTGTATATTTTGATGTGTCCATTTATATATACCATGAGTCCCTCCATCATCTTACCTTGCAATTCCCTCCTTCCCAAGCCAATCTCAGCAAGATGAATTGTTCCATTTTTAAGCATATGAAGGAAGTATTTTAACCATATTCATTGTCCTTCACTTTTTCTGTTCACCCATCCCACTATTATCTACACCCCAGAAATGACATGTTTAATATGTAATAATAGCATTAGTTAAAGTGCATATTAATTTTCAAAAGGAATTCACAAAGGTATTCCACATGTGCATGTACTATACTTTGATCACATTGACCACACTCACACATACACACACACACACATACACACACACACACACACATACACACATACACACGTACATACATCTTTTAGGTCTAGCATTCATACATGAGAGAAGACAAACAGATCTTTGTCTAGAAGGATTTGCTTTATTAAAACCTGTTGAAGAACAACATCTGTATCCAACCCCATAAGTTCCATTCAGCTTGCCCAGCAGTGCTTCCACTCCCTCAGCAAGGACCCAGCTTCCCACACTTTACTCTGTTTTGACCAATGCCAGATAATCTCCCTTAAAAATGTCTATGGGGATGACTGGGAGGTGCAGCAGCTCAAATTTTTTGCTTATATGCAGAATCCAAGCCTAAAATTAATGATATGACATGATTATAAAAAGGTAACAATTGGGAAAGAACCAGTAGGAAGAGAACAAGGGAAACGAGAAGGTCTGGTAGTTAATAGGATCAAAGTATATTATACATACATATAGATACACAAATATACTTATGTATGAAAATAGCATAATGAGGTTCAATAAAAACTATTTTAAAAATGAAAGAAGGATAATGCTGTTGAGAATGATTAATAGAAGTGGATGCAAATTATATGCAGGTATGTAAAGATCCCAATAAAATCCCGTTGTACAATTAATTTATCCTAATAAAAATCATTAAAAATAGAAATAAAGAACTTGGTCTCCTCCATCCTCTCCTCTTCCTCCCATGGGATGCATGGATTGCTCATGCATTTTCTCTGTTTGATTCACCATCCAGGTGAATACATAGGGGGAAGTCTTCACCAGCTGCCAACACCTTGATACTGGTATGTTGGTATTCTACTCTCCAGAAGCATGAACCAATTTCTCTGGTGTTGGAGCACAGACAATAGACTGAGACAATACATTTTTATCAGTAACTTCTTGTGAATCTTAAAATGAAGCAGGGGCTGTGAAGGACATCTATGATGGCTAATGACTCAGTGAAAGAGTAGGATTCCCAATGCCATCTCAATGCCAACGCCATGAGCTTTTGTATATAGAAATTAAGAACAGAACACTGAACAGATACAAGCTTTAATATAGTTAAGTTGTCTTGCATCAAAGAAGAGCAAAGAGTTATCCTAGCAGATATTATATAAAACAAATCTTCAGTCATTTAAACCTAGTGCTATATATTGGTGCAAGAAAAAAGTAGATCCCAAAGGAAAATAACTGTGTGTGCATGTGTCTTTGAACACACTCCTGTGTGTGAACACACGTGTGTGTGTGTGTGTGTGTGTGTGTGTGTGTGTGTGTGTTGGAAAATCAGCTGAGAAAAGATAGGTTTTTGAGTAACTTGCTTTGACGCAAGTGGCTAGATTCCCACTCACTTCTCATGCATTCAAAGCCTAAACATAAATGGTAAAGGTAAAAAGCTATTTGTCTGAGGGAGGGGAAGTCATATATATGAAAATGGAACCAGGTAACTTAATGTGTGGAATTGAATAGATCAGAGGGGAATAGTAGAAGGGGTGACACTGATCAAGATGCATTGTACTCAAAAGTTGGCATATTAAATCGAAACTTCTTTGTACAACTACTTAAACATAATAAAAATAAATTTAATTTTTAAAAAGAAAGAAAATATGTTGGGAAACACCCTTGTGAATTTGTAGAGGACAAGCATCAGATCAAAACTCCTCTTCCAAACCATAAGGACTCATAGGTCCAATGAAAACTATGGATTTCTGTTCACCAAGTGTTACATATTTTTAATTTTTTTCTCAGTTGTGAGTCCTGAACTCTGGATCTAGGTGCTATCCCTCAGCTCTTTGGCTTAAGGCTAATATTCTACCACTTGAGCCATAGCACCACTTCTGGCTTTTTCTGCTTATGTGGTGCTGAGGAATTGAACCCAGGGCCTCATACATGCAAGGCAAGCACTCTACCACTGAGCCACCTTCCCAGCTATCACCAAGTGAAACATAAAAAGTAAATAGATAAATGACAAAAGTAAATCATGTGATGTTCTAAATCATCCATAAGGAATAAGTTGGCAAGACACTAGGAGTCTGAATTAGGGAGGGAGGAAGAGAGAGAGAAAGTGAGATAGAGAGAGGGAGAGAGAGAGAGAGAGAGAGAGAAAGAAAGAAAGAAAGAAAGAATTTGACCTGCCATTTTATATTAGATAAAATTTGATGGACAATAAACATATAGAAAGATCTCCAAATTCAGTAGTAATTTAAGGAAGTACAAAATAAGAATGGCAAGGTCCACTTAGACCCTGTCAGTTTGGCAGATGTGTTGGCTAGATCAAGGAGCATAAACTACTCTACTAGTTGGGAGAACAATCCATTGGGGCCTGATGAATTACATAGATGTGTGCTCTATGATCAGCGAGCCTATATCTGGGAGTGCAGCCCAATGTAGTGTCTGTCATGACATACCAGGCGGGGGCTATGAAGTTCTGTGGAACAGGGGACACATTTTCTTTCTATCTCCAGTGGAATGGTTTAATAGAAAACTAAGCAGCAGTTTTACGTAACTAGATGAATGTTCAATATGGACCCTTCTCAAAATTACAGTGTGTATTTCTTTTTTTCAAGTAAGAAACAGAAGAAGATTTATAGCACAATAACATTTATGCAAATTAAAAACAAACACCTACAACAACACTATGCCTTATAAGAGCACATACATATTCAAGGACTCATCTCAAATGCACTAGAGTGGGTACACATAGAGAGGGAAGAGGTGTGGGGACCCAGGATAAATGGGAAATAGAAATCAAATGAGAACCAGGCCTTATACATGTAGGTGATGCTTATGTCCACCTCTGAAGGAAGGGGTGGATTTAATTAAAATCTGCACCTGAAGTCTATAAGTAAAGTGTTTTATTCCATGTTTATTAGCATATACTAGAGGTACGAGTTTTCATTGTGATATTTACATATGCACCCCATGACTTTAAGCTTTAAGAGTACACTTTTTCAAAGAAAAAAAAAGAACACGGGGAAATGGGGTGTGGCTACTTAATAAGGTCAGGCTTTTCTTTGAAGGTGATAACATTTTCTAGAATGAGAGAATGTGAAGGCTGCATAACATTTGGAATGTACTAAATGTCATTGAAATGTATATTTTAAAATAGTTAAAAAAGTAAGCTTCATACTATGTGGACTTTATCTCCAAATAGACTCCCTCCAAGAAAGAAATAAAGGAAGAAAGGAAGAAAGAAAGAAAGAAAGAAAGAAAGAAAGAAAGAAAGAAAGAAAGAAAGAAAGAAAAGAAAGAAAGAAAGAAAAGAAAGAAAGAAAGACAGGAGGGCCGGAGAAGGGGAAGGGAAAGGGGAAAAGGGGAAGAGGAAGGGGGGAGAGGAAGGGATATGGGAAGGGGAAGGGGAAGGGAGAAACAAAAGTGGTTGGTTGTCAGTGAGGAGCTCTTGAAACATAATCTGATCCTCTCCTCCCTCCTCCCAGAAAAACTGTCACTAGTCTACTGGCCTTTGAGCCTACCTGCACCCTCCCCGCCACGCTACAAAGACCACTTGTGCTCGA
This sequence comes from Dipodomys ordii, assembly GCF_000151885.1. Taxonomy (NCBI): domain Eukaryota; kingdom Metazoa; phylum Chordata; class Mammalia; order Rodentia; family Heteromyidae; genus Dipodomys; species Dipodomys ordii. The sequence continues at coordinate 818,114 of NW_012267305.1, forward strand.
CCTGGTGTATATTTTCCTGCCCTACATCAGCCTGCACCTCACAGGATAGCTCTTCCTGGCTCTACTTAGTTCACACACACACATTGTGATGATCAGGTGGGTTGATGGATGAGCAAGAGCTCAGTGCCTGACAAAGCTCTGTGCACTATGAAGGATTATTGGGGATATTTATGACCAAGCCGAATTGTTCATAAGGCAATTTTCTCTCCCTTATTCCTTCCTGACATGGAAGCCAATTTCCATTTCAGTGACTTGGGATCCTGAGGAGGCAATATTCCCTTCTTTCTCAGGGCTCACCAAAAAATGTGGTCATTGCTCCTGATGTCAAGTTAAAACAACCGAGAGTCATGCAGTGCCAGGGAAAGGGGTAAGAGATCAGACCGACCTCCCACATAGATCCCTCATCAAAGGCCGCTTCATCTCAGAGCACTTGCACATGTACGTACTGGATTGCACGCTCGGGGGCCTTCATTCTCACTCTGCACAGACATGTCCTCAGAGAAGCCAAATCTGACAAGCTTCTAGACTTGAAGACAAGTTGGTGGAAAGCATCAAGACATTTCCTATCTATGAAGCTGCCAGTATCTCTTTCTTTGCTGAGAGGCACTTATAGTTACATAGGTGGATCCCTAAAATCTTTGGAAATCAGTCTTCTCTATATTCTTGGTGCTCAAGCCCAACGTCTTTAGTGAGAATTGAGTTAAAGCACCAGTTGCAAAGGAAGGATATCTCACACGGCTTTCCCATGTGACATGGACTCTTCTTTTCACGAGGAGCTGCTTCATCTCTCCCCTGATCTCTGACAGTGTTGCTGGCCAAAGAACATTAAAAGAAAGCTCTTGTTGTTATGTCTTCTACATTTCAAACTTTGCCAAAGGAAAAACTACCACCATGTAATGCTTCCCTTTGGCTCTCAAAGACTTTATTTCTCTCTCTTCTCCTTCTTCTGTACCCGTTCCTTTAGCTCTACAAAACATTTCACTACTTTCCTGAACACACTAGACTTGAACACTATTTCTTTGTGCACATAGAACTTTCCCTACTCAAAACTGGCCATTTTGGTCTTTCCCTAGAAAACTAGTCATTCTTCAGCGGCTACCCCAATTCTCCAGACACTCAGTCACTACACCATCACTTATCATTCTGGCTCACAGTGTTCAACAGATGACTGAGAAGCCCAGGGATCTGTTCTGGAGACAGGGACTTTATAGAATTATCTTCAATCTTTCCAGAATCTGATACTCCATTGGTATAAAGTTCTTCTGAACACTGTTTGCCATGAAAACATGGTTTCCTCACTCAGCAAATATTCACTTAGGCCATGGTGAGTGCCAATTGAAGGGCTGGGGCTTGAGAGTATAACGGGGAACAATGGGCTTACAACAGACATGGTCTTATTCTGCTCAATGGACAGAGAGAGAGAGACAGGGAGTCAGAGAGACAGAGACAGAGACAGAGACACACAGAGAGAGTCTTTGAACAAAGAAAGAAAACAGGACAATATGAATTGTGCAAGCCAGAGAATTAAGATAGGGTGATATGACAGAGAGTGACTATGGCCACTTCACATTGGGTGGCCAAAGCTGAAAAATGCATGTCAGGATGGAGCCACTAATGCAGATATGATGCACAGAACATTCTGGTAGTGGGAAGAGTGAGTGATTAGCCAAATGTTGAGGGTCCTTGCTATGGTAGGAAACACACTGTTACTAATAGGCGCTCCCTACTGCCCAGCTAGTAGCAAGGACAAAAGGAAAACAATTGCCCTGAGACAATCACATTCCTTGAACAGCTTTAAGGTTTGTCCCAGTCTACTTTTCCCTTTTATTACTTGTTGGGCACCTACAGTCAATTAGTGAAGTTCCCATGCCTGGGTTATTGCAGGTACAAAATGAGGGATGTTAATGGTAGGTTTAAATACGGCCACATATGATTTTTTAAAAATACAGCCATATATTAAGCTCTTCAGAAAGTCATGGCCGCTGTCTTCTGGCAGGGCCTGATGTCACAATTGGAACACAGCCCTGGGCTGCATGGTTTGCCTGTGGGAAGGCTAGGATCCTGGATATCTGGAATGACTGCAGAGAATTTATGAATAATGATCAGCTTGGACAAGAAGGCTGGCATAACACAGTGGGGCAGAGGCTGAGAATGAGGTGAGTTAGACATGGTGGCGACAGGGCCCCGGTTCTGCGATACACACGCAAGGACAATAGGAAGCCAAGGTGAGGATGGCTAAAGGTGGTCAGTTACTACAGAAACAAGCTGAGATGGACTGTCATTCAATTCAGGGTGGTTCTGGGAAGATGATGCAAGAGTCATCATTCCCAAGATTTGCCTGGACATTCAGGCATGACTTTTCCCCAAAACCCATGGGAGTGCTTAGAGGTACTCTTTTATAACAGACGTTAGAACAGGCAATTCCTATTGTTGGGGTACTAACAGTAAACTCACTGAAGGTTCAAGTTCCTTCACAGATGCCCCCTACCACATCCTCCGGGTTGGGCCAGTTCTTTCACAGCTAGGCTACAGTTTCAGCATGACTCCAGAATTTGTTCTTTTGCCTCCATGGTATACAGTCTCTGAATCATAGCTTTGTGAGGCAGGGCTGAGAATACTTAAGTATACAAAGCTAGCTTGGTGCCGGGCGCAGGTGGTTCACGCCTGTAATCCTAGCTACTCAGGAGGCTGAGATCTGAGGATCTCAGTTCAAAGCCAGCCTGGGCAGGAAAGTCCATGAAACTCTTATCTCTAATAAACCACCAGAAAACCTGAAGTGGCGCTGTAGCTCAAGTGGTAGAGCACTAGTCTTGAGCTGAAGAGCTGAGGGACAGCACTCAGGCCCAGAGTTCAAGCCCCATGACCGCCAAAAAAATAAAAGCTAGCTTGGGAGATGAGGTCTAGGCACTTGATCTCAGCACAAGTCCACCAAAACCAAGTCCTCCCCTCTATTCCTCTCCCCAGATCTCCACACACTGCTAGACCCAGAGGTTAGTTCCAAGATTCTGTTGCTTGGCATGCAAGGAAGGAAGGAAGGAGAAAAGGCCAGTCCGAAATGAGAAGAAAAGAGAGTTAGAAGGTAAAGGGAGGCAAAAGGCTGGGAGAAGCGCTCATCAGAGAGTTTGACAGTGGAGGGAGAGCTATGGGAACGAATGAGGGGTAGGAGGCAACACAGGGACTAGGCCCTTATCTGAAGACTGTGGCAGTGAGGAGGAGAGGAGGGGTACAAGTGGGAGGAGCAGGTACAAGGAGGAAGAGAGGTAGAGACCTAAAAGGACAGCAGGCAAGGCAAATGATTCAGAGGAGAGAGCAGGGCAGAAGAGGGATTGGGACACAACAAGGAAGAGAGAGAAAAGCAACAGGAAAAGAGGTAATTTGGAGAGTGGAAAAGAGGCAAAAAGGGAGAAAGCAGAGGGAATCAGTGGTTGCAGATAAAGGAAGAATAAAAGGACAGGAGACTTGAAGCATCTGAAAGAGCTTCTGGAAGAGAAAGAGCCAGGAGGAGGAGGATGGGGAGGAAAAAGGTCAAGGAGGGCATAGAACAGTGGAGAAAAGGGTGAAAAGTAGGAGGCAGAGAAAGGGAATGGAAGAGGTTGAAGGAGGAAGGGCCACTTCAGATGGTGTGTGTGAATCCAATGTGAGCGCCAGCTTCATATGACTGAAGATCCATTTCCAAAGGAATCGAGAGCCTCACAACCGAGCTGCCAAGAATACTCAGGTGTTTCCCCAACAGAGCAAGCCAATACACCTGCATGACCCATGACCGGCTCCAAAATTAACTCTTTCATCACCCCTTCTCCACACAGCAGGGCTGAGCACCGAGCGCTGGGTGTGGGCTATCAGATGTGTGCCTGGCCTGAGCAGCAGCTATGCAATTCCAGCTTTCATCACCCAGAGACCAAGATGCAACAAGAGAAGAAGAAGATTCGATGTCCCCCTTCCTTCCTTTCATTCTTTCTATTCCTCCTCCGTCTCCCGCCTTCTTTGTTTGTCTACTCAGAGCTGACCACAGCCTTACCTCTTCTCAAATCCTTCAGTCTTAGGGCCACACAAAAGGCCTACACCAGAAGCCAAACTTTGCAATTTTGGCGAGAGGTGTGGGTGGGAGTATGTGGGGGGAGATGGGAAGTGATGGGAAGGGAAAACAAAGGAGGCTACAATGCTTGATAAGAAATGTACTCATTACCTTGCCCATGTAATTGTAACTCCTCTGTATGGTATTTTCACAATTGAAAAAAAACTCTGGAGAGAGACAGATGGACAGACAGACAGACAGAGAGACAGAGAACAGACAGACAGACAGATGGACAGACATAATTACTTTCATGGACTAGCAGGGATGAATATCAATTAGTGGATCTGGTTAGTATGTTATTCAGAAAGGATTGAATACAAAGCAAGATTTGAAAATGGACAAAAATCAAGTTTCAGCCAGCTCCAGCTCTGAATTCTGAAATGTCACGAATCACTATTTACGTCATTGGGCTGTGATGTTATCTGTGCATTTGGATAAACAAGCCACCAGAGACATCCGTTTCAGAACCATCGTGGTTCAGTTGAGGGTGGCTGCTGTCACCTAGGGGCTCAGGAACAGCTTTGGGGTTATTGATCTTCAGTAGTTAGTCAGTGTTTTAGCTGCCTCCCACACACTGCCTATTTGCAGGAGGGACTTGAAGCGGCACCATAGTGTGAGCTCTCAGCCCTAAGTACATGGGGACTGTCATTACCCTTCCTGTATTGTCTTTAGACGAAGAAAATAAATGCTTCTGTTCCACGTGGTCAGCACAGAGAACGAAGAGCCTGCAAAAGTGCATGGTGTTCCTGTGATCTTTTGCAGTTCAATTTCCTCCTTCATAGATATGTGTTTCATCACCTATGCACTCAGCCACATCTGCACAGAACTGGTTAATTTCCAGAAATCCTTCCTGCGAGAAACACATTTTTTTTCTCCTAAAGGGTTGTATTTTTCCTCTATAGGTAGAGTAGGAAACACAGACCTATGTACATACATTCTTTAAAAAAAATTAAGAAATCTGCATGATTTCACATTGTCCCAACAAATCTTTATTGGCATCGAATCTGGGCTGAACACTGAACAAGGCCAGGAAACCTGGCCCCATGGGGTGAGTTGATCAAGCAGAGTTGAGAGGAATCTCTGGATAGTCCCAAGTCAAAATGGCTTTTTATTTTGATTGTTTTTACAATTACTTAAAAAATATTTAAAACAGAAAAGAAAGCACTAGAGAAATGTGTCCCTCATAACTCAGCCAGTACGCTAGAGAATTACCAAAATTGAAGCTTAAAGGAAACGTGCATATCTCGAATATTTTTCATCTGCTTTCTAATGGAATCTTGAAGCCACGCGCACACACTCACACACACACACACACACACACACACACACACACATAAATTAGCAAAATGGCTTTTTAAAAGTCAATTTCCATCTGAAACCTTGGGGAGCCAAACTTCGCAAAAGAAGCCTGTTTGGGGGGTAATTTTTTTCCCAGAACGCTGGGGTGGAGCCCCAACTTAGCTGCTCTTTCTAAGCACATTGCATAGCTCAGAGCTCAGAGATGAAATCGATCTGCAGAGGTGACTCATAGGCAGACAGCCAGCACAGTCGCAGAGCCCTGTCTGCATTCCCAATTTGCCTTCTCAGGTTGTCGCCTTGTTAATGTTATTTACCAAGCCCCATGGCTCTAATGCCTGGCCCTATCTCCTGCTGGAGCCCTCCAGCCACTGTCTCTGTACATCTGTCACATCTTGTCACTGCATTTGAATTCAACAGGTTGAGGCAGCCCTACCCTTCCCAGAGCAGCTCCCCAAGGTGAATGTCCAGAAGGAGCAGTCTTTCTCCCTTTGTCATGCAAGAAAAGGAAACAGCGTGCAAAGAAATAGTTCTGCACTGTGACACTGTTGCTGGCCAAGGGTCCTGAGTCCTGGTGGTAAGAAGGTGCGGGCTCTATGAACGCGAGGGGATAGGGAGATGGACGGCAGATGCCCCTAAAGCTTCCTGCCACGTCTGGTGCCCGCGGTTGTGGTTTGTACATACTTTCTTGCGTGAGGGCCTTCCGGTGGCCTCCTCCCTGAAGTCCAGGCTGCTGCAGCGTGGAGGATGGGCAAAGGCTTGGAGAGCCCAAACATGCTTTACTCGTGACGCTAGAGCGCCTCCACCCTGCGCTGCGGCAGGAAGCGGAATAGCAATAAGGCGAGCGGTCTTGAGCTCCAGGCAGCCTGTCAATGTGATGCTGGCAAGACTCTGCGCTGGTGCCAGGGGATTGTTGTCCCCAGCCCAGCAATCTGTCCACTTTATCTCAATCGGACCCAAAATCTGGGTCCCCAAATGCTGTTCGTCCTGCAGCACCAGACAGACCAGCTGTATCATGATGACAGCACTCGGGTAATGTCTACCTTCCCAAGAACCTAAATGTTTCAGAATGTCGGAAAGGAAGGATCCTCCGACATCATACCAATTTTGAAGATAAGCAAATAGAGGCTACAAATACAAAACAGCGCCCAGGCTCAGAGTTCAGGCTCCACAACCGACAAAAAAGAAAGAAAGAAAGAAAGAAAGAAAGAAAGAAAGAAAGAAAGAAAGAAAGAAAGAAAGAAAGAAAGAAAGAAAGAAAGAAAGAAAGGAAGGA
>NW_012267305.1:824810-841170 GCF_000151885.1 Dipodomys ordii
AAGAAAGAAAGAAAGAAAGAAAGAAAGAAAGAAAGAAAGAAAGAAAGAAAGGAAGGAAGGAAGGAAGGAAGGAAGGAAGGAAGGAAAAGAAAAGAGCGGCTGTCAAACACTTTGTTCAGGGCCTGAGATGCAAAAACTATAGCAATGAAAGTAAGTATGTAAGAAATAGGTATAGATTGGGAAGGGTTCGTCACAATGAAATGAGAAAGGGAAACTGTTATTTGTCTAAGAACAATCTAGGAATTTGTGATTAGTGTCATGTCACTATTACTCCTGTCAACCATAATCCTACGCTTTCTCTCATTTCCCATTTTGTTCTTGGACCAAAGAGAAGAGGCACTCACTCTGTCAAAAGGAGAGGGTCACCTACAGTTCCCAGGTGTCCACTCCTCTGGCTGGTTTCAGATTCCATCACTCCAGGAAGAAGTTGGAAGGATTCAGATGTGGCACAAGCCCAGGTTATGAAATAGAGTTGGCATTTAAATGACCTAACAACAAATTGCTCAATTTAATTTGCTTACTCAATCCAATAAAGGAGAAACAAGAAAACCCATCTAATTAAAAACATTGATCCATAGAAACTGGAAACTCCAAAGGCTTTGCTGGAAGTTAGTGTTTCCAGAAACACAAGTGCTGCAGGGATATTATGACAAATCTATTCTCCTCCTGCTTCAAAGGGGATGATGGCAAAGAGCCCTGAGCAACTCCTTTCTTAACAAAAGTGGCAAACTGACAACTAAGGAGAAATCCATTTGTTCAATTCAACCTGTGAGACCTAGTGCACTCGAAGATCTGTAAAGTCCAAGAAAGAATTAGGTCCAGGTTCCACTCTACTTCATTCCTACCCAGACTCCAGCTCTTGGCCTTATTCTTCAATATCATTGCTCAGTTGACTTCCTGGACTTGGTACTTGATCTTGTTTGTCTTGCCAGATCTTCACCCATTAAGATTCTAGGCAAATGTGATGTTTTCGAAAACAAATACGTTCACAGAGGGCAAAATAGTATCTCACATGGCCCTAGTTTGAACTGTGTGAATATACAGCTAGGCTGAAAGTGCTAGAAAAAAGTGAAGTCTGGCAGAGTCTGGAGGAGCCAAAACAGATTCTTTCATTGTCTATTAAGGTGATGCCTCCTTCCCCTGCTAGCCTACTGTGATAATGGCCCCATCTTCAGACGTCCCCAGAAAATGGTGATGGAAGAATATCCAGCTTAGGTGATGAGGTTCCTGGTCTACTGCTGCTAGCAGGCCCTGAATCAACATGGCCCTGGTCCTAGCCTCACTACTGAGCCACTTCTGGCCCTGGGATTAGCAGATCTTGGCTTTAGCTAGAAATGCATCTTCCTTACACTTCCCATAGGGACTAGCTGTTGCTATCTTAGGCTTGGGCTCCAAATCAAGGCTAGATTGTCCTTCCAGACAAATATCCGCCTCAGAACACAGCAAAATCATCTCATTTTCTAGCACTTCATCCCCTGCCAGGGGCAAGGGATTGTAACTGAAGCCACAACTACTATAGCACAATATTCCTCCTGATGGAAACCAATGGGGAGCCAATGTATGCTGAATAAGATCTCTGTTCTGCTTTTAGTACCACCTTCCAGGGATGGAATGTATAAACACTCCCTCCCCTACACACAGAGAGCACAATAACTTTGACTACAGGTGGCCAAGACATATCTCACACAGGCACACGGGCCTGTCTTTAAGGAACAAGGGGTAAGAAACTCACAGATGGCCACTGGGGATTAGAACCATACATGTTCTTACAGAAGAGCAAAGAAAGCTTAGAGAAGAGGTGATGTTATAGAGGGCTCGAAAGGGTGAGAAGCATGTTGCAATTTACTGGTAGGTTTAGGTACAGGACTGAGAGAATGTAATTTTCTTGTTCAAAATATTCTGGTGACTAGTTGGACAAGAGAATGCATGGGCCAAGGACAGAGTTAAGACAGCACTCTGAAGGCAATTGCACCTACTCAAGAGAAAGCTAGTGGTGGTCTGGGCCAGGACAAGGAAGTTAAGCATAAGGTATTTCCTGATTAATTGGATGTTGCGGATGATGCAAAAAGAAGAGTTCAGGGTGATTTCAGTGAGTTTGGAGTGACCAGTGTGCCATTGCCCATATGGGGGAGATATGGGGGAGAAGTGACTGACTGAGAGAAAAACAATCAAGTGGTGAGTTGGGATGATGTTAATTTTGTAGTGTTCAGGTATCAGATAGATATTGGATATATACTATCATCTGGGGCCTATCTTCATTTGCCATGAGACCAAATATTTCAGTAATAATTTTATAGACCAATAGGGTTTTTTTGATAAAATCATAAATAAATGGCAACCATAGTCTCCTGGCAGGACTCCATACAATACAACTCTACCATTTCCTCTTTCCTTAAACTCTAGTAGGGCTGGAACATCTAGATAGACATACAGACTTGGACTGGATGTTGCCCTTGCCACCAAGGAAACTCTGAGAGCATGTGAAAGGACTCCTGTGAAGCATTGTGGGAAAGATATTGGCCCAACAGTTAAACTAGGTCCTAGAGGCAACCACCTAACTGTCACCTGTACTTGCTTTCATGGTGGTGGTGGTAGTGGTAGTGATGATGGAGGTTTAGAGGACAGCCCACCTACTTTCCTAATGTCCACGCGCCCTCTGGTGGCTGGGTGCTTTTCTGTGCTATTAGGGCTTTCAGGTCTCCACCCAAGATGACAGGCTAGCTTTAAGCTCCAGAATGAGAAATAAACACTACTGAAGTTGGAACTCAGATAAAGCCAAAATGGGAGTTCAGATGAACTCAAGCAAGGACCACCAAAAAGAGAAGGAGAGCAGGGGGAGGCAGCAACATGGTTTGATTTTCTAGACAAGGTCATTAGTGCAGAAAAATGAAAGGGTGGTCATATACAAAAGCAATTTACCTTCAGTGGCCATCCTAATAGGAAAATAAGACAGATTCCAGTTTCAATATTGTTTTAGATAAGATTGGAGAGTACTGACATGTACATAATGCAAAATGAATCTCATTTCTTATATCACAGCCAGCTATAGGAAAGGTGGTAGCCATGGCCAATGCCAGACAGAAAAAGACTTCTTGGTGGTGAGAGACAAAACAAGAGGAGATGGGTGGAGACTGGTCAGATATAGATACTGTCTCCAGGTACTGGTGATTCAGACTATATAGTGAAAACCAAGATGTCTATGTGTTCAAATGGAGCAATGAATTCTGTAGAGATTGTTTTGGAAGCAGGGGGAGGAGAATGAAGGAAAGTGATGGATAGAGTGAGTCTGATCAAGGTACATTGTATGTGAACATGGGCAGGTCAAAATGAAATCCCCTTGTGCAAATAATTGATGGTGTTTTTTTTAGAAGGATTCTACGTCTGTCCCATGCTGTGAGCTGGAAATCAGACACCTATTGAGATGGCCTACGGGTAGACTGTAAAGTGAAATATTACAGATTTCTTGCTGAAACTTAAGCAAACATGTTCAAAGTAGTCATCCCCTTGCCGCTGGTGAAACTGTCATGCTAGTTTGCACAGATGACATCTTGTCCAGGTTCCAGCTCTTAGTGAAAAATGAAGTCTTTAGTGCAGTTTTAGCAACAACCATCTTGGCAAGCAGCTGGCTGAGTCTCCCAGGATTCCTCTCTTGGCTAGACTTTTCTTAAGCCAAAAAAGGTTTAGAGTTTTTTCTTTCAACCTAATACTTACAGGGAGAGTATGACAGAGCTGTGTCCTATTGTGAATGCCACAGCCTCACAGCTGCTACTCCCAGAGACCAGGACCTGAGCAGGGGTAATGTTACACATCGCTCCAGATGAGATTAGTCCTACTCAAGACAGTCTTGTCAGGTAGGAAGTGGAGAAGAATTTACACTAAGTCAAACAGAAGTATAGCTACTACAAGAATGAATGCATATGAAAATTAATGGTCACACAAAATAGCAGACAACAAAAGTTAAAATGTACACAAACTGTGTGACAATAAAATTTAAAACTTCTATGCCTCCAAGAGCACAGTTAATGAAATAGAAGTCGACTCATCGAATGGGAAACAATTGCAAATCAGATAAAGTTAATGAGCATACTACATAATGCATACTTAGAACTTGACAACTCAATTGAACATGGCTAAATAAAAAGTCATTTCTACAGCTGGACTCCAGTGGTTCATACCTGCAATCCTAGCTACCCAGGAAACTAGCGTGGGAAGGAATGTCTGTGAGACTCATCTCTAGCTAGTGATCAGAAAACCAGAAGTGAATCATTCACTCACTGGTAGAGCACTAGTCTTGAGCAAAATGCTCAGAGACACTATGCAGGCTCTGAGTTCAAACCCCAGGACTGGCATTAAAAACAAAGTAATTTCTCTAAATAAGATATGAAGGAGGCTGACAAGCACATGAAAGTGTGCTCAGAATTACTACTTGGAGAAATGTAAAATTAAACAAAAATAAGACATAAGCTCATTCCAATTAGGAAGGCTACAGTCCAAAAAACACAGAAAAATAACTCATTTTGGTGAGGATAGAGAAATTGGAAAATTGGAAAATATGGCTGTTTCTCAAAAGTTAAAACTAGAATTAGCATATGATCTAACAACTCTACTTTTCCATATATTCCAAAAGAACCAAAAACAGGATCTCAAAGAGGTATTTGCACACCCATGTAATAGCAGGAGTGTGTAAAAAGGCAAAATGGTAGAAATGCACCCAATTTTATTGATAGGAAAAGAAATTAGAAAAATGTGTATACCCATACAGTGGAATATTACTCAGTCTTTCAAAAAGTAAACAATTTTGAGAAGTGCTACAGCATAGATAAATTTTGACGATATGGTGCTAAGTAAAATGAACCAGAAACAAAATACAAATCCTGCATGATTCCACGTATACAAACTCCCTAGCATAATGCTGTTCAGAAATAACAAAATACAAAGACGGCTGTTAAAAGCTGTAGGGGAGGGACAAATGGAGAGTGGTTTGCAGGGCATAGAATTTCAGTTTTGTAACATGAAAGTATGTTACCACAGTGAATGAATGAATGAATGAATGAATGCTGCACATGAACATGAAGGCATTGAAGCTGATGCCCAGCACCTGTCCATCAGATTCCTGATCATCTGGAAATACCTGAGTCAAATATGTCCTCCTCCAGGCAAGGCTAGTGTTTCCCTCAACATATGCAGCTGCCAAGGGGAATTGTGGGAGTTTTGCTCTGATCATACATTCACTCATTCAGTGACTTATGTTGCATTTACTCCCTTAGTGAATGAACATTGTCTATACCATACATGGCTGCAGCCGAAATGTGGTAAGAAAGAGTGCTTTGGCCTTGGTCTCAAGGAGCCCACAGTCTGGAAGGCTACTCTCATCTTTCCAGTGCCACTACTTAGTGTAAGAAGAGCCAGAATAGAAAGGACCTTGAGCAGCATATGAGCCTGAATATTTAGTAGGGGAGCGGGTGTGTATAAGCAAAGGAAAAGTTCTCCAAGGATCCGGTACCCGCACTGAGTTACCCAAAGATCAGTAGATTTTAGGGAGGCTGAGAAGAGGGCAGAATATATGCTGGATTTAATCTTGGGGGTGAGGTAGAGATAAGAAGAAAAGGCAGTGACCAACAGGGAGAGGGAGTGATTGTTAGAATCGGAGTTGAGCAATAAACATGAGTGTTTGAAAGGAGTTTATTAACCCAGAAGTGGCTCTAATGTACATATTCACTTGAAGAGTCCCCGTACTCCTCAGCCCCCCAGTCTTCATGTCTTTAGAAGTGCTTTTGATAGAACTGCCGGCTTCTTCCTTTTTCTGGTGATTTTGCCTGACAAGGAGGGAGATTCCCTTGACCACCCTCCAGATTACCCCCTACCCCCACCCCCACCCCGCATGCCACTTTGCTTGCTGTGGGAGACAATCTCTGGGTTCCTGGTTCCAGGTCTGCAGCTGACTCTTGAATACCTTTATGTAAAAGGAAGTGGGTGCTCAGAAGACATGTTAGAAGAAATAGGGGCCAGATCCAAATACAGAGCGGCTGGGCATGAAGGATCCAGAAGGGCATTGAGGTGCATTGCCCAGGCTTCCAGTCCTTGGCAGACCCCTGCAGAGCAGTTCTGCTGTTCTTTTCTTTTATCCAATGTGAGCAGGCTGGAGCTCCTAAGAAGCCCATTTAACACAGGGGGTGTGTCCATGAACCTGGCTGTTAGCTACACTCAGAGCGGGACTCCTAGACGTTAAGGCCAAAATCTTGAGCTTCTGAAAGGCTCTGAGGAGAATTCAGAGGTATAAGAGGGTAATGCGGATCTATCTGAAGATCTACAACAGCTCTTTCAGCTCCTGGGCTCCAGGCAAAGCTAGAGGGGCCACTGGGCCCAGTGCTTAGGGCTGCTCATCAGCAGTAGGCTCTGGGCTATTCATGCCATCTGACAAGTAGTCGTCCTCGTGGTTTTCTTTCATCTTCACCTCCAGAATCGTGATGCGTTGCTTGAGCTTTTGCTGGGCTCCCGTGTACTCAGCCAGCAGGCGCCCAAAGCGAGTGTACAGGGTCTCCATGTTGGTCTCCAACTGCTCCAGCTTCTCCTGCACATCCACCTCCATGGTGGCAGCCACCTCATTCTCATCCAGCAGTCCTTCTTTCATGAGGATCTCCCGACCCCTCTCCTCTAAGACCTTCTTAGCATCCGGGTACTCCGTCACAGCCTCCATGAGATCATCCTTGGACAAGCAGAAGAGATCTGAGTAACCCAGGCTACGGATATTGGCTGTGCGTCGATTCCCCATTTTGCTCCCTTTAATGTTAAGGATACTGATTTCTCCAAAGCAGCTCCCAGCTGACAGCAAGGCATACTGGGTCACACCGTCATCGGCCACGACTGCTAACTTGCCCTCCTTGATGATGTACATCTCCTTGCCAATGTCCCCCTTGCGGCAAATGTAATCTCCAGGGCTAAAGACCTGAGGACGAAGCTTCAGTACCAGCTCCACCAGCAGGCCTGCCTCACAATCCTGGAAGATCCGCACTTTCTTCAGTGTGGACAGATGGACATTGATGGCAATCTCAGCTCTGAGCTTGGCAGGCAGGTTCTTGAGAACTTCCCGCTCATCCACTGATTTCTTATTGGTCCACAGGTAATCAAACCACTTAATGACCTTGGCCTCCATCTCCTTACTGACCTTGCGGAAGTGCATGTAGTGTTTGACTGCATCAATCTTGGCCTGGAACTCTGCCCGAGTGGCATTCATGTTGGAGATCATGGAGCCCACATTTCCAACGATGGTAGCGAAGATGAGGACTCCAATCAGGAAGTCAAAGATGACAAAGAGGTATTCCTCATCCTTTACAGGGGGTGGTGTCTCCCCGATGGTAGTGAGGGTCAGTGTGGACCAGTAAAGGCAGTAGATGTATTCCCTTGCCAGGTAGCCATACTCAGGGTCAGTGATGTTGGGATAAACCCAGGTGTCAACCCCAAAGCCAATGGACTTGGAGATGGCATAATAGATGCAAGCATTCCAGTGAATGATGACCAAAATATAGAGGACCAGGTTGCTAATTCGAAAGATGTTGGGGTAGCTGGTGCGAGTCTCAGTGCGGTCAAAAAACTCAAACATGCGGGCAAAGTGTAGCAGGCGGTTGAAACGCACCTCAGGGCTGTGGATGCCCACGGCAAAATAAATCAGGTCAGTAGGGATGATGGATGCCACATCCAGCTTGAACTGCAATGTGTGGATGTAGTTGTCTCGAAGTTTCTTGGGATCTTTAACCAATAGTCCTTGCTCTAGGAAACCTGATAGAGACACAAGCTACTATGTCATCTCTACCTTCAGGCCCATCCTATATAAAATGCTTATCAAGAAATAAACTGCTCATATAGCCCTTCTTCTCAAGGAGGAATAAGGGCTTAATAATAGCCAGTCAGTTTGGGTTCCCTTCACAAAGAAAGACTGGCCAGAAAGGCCCTAAGAGACCAACACGGATCTTCACCAGTTTAAGGATGTAAGATCACAACTTTTGGGCTGGGAAGGTGGCTCAGTGGTAGAGTGCTTGCCTTGTATGCCTGAGGCCCTGGGTTCAAGTCCTCAGCACCACATAAGCAAAAAGAAAAAAAAGCCGGAAGTGGCGCTGTGGCTCAAGTGGTAGAGCGCTAGCCTTGAGCTGAAGAGCTGAGGGACAACACCCAGGCCCAGAGTTCAGGTCCCACGACCGGACCCAAAAAAAAAAAAAAAAGATCACAACTTTTATCAGAGTCCCAGCAAAGAAAGTATGTTCAACATCATGTCCCATAGCTTTAATGAACATCTGAACTAAAAGCTTTGGAATTGGAGCTCATACAGTTGCTTGTACAGCCCTACTTTCACTCACCTGTGCGTAATCGGATGAAGAGGTCAGCAATATAAACCACATCGGAGAAATAGTCCAACACCAGCCACACCACAAAGTAGCCTCTTTGTAGGTCACTGAAGCAGGCTCTGCAGGAGGATAGGACTGGTTTCACCTTCAATGCAAGGCAAGGTTCCCAGAGACCCCAAGTTGACTGCCTACTTATACAACACTCAAGATGACCACAAGGGGCACTGGTGAGCTTTTTTTTGTACATCATTGGGCTTGAATTCTGGGCCTAGATACTGTCCCTCACCTCTTCAGCTCAAGGCTAACATGCTACCACTTGAGCCACTGCTCTACTTCCTGTTTTCTAAGTAGTTTATTGGAGATAAGAGTCTCATGGACTTTCCTGCCCGGGCTGGCTTTGAACTGTGATCTTCAGATCTCAGCCTCCTGAGTAGCTAGGATTACAGGCGTGAGCCACCAGTGCCCAAGTTGGTGATATATTTAATTTGGTTCCAAGAAGATACTATTGAATAGACTTTTATGCAAACCTTTATCATTATGTAAAGAATCACTACACAAGCATCACCAGTGACAATTGTTTGTCTGCCTTGACCATTATACTGTTAGATCCAGAAGGCAGGTACCAAGATACAAGGGCTCTGTGGCCAGTGGCATGAATTGAATGCATGAAGAAGGCATTAGAAGAACAGTTGAATACCTTCCATGTTCATCCCTTCTATGTACATCCATTGAGAACCAGGCATGCAACTTCAGCCAATCAGGCCATAGTGTGGGTAATAGCTGGGCTTGGGCTAGAAGCAGTGAGAATAAAGGGTGGAAAATGCCAGAGCTTTGTACAAAGATATAACAGGATTTACTGACTGAATAGTTAAGGCCTAGAAAAGGACCTAGGGTGGTGCTGAGTAAGGCATGGACATCTGGATAGAGATCCTATATATGCCCAACAGAGTAGTCACATTTAGAGTCCCACTCCACCAAGGTACAGTGATATCATGCTTATAATTGCACATACTCAGGAGACAGAGATCCAGAGGATCGTGGTTTGAGGCCAGCCCAGGCAGTTATTCAGATCCCATCTTAGCCAATAGTTAGGTACTATGGCATTTGCCTGCCAGCACAGCTCTGCAGGAAAGAGATTGCAGTCCAGACCAACTAGGTCAAAATAAAATGCAAGGCCCTGCTTAAAAAACAATTAAAGGGCTGGGGGAGTTGATCAAGTGATAGAGCACCTATCTCACAAATGTAAGGCCCTGAATTTAAACTCCAGTATCACCAGAGAATTTTTAGAAAGAATAAACTATCCTTGTCCCACAAAGCCTGCAGAATGAGTGATGCCCAACACTCAGCCCATTCCAGCCTTCAGCCTCACACGGGGATATCCTGAGATAGAAGATCTTATTTTTTCTGCCCAGAACACTACCTGTGCCAACCTCAGATAACAAAATAGCTCACTAGCTCCCACCAAGAGCTCAGCACATATCCTGTCTCCACAAAGAGATATATCCTGACTGTGATTTCTTTCCCAACTTTTGCCACCAGTGCCTCTCTTGTCAATCTACTCTCCCCAGCAGTGAGCACAGAGCCTAGCATCCCATGAGTCAAATCCTTGGTGTCAAAGGACTGGGGTAAGGTTAGAGTAGTGTGGCAAATGCTGTTGGCATGTGGGAAGACCAAGCCTCAGAATACTTGGAGGTTATCCTCAGAGCTTCAACTTTTTATTATTTTGTGGGGGGTCCGGTCGTGGGGCCTGAACTCTGGGCCTGGGCGCTGTCCCTCAGCTCTTCAGCTCAAGGCTAGTGCCCTACCACTTGAGCCACAGCGCCACTTCCGGCTTTTTTCTTTTTGCTTATGTGGTGCTGAGGAATTGAACCCAGGGCCTCAGGCATGCAAGGCAAACGCTCTACCACTGAGCCACCTTCCCAGCCCAAGCTTCAGAAAACAGGAAGCTACTCACAGGCTTTTGGAGATAAAGTGGCATCACCAAACTCCAGTTTCTACCAGGCACATTATTTGTAAGAATGACAGATGTGCTAGAAGAGACATGAGTGCGAGGTTGCTGTTGCTTTCCAGGGGGGCCTTGCTCAGGACAATAAGAATATGCATTTTTAAAAAGTAACAACAGAGCCAGGTGCCGGTGGCTCACACTTGTAATCCTAGCTCTCAGGATCACAGTTCAAAACCAGCCTGAGCAAGAAAGTCCATGAGACTCTTATCTCCAATGAACCCCCAGAAAACCAGAAGTGGTGCTGCGGCTCAAGTGGTAGAGTTCTAGCCTTGAGCTGAAGAGCTGAGGAACAGTGCCCAGACCCAAAGTTCAAGCCCCACGACTGACAAAAAAAGTAACCACAGCCACCAGGAAATGGACAGACACGAAGGCTTGGTGTATTCAATGATGAGAAGGGTTGGGGTTAACAGGTAAGATAGAGGAGACTTGACGGTCAGAGAAAATAGCAATTGCTTCTGGACTGGTATGGTGTGAATAGCACAACCTGAGCATTGGAATGCTGTGGCCACCCCTTGCACACTCCTCCCTGCTCACCTGGCCACCAGCAGGCACCAGTTGTACAGGACCGGTATAGCGATGACAAGCAGCCAGCGGTAGTACCAGTCTCCAGCTGGATCCAAGACAAATAGCTCAAATTTCTTCCTGAGGACACAGAGGCCAGTCTTAGGGACCAGGTCCCTTAGAGTTTTAGCTTCTAGAACTAAGAGATTCCCCCCCCAATAACAAAATACTGATTAAACAGATGTGTGTAGTGAGTGGCTTAGAGTTCCATTTTTCAGATACCCACAGTCTGGTACCAGGCATCTAATGGACAAAGGCTACTGTTCTTCCCCTTCTGACCACAAAGAGGCCCATTGGCTCCTTTTCCCTCTGGAGGCCCCTTGCATACAGGGCATATGCACAGATGAACCTCAGAGTTTGGGGAGAGATTACCACAGGATGGTAATGCAAGCTTTGGCCTATTGCCACATCTCTCCTGGGAAGAGAAAGAAACTCCAGGCGAGCGAGCAACATGTGTTTCCTGCCCACCACACCCTCCCTTTCTGGTCCTTGGCCTCCATCTTCCAAATTGCTTTCCCAGATGTTGAGTCTCACCTTGCCAAGAGCCCTTTCCCTTCACTGACCAGAGGGAAGGACTTTCAGCTTGGCCAGACAGCTGCAGTCACACATATTCCTCAAAACACAGGCTCTCTCTCTCTCTGCCTTCTCTGCCCTCCAGCACTCTTCTGCTCAATGACCTGGGTCTTCCCCTCCAGCTCCCTGTATGGATTCTTCAAAAATCCCTTGCCTTGGTCACAGTCCAGCTAGAACAAGCATGCTTCTGCAGCACTTCTTTTTTTCTGGTTTGTCGTGGGGCTTGAACTGTGGGCCTGAGCATTGTCCTTCAGCTCTTCAGCTCAAGGCCAGTGCTCTACCACTTAAGCCACTACAACACTTCCAGTTTTTCTGGTGGTTCATTGGAGATAAGAATCTCACAGACTTTCCTGCCTGGGCTGGCATTGAACTGCAATCCTGAGATCTCAGTCTCCTGAGTAGTTAGGATTACAGGCCTGAGTCACAGGGAGCCAGCTCAATAGCACTTCTTGATTGTACCCTCTCTGATCAGCACTAGATCTGAGGCTGGAGGTAGCACAGCCTTGCCTGAGCCCCCTCCTTGCCCACATTCACTTCATGAGCAGTAAGAGAAACTCTGACAAGTGGAAGCTCAGTTAAGAAAAGCCACTAAAAGCATCCATGGAAATGACAGCATTAACTGCTGTAGCAGCGTTGAAGCGCTTTCTCCACTAAGATGAAGTATAGCATTACTCCTGGCACTGTTATTAGAAGCCCTGCTGAGCCCTCCCATTGCATGTTTGGGAGCCTTTTGAACCCCAGAGGCTGAACAGCTGTACTTAGTGGCCTTTCCATCGCCATCCTTGTCGCCTTTGCCATCTCCCTGCTGGGTTGTCACGGTTTGGAGTTCAGGCCCACGAAAACGCTCCAGGAATGAGTCTGGCCGTGGTTCCTCTTCACGGAAGTTCTTGTTGGCCCACTCTCTGATGACCCCCACGAGACGGACAATCCTAAAAGCCAGAAACAAGGAGCATGAGGCAGACAGAAGAAGCCCCAGAGAGCTCACTGTCCATTGAGGGAGAGGGAAAATGATAAGGGAAATATGGAAATAAGCCTGATCATGATTTCCTGGGTGCTAAAAGCTGGGCTTGAAGGGAGCAGACAGGGCTTAAACGACCTGCAGTGCATCCTGTGGACGAAGGTATAAGAAGATTTTCTGTGTAAGATGATATCAGCTATATAAGGTAATTGGGAAGAAGAAACAGGAGATCTTCAGGGCAGGAAGCAGGGAGAGATCGTACGTACTAAGGCAAGGCAGACCACAATGAAGGTTGTCTCATATTTTCTGACTTTCCATGGAGCCTGTGATTCTGTCATGGGCACCTCTGGCCTCTATCCAGGCTCTTCTACAAGGGAAGGGAAATGTCCTTTGGCCACTCTCAGCTTGTCTTATATGAACTCTGTCCTGCTCAATCCTTCAGGGTCTTATAGAAAGGCTTTAGAGGGGCTGAGAAGATCGGAGCCATGGTAATTATCCTGACAGGTCTTATGGACACAAGGGGTACCAGAAGGTCAGTGGGGGGTGGCACTCACCTTCGAAAGCCACCCCTCCCCCTTCGCGGGGTATCCATCTCTGCCAGCCTCTGAAGTTCTGATGAGGTGTCATCGTCAGCTGCAGACTGTGGCCTGCAGAGGAACAGAATTGTACCCAGGATTCTCTGAGCTTGTCTTGTCTTACCTCCTGGGACATGCTTAGAAATCCCATAGTTCATTTAGAGGAGATTCTAGAGCCAATGGTAGCTTATTCTTTGACAATGAAACATAGATGGGAGGAAGTAGCAGTTTGGGGATTATCTCTGAAATTACTTAGCCTTAGTGGACTCACCTGCTGCCTGTCCGGGGGTCATCTTTGCCATTTGCCTTGACGGCAGGAGGTGCATGGTGGTTTTGGTTATTGGCTGGAGAGCTCTTCACACCATTGGTTTTTTCAGTCATCCTCCATGTACAGTCAAGACTCACCTGCCAGACAGATGACCAAAGAAGGTCATAGAAGACCCTAGTACTCATAGAGGGCGGGAGGGCTATGGCTGAGCAGAGTAAGAATAGAATCAATGCTCAGCTGGCTGTGATAGTTCATGTGCACAGTAAAGGAAACAAAACCATTGTTTCTTTTGTAGTTTAGCATTACTCTCATTATATATGACATATGAAGATGGCCAGTGCAGTCGTTTTTCTTGGCTATTAGATACATACAGTGAAACAATGCCAAGTCCTCCTGCCCCATACTGCCCCAGAAATACCTGCGGATTTTGAGATTTGCCCCCAACACTAGAGGATTGAGCAGATGGAACAAGATCAATCTAAGAAAGAACACTGCAGAAGAGGAAAACAAAGCTGGATTCCACGGGATCTCTTTCCAGAGTCAGGGAGCTTGGGACAAGAGATGCACAGAGAGGATGTTCCCTGCTGGCGCTCCTCAGCGTGCTCCTCAGCAGGTGTGCACACAGATGGTCACCGTGCCCTTACATTTTCCAGGCCTATTCCTGCTGACTCACAGAGTCACAGTACCAAAGCTGTTCCTGGAGTCCAAGCCATCTCCCCTTCCCCCTGTGCTGCAAGCTTGTTCCAGCTCCTCAAAGCCATCACCATGGCAATAGCAGTCACGTCAAGCAGCCTCAGTGATACTCTCCCGGTGCTCTCAGCGGGAGAGTGGCATCAGGATGTTAATGAGGGCACCTGAGGGAAAAGTACCAGCATCTACAAGTCACCGCTTTGTCCCTAGAGGGACCAGAGCATGGAGACAGAAAGTTCCAGGCAAGACAAACAAAGCCAGGGCCACTCACACTGATCAGAGTTTCAGAGTTGGCCTCCTAAAAACAGTGCTGAGGTGGGTGCTGGTGTGGCTCATGCTGTAATCTTAGCTATTCTGGAGGCTGAGATTTTATAATTGCAGTTTGAAGCCAGCCTGGGCAGAAAAGTCCATGAGACTCTTATTTCCAATAAATTATTCACAAAAAGCCAGCAGTGGTACTGTGGCTCAAGTGGTAGAGCACTAGCCTTAAACAAAAAGAAGCTCAGGGACAGGGCTCAGGAGTTCAGTTCAAATCCCAGGACTGATACAAAGAAATGATAGTGTTGAAGTCCAAGTTTACAAAGCAAAAGAAGCTGAGACTCACGATCCAGCCAGCTCTGTATGATGTGATTCAGTCCAACCCTCCCTTGGCCTTGGCCCCCAAAACTAGTTCCTCCCTCAGATCCCTTCACCCTCCTCACCAGGAGCAAGCCCTCCTCTGAAGCTGGCTTCACCTCATGGTGGCTGTCCACTCTTACATATTCGCCTTCATCAAAGATTTCCCCTGTGGACTACTTGTTAGGGAATGAGCTCAGGCAGCTATCCCTTGTCTCACCCAGTCCGAAACCACAGTCCTACCAGTGGTTCTCATGGACATGCTCTTTCCAAGAAATTTCTACTCTCAGGTTTTAGTTATAATTTTTACATCAAGAGGATAAGAACTCATGCTAGTAGTCTCTCCCCAGCTCCCTGCCCATGTTTCCCCCCACACCCACCTGCCAGATATTTCTACTGGATATTTCCTTTGAGATAGCCCAGACCCTCAAAGACAACATGTTTAAAACTGAATTTGACATAAAATTTGTCAAATGGGCTTCGGTTCCAACTTCCCTACTTCACAAAGAACCTTATCCCCTTCTTTAGTCACTCAAGTAAGAAATCTGAATGACAATCATAACTCTTTGCTTCCTTGATTACATTCAAACAGGCCCTTTCCCAGGCTGACTTTCCTCATCAAAGTGTCAAGGGTCTATCCGTGTATGCTCTGTCCTAAAGGCAGAGGCCTGGTCTGCAGCTTTCATCACAGCCTTCTAAGCTTGCTGCAGCATACTCCAGCTGAGCTACCATTTCCTGGGACCTGCACTAGAGGGGACTCATGGATGTCATCATGAGCAGAGTCACAAGTAACAGATAGCACAAAATGCTGAGCAAGTGCAGGAATAATGAAAGAAGCATTCCCAAGGAAGGGAGAGCTTCAGGAAGGGAACAGTTTATTAAGATCAGGCCCTCCCCGGTCCTAAGGCAGGAAGATAAAGTTGCCTAGAGAACCCCATAATCACAACTTCTGATATGGGAGCTGATACAAGCCATGGGATAGAACAATAAGGACTTCACTGCTCATCTAATCAACACAGCATCACGGGGTACTGGTAAAAGATGATACATTTCACAGGGCTCAGGATCAGCAGTGGGAGATGAGAGGCGTGAGCTAGAACACGTGGCTATCTCTGTGCGATTGGCCAGGAACTGATAGAGATAATGCTGGGGAGTGAAGGAGTCTGTGGGCATCAGTTACATTCTGTGTGGCTATTGTTATAATTTTTACATCAAGGGGATAATAAAGTAAGTCTAAAGATTTTTGACAAGGGACTTAGTAGAAAAGGAAAGTATTTGTGCTAATAATCACCTGCACTGGAGGCTAGAGCCCATGACTTGCCGAGAGCATGAGGAGTGATTCCTGAGGAATGGGCTAGAGGAAGGGGGATGGAGGACATTTTCTGTGGAGGTGGGGATCCACTGAGGTGCAGGGGAAGTGCGAGGTCCCAGGTTGCGGTAGGTGCACACTTTGCAGATCAGAAGATTTATTTTTTTGTCTGACGTGGTGCCTGAACTCTGTGCCTGGACTCTGTCCCTCAGCTCTTCAACTAAAGGCTAGCGCTCTACCACTTGATCCATGGCACCACTTCCAGCATTTTCTGCTTCTGTGGTGCTGAGGAATCAAACCCAGGGCATCATGCATGCAAGGCAAACACTCTACCACTGAGCTACCTTCTCAGCTCCGAGATCAGAAGATTTTTTTTCTTTTTTTTTAATTTAATTTAATTTTATTTGTGAACATACTGTACAGAGGGGTTACAATTGCATGGGCAGGATAATGTGTACATTTCTTAC
>NW_012267305.1:841375-882274 GCF_000151885.1 Dipodomys ordii
ATATAGTGAAAGCAGGGGTTATACTGTGGGGGAGGGACATACAAAGCAACAAAGAGATAATCTTATAAATGCGTTAGAAACACATGCATGAAACAAAAAACATTAAAATACATATCTAAGGGTTCATTTTCCTGACATCACATTATCTGACCTTTTTCGCTTGACTCATACATACACTAGATATTGCAAATAAGGGAAACCATGGGAGAGATCAGAAGATTTTTAATAGCTGCTTCAGGGATGCATAAGTCAAACCAAATAGAGTGAGGTCAAAACCAGACATGACAAGCAAGACAACAAGCCATACAGAGATGGTCAGAGAGCCTAGATGGAGAATGATATATTCAAGGAAGGTGGCTCTCAAGCATAAATTAAAACATGACAATTCCATAAAAAAACTCATCTTCAGTCATGATTTCCTTGGCTGTATGTTCAAGGGACTTATTGGACAAGCACTGAGTTATTAATCTGATTAGGACTTTACACAAACAAAAGCCTTGCCCAATGAGTCCTTTGAACCTGAGTTGGAAGTATATGTTAACGCTTAAGAGAGAAGGGTCCTGTTAAACATACAGCCAAAACTCGAAGTTGCATTTTACATCTCATGCAAATGTCAGTGCAGCTCAGAGTTCTGTTCCATGCACAATTCCAAGCCAACCACTTGTTGAGGACCAGGTCATTGGAAATAGGCTAAAGACAGGACTCTGGCAGGGTCTCTGATGTCAGACTTGCTCCGAGATAGAATAAAAGACCAACAAGACTGTCATGCTTCCTGACACTTCTCACTTCCTGTTCCATTTGCTTTCTCAGCGACACTCTGTCCTTGAAACAATGGCTTCTACTCTTCATTCTCTTCCTCCCTCACTGGCCACTCCCTCTCAGTGTTCTGTGAAGAAGCCTTCTCCTCTTTCCAACGAAAAATTGCAGGGTCCTGAACTCATTGCTTGAATTGCTCACTTGTGTTCTCTCTTCTCCATTTTTTCCCCAGTGTCATCCCTTAAAACACATCAAGATGCTGATGACTTGCAAACTTATAATTGCAAACTTATAATGGACTCCACTTTACCTTGTAATAACCATTTGCATTGTAATTAGGAACCACAGAATTAGTTTGTGTAAAACTGAGTTCTTGATCTTCCCCTGTTTGTCCCACACTCATCTGCTTGTCACATGTAGAGAGTATCTGTATCCAATCAGTTGTCACTGTCTACATCATGACCAACTTAACCAAGCTACCACCTAGTCTCTGTCTGGCAGATGGTAAACCCTGAATAAATGTATTATGGTGATGTCTGTGAATGGATCCTGAGTTCTTCCTTCTCTTTTCACTTTCGTCACTCACCTTAAGCCCCTACTCTATCGAGTGATATTAAGGGAACAGACAACATGTTTTCTCTTGATTAAGATGAAGTAACTAATTAAATATATCTTCCAGAATTAAGTAATCAAAATTTGACAGTTTATGAAATAACAATTTTCACAACTTTCAATATTACATAACAATTGGT
Source organism: Dipodomys ordii (assembly GCF_000151885.1). Classification (NCBI taxonomy): domain Eukaryota; kingdom Metazoa; phylum Chordata; class Mammalia; order Rodentia; family Heteromyidae; genus Dipodomys; species Dipodomys ordii. The sequence continues at coordinate 842,884 of NW_012267305.1, forward strand.
GGCAATTCCTAGGAAACTGGAGATAAGTAAAGTGAGCCTCATGACTATTCCTGACTTGTCCTTTCTGCAATGAAAAACATACTATTGATGATCCTCAGCATGTATGGAAAATTAGTTCCAGAACCCCCTGTGGGCACCACAATTGACTAGTTAGTGCTCAAGTCCTTTAGATCAAAGGATTTTATGTGAAAACATCATATTTGTATGTAACCTATCCAGGTCTTCCTATGTTCTTTAAATCATCTCTCAATAACTTATGATAGCTAGTATTATGCAAATGCTTTATTAAGGCTCTAATATATTATCATTTGGGGGATTAAAAATAAGAACAAGTCTGTACAGGTTAAGTACACGCACTATTTTTTCAATCTTTTTAATGCATGCTTTGTTGAAAGTGCAGATGCAGTGTCCACTGGTATGGACAGTTCCCTGTTGAAGGGGGAGGAAGTTACTTGGTGCGTCAGCTTCCCACTGCTGTGTGTTTTTACTGGTAATTTCATATGGCCCACAAATGATATTGTAAATATCCCAATGTCCCTTGGCAGAAAAAAGCTTCCCCACCTCTGGATGAGGTTAATGGAACATCAGATAATGTACAAGACATTAGTGAACTTACAGACAAGCCAGTGAGACTATCCAAAAGGAAACATACAGAGAGAAAAAGAATCTGAAAACAAGAGTAAGTATCAAGGAACTGTGGAACTACTTTAATGGGTCCATCCGACTGTAATCTAAGTTCCTGCAGGAATGGGACTAGAAGAAATAATGTCCTTTTTTAAAAAATGGAAGAAAACTACAAATGCAGAGACACAAGATCGATGACAGCTAAACAGGAGCTGATGTGCAAGCATGAGGACATGTGTGCATGCACACACAGGAAGCATACACCAGGGCACATTATGAAATTATCAAAATTCACTGATAATGGGGAGAATCTTAAAGACACATTATACAGTGAGAGACCAAAGAATGGCACCACATGTCCACTCCCAGCTGAAACTCACCTTGTCCTAAGTCATACTGAACTTGTTACCATCTGGGTCCTTTGATAGACATAACTGCTCAGGACTTCATGTCCTTATGGACTTCAGGATGGCTTGGCACTCAAACTTCTCCCTCAAGAGTATGCCCAGTGTCGTCAGGGGGCTTGGTAGTCCTGAAGCCGTGAGTACAGAGAGGAACTCTGGTAGGCCTTTTGGAGAGCTCATGGAGCCCTGTACATGGCTAGATGCCCCCACTTTCTATACAATCCAGTCCATTAGGACTTCAACTACAATGCTTGGGAAGTAGTCTCTTCTACACTTGACAACTTAGAGAAGCAGACTCCATGTCTTAGGTAGAAATGAGCACCCACTTCTGGTCCTTTCAATAGAAAAGGCCCTAGTCAAGGGTACTAGAGATACTAATGATACGAAGGGGATGATATTCATGTCAGGGATGTCAGAGCATTAGGACAACAAGGCAGGGAAGCATAGAGGTAGGCTAGCAGGCAGAAAGCCATAAGGAGGTTCAAGAAAAAGAAATAGTCATTCCTGGACAGGGAGTTAAAACCTGCCTAATAATTCAGGGGCAAGTTCTCATTTATGAAGCACTTATCTTGTGCTAAATACTTGACATAAATCAAGTTACTTAATCCCCATGACAACTTGGTGAGTCTACCTCTTTAAGATACCTCCACAGTATAGCTCTAAAAGTACACTCAACCACAGGCCCAACTTGGAAGGCACATAAAATAGAACTAATGAATCAGGGTCATGACTTCACCGTGCATAGCCAGGCTCTTGAGACTGACTTTGGAGTGTGGAACTGAAGCTGTTTATGATTCCTTATGCCCCAGGCCTATCATGCACAGTTAGGAGGTGGGACGCAAGAGGTGGGTGAGGGAGGAGGAGGACTGTCTGTCACTCACTGGGCACGCTGAGAGCCACGGATGAGGAGAAGTCTGTGGCTTTCATCAGCTGCTCTGCAACCGGGCTCAAGACTAGCCCCTCTATGAAAGTGGCACTTGAGAGCTCTTTGTAGGATGGATGTAGCCTCCGGCCGAACACACAGGCTTTGCTCAATAGGCCTGGGAAGCCAATCCAATTGCTCCCTACTTTGACAATGCATGGATATTATGACGTCAGAAACTTGACATTCTTGGACTGATTTTGCCAAAGAATACTTCATTTCTTTAAAGGAAAAGATGAGCCTGTAGGATCAGACATGCACAGTCACAGGGGAGGGGGGGAGCGGATGGATGTCAGCAAGAACAGGCCAGACCCCAACAATTAGAATTCAGGCTCCTAAACTTTCTTGTCCTTAATGAACTCCACACCTCCAGGTCCCCACAGGCCATCTCGGTCTCTTGGAAACAAGCCACTGACATCCTGAACTCCACAAATCCCCAACTGACATGGTGCTCTTCCCCTGAGCTTAAGCTCCTATCTCCTCAGTGTCTCATCTCCAGAAAGGCACCTCTTTCTTTACATTCTTTTGAGGCAGAAACCTGATACCCTCCAACCCAGCCCCCAAAGGCCTCCAAATCTCCTTAGTTCCACTGCCAAACTCTCTGTAGTAAGTCTTCCACACCTCAGGCCTGTACCATCTTCACAGCCACCTGTGATTCCACTCTCTTCTACTTTCAAATCTCCAACTTTTCCTTTGGTCCATGTTTCCTCCCTCCAGGCTATGTTCAGTCTCATGCTGTCACTCCTACCTTCAGAGCCAAGGTCAGAAAACCTCACCCTAGAAGGAAGCTTTATAGAGGCAGGGTCTTGTCTGTTTTTTTAGGCATTGATCCTCCCTTTCCCCTCCCTGCTCCATCCCAGAACCTAGTCAAGCGACATACCTGATATATATATATATATATATATATATATATATAGTAAGTGAATACATGAATAAATGGATGAATAGATGAATGGATGGATGTATAAATAAATAAACCTGTGAACTTGCTGTGCACAGTTCAAACTCCACAACTCCACATTTGGTTTAATGGCTACTTTCCCCCCTCCCGTTGTATTTCTAACATAGATTTATCTTCTACCAGTGAACTAAAGGTTTATTTTCTTTTTGCATAACACAGTTGGTGTTCAACCTGAAGTTTGCATTTATGCTTCATCAAGCTCTCTATGCCTTTTTCTGGAGAAACAGATCTGCTGACAGGTGGCAGGTAGGGGTACCTGGAGGCAACCCAGCTGTGGAAGAGGGTTCAGAGTCCTCCCCATTGACTAGAAGTGTAGAGATGAGGTTGTCACCTCCTATGAATGGCTGCAGACTAAAAGGGTTGAGGCCTGCAAAAACTAGACTCCAACTGGAAACCTAAACATAGCAGGGTGCTAGGTTTGTAGTAGCCTTGAGAGTCTATTCCTGCTCCAGGCCTGCTACTTGATTCCAGAATCTTCCCTCAATCAGAAGCTCCAAGGACCTCACTGCAAATGAATTTATATAAATGGCAGAGAGGCCAACTCCCATATCTGAGGATCCTGATCCTCCAAGACCTCCAGAGGATACGAGAGTGGAACTCAAAATGTGAAAATCAAAACGTGCAATCAGAGCAGGGCTTCTGATCGAAGCAGCTCCTTTGATGTACAGAGCCCTCAAGCATCAAATAGCCCTGTGCCAGTGTTCAGCGTTGGGCAGGCAGTGAGGGCAGAGCAGGCAAGGCCCACAGGTTCCCTACTCTCTCCTAGAGCCATGTATAGCCAAGCAGTCCTTAAAGCCCTCTGTGCCAAGCCACCTTCCTTTCCACCCTCCTAGAAGAGAACAGTGTCTTACATATGTGCAGACAAACCTAGTGTTGCATTCACTGCCACTGCATGAGTAGAGCCCCCAGGAATTCATTTGGATGCTTTGGTGGGAGGCAAATTCCCTAACACAGCCATTTTCTCAGCCCCCTGTGCAGGCCATACACACAACAAACAGTCCATGGCAATCTTGGGTCTAGGGCCTGCGCACTTGAGTGGGCTCCAGCCCCATAGAGGCAACCAGCCAGTAGCCATAGGAAGATGTCACCCAGCATCCACCCTTTTCCTCACCGCTCAGATGGCTTCAGAGGCAGGGAGTCCTGTGCTCAACATCTGTCGGTACGTCCACACAGCCTCCAGTCAGAGAAAAGCCCTTGGGGGCTCATGAGCACCAAAGCCAGCAGAGACTTCCTGGTTCTCCTGTCCCCTAGCTGGTGGAATCCCCGAGTCCCCAACAAGCAGCTGGCAGCCTCCCAGTCACAGAACTGTCCCACCGTGCCTGATGTTAGCAAAGGAAGCCAGGAGAGGCCCACAGGAGCTCATGCCCACAGCTAAGATGAAGTGTTGACCCTGGCCCAGGATGCCACCTGACCACTGGAGAAGCCCTTCAGCCCAGGGGCCCTGCACACCCCAGGCTGTTTGCAGGTGAACACTGGATACTAGGCTATCTGGCTGCAGGAGCTGCTTGTCTTCCAGGACCTAGGAGCTAGCCCCTCCCAACTCCCCCAGGGACTCTGCCTTTCATGGAGCTTGTTCAGGGCTTTGTATCTAGAGACTGAAAGCTGCCAGCTCTCAGCTACCTTGCAGTTGTCTTAACGTGTTGACACAGTACCAGCCAGTCCACCTGACTGAAGGCCCAGCCAGAGAGACCTCTAGGAGAGAAAAGACAAGTGTGGGCTCAGGCTAGTCTGAAGGAGTTCACCCTTTCTGTCCAAATCCCCTCAGACTTTGTCTCTAAGAGGGACTGGAACTGGAAAGGGAAAGGAGTTAAGAGCCCCAGAGTAGTAGCAGAGCCTTTTTCTTGTTTGGGACGTTGAGATTTCAGGCTGCTCTGAAAGGCACCAGGGCTCCTTCCTGCAACTTCATAGCCCTGTCCTCACAGGTTCACTTTCCTATATCCGTCTTCTTCTGCCTGCTACAAAGCCAAATTGAAACAGAGGAAGTGGAACACTGAGTATCAGCTTTTGCTGGGAATCTACATGGAACAACAGAGTTTAGAGAGGGGCCCACCAAACCAGCCTTGGGGACTTCCTCTCTGGAGGACTGGGGCTCCGCCAAGAATAATTCTTTTTCAATGTAGTGGGTCTGGCACCGCAGGGGTGCACTGTAGAAAGAGGAGTTGGATGGGAAAAAGACATGTCCTAAAGATCAAGTAGCTCTAACCACAGCCAGAACAGCTCTCTGGGGAATCTGGTCAGAGGAGAGGTCTCCCACCTTCCTTCTGTTGGATACCAATGATGCAGAATAAATGGAGTCTGCCCTCCAGAAGCTAGTGATCCAGTCAAGGTCTGACTAGACACCCCTCTACTACCAGCCTAGATTGTCCCTTCCCCAAATCCAAGTGTACATGGGACATACTGCTTCTCCATGGGGCACTTCATGGCTGCTTGACAGAAGGTCTGGGCTCAGCAAAGAGTATTTGAGACAGCTGAAGACAACTTGAAAGAGAGACAAATACTCCAAGTGTTCACAGCCTGAGGGACAAGCAGAGGTGTCAGTCTACCTGTTGACATCCCCTTCCTGCAATAGTGCCCCTATTCCATTCAAGAGCAATGGCAGCTCTAGTTGCTGTTCCTCTCAGGAGGTATCTGAGGCATCTTTGCAGGAACAGGAGCCAGTCAGTGGTCATCCTGCAAGGCAAGGGACAGACAGAGCCACAACCCAGCCAAGAGCTGCATCTGAGCTCACCTTGCTCAGGCGCTATTTCTCCAGAGGGGCCACCAAGCTGTTTGTTTGCAACTAAGCTAAATTGCTCCCAAGAGACACCTTTGTTTCACAACATATTTTCAACTCAACTTTTCCTGCAAACATGTCCATGTCTGCGCAGGCACACGTACACACTGGCCCTAAAGGGTAGACTTGGCCAGGCGTGGCTGTAGCCCTTTCTTCCCTGAAGTTTCTCTAACGATCCCAATTAGAGCGAATCCTTAACAGAATCCTGTGTTGACATTTACCTTCTCGGCCCTGTTCCTTCCTTGTCTTGCTCTCCATGGCACAAAGGCAATGCAAGCTTTGTTCTGGGGACAGGAAGTGCTATATGCTGCCTGCGTCTAAATGGGTGGGCTGCTTCATCTCTCTGCTTCTCTGAGCACTCTTCTGCTCTTTCCTGTGGCTTGGGAAAGCACCAAGGTGGCCTGTAAGGAGGCCTTGTTTGCAGCCCTGCAATCATTCCTGATCGGAGGGCAGAGGAACATTCTAGGCTTTTCTAGGCACTCTTAACTGTTGGCAAGAAGGGCTTGTCATCCGTCTCTCTATTCTGCTCAGTGGTGTTTCCTGGCACTCTATAATTCCACTGTATTGGGACTGGAGAGAGAATCTGCCAAGTTTCTCTTCACTAGGTGTCCTTGTCCCCGCCTTTAATAGGGCAAAAGTCCAGGAGCCATATGTACACGGTCCCATGGGGCTGACAGGGGGTTCTGAATCCCCATCTCAGAATCTTTGTAAATCCCAGTGTCAGAAATAGAAGAATTCCCTTAGCCACTGAGAACCCAGGAGAGGTGATGGGTACTATCAGTGCAGGCCCCAGAGTTATAAGGTGAGAAGACAGAGAAGCCACATTTGGAGAAGTCAAATTTTGGAGTGTTTATTAAAAGGCCAGTGACTACATGGTAGGCTCCTATCTCAAAGACCAGTAGCCAGCAAATGGCTAGAAAACTGAGCCATGAAGGCCAGAGAGGAAAGAAAGAACAAAAACAATACCAACAAACCAATTCAGCTCCAATGCAAAGCTGAAGTGGGATGCCATGGTGACCAGAGAACAGCCAGGAGACACAACTCAAACACGGAGACACGTAGCATGGCCCAATGGGCCTGAGCTGGTCCAAGCCTAAATAGGGTTAGGTCAGGGAGCAGAGTCATAAGAATGTCCGAGTCTCAGGCACTGGACTGACAGGTTTAGTAACCTATCAGCCATTGCCCGCCCCTGCTTCCAGGGATTCAGGCACACCTGTTGGATGGGAGCTTAACCTTCCCCCACTGTTAGAGTAAATTATACTCAGCCAAAATACCATGTGGACATCCATGTGGGAAGAACAAAGGAAAGGTTTATTGCCAGTAAGGAAACTGGCAAGACCCCATCTCACCAGGTGAGAGGAAGTGAGAAGAAGTGCTATTGTCTCAGGTGACCTTTTATAACCTACAGGATTTGGGGGATCTTGCTGCCTTATATGGTTATAGCTGTCTCAACAAGGTGCTCTCTCAGGGAAAGGGGGTAGGGATTGATCATTTGCTGCCTTTACTACATGGGCCTAGTGGTGCCTAGGGAAAGACCATGATAAGCCATGAGGGAGGAGGCTTCTGGGCTAACACCCACCATGAAGACAAGATGCCAGATCTTCCCATTCACCACGTGGCCAAGATGGCGCGGGCCAGACCTGAATTCCCTATTTCACTTGTACTTAAGCTTCTTCCTTTCTCAATTGCCCCCTCACCCGTTCTTTTTCTGCCCCCTTCTCTTTCTTCCTTTTCTTTTCTTTCTTTCTTTCTTTCTTTCTTTCTTTCTTTCTTTCTTTCTTTCTTTCTTTCTTTCCTTTCCTTTCCTTCTTTCTTTCTTTCTTTCTTTTCCTCTTTTTTTTTTTGGTAGTCATGGACTTGAACTCTAGGCCTGGGCACTGTCCCTCAGCTCTTCAGCTCAAGGCCAGCGCTCTACCACTTGAGCCACAGCACCACTTCTGGCTTTTCTGGTGGTTTAGTGGAGATAAGAGTCTCACAAACTTTCCTGTGTGGGCTGGCTTTGAACTGCAATCCTTAGATCTCAGCCTCCTGAGTAGGTAGAATTACAGGTGTAAGCTACCAGCACCCAGCTCTCCCCTCTTTTCTTCCCTCTCCCTCTCTCTTTTCGGTTCCCTCTCTGGCTTGGTGTCTATGTCCCTCCTCTTTCTCATTTCCCCTATTCTCTCTCTTTTCTCCTGTCCTCCTGGCCTACTCATGGTTTCACTCATTTTATATCTACTGATATACTCTGACATCTTTGTAGGCAGATTTGGGGATCTAAGAAAGACCCACTTAGCCACAAAGCCAATGGAAAAAATCCCAAGTCTGCACCCACAGCCAACTGTGCATTGATCCCCTGATCCTGGGAAAGTGAGCAGGTCTTTTCCTGGAACTGCAGCAGCCTGGTACACATACCCTGTGGACGACCTGCTTGGTGCGGCTGTGTGCCCTAGGGATAGATGATTCAGCTTTCAGAGCTGTAGAAGAATCTCATCCTCTCTCAGAGAATCTGTAGGACAGTGGCCACTCCCTATGTTAGGAGTAAAGAAAACCCATCCTTGGCCCAGCCCTGCCCCTGGCTTTTCCCAAACCTCAGGGCCACATTTCCCCTCTCCGGAACTCAATTTCCTCTCGGGCTAATGAGCTGTTTTCTGGTCCCTTCCAGATTTCCTCTGATTGTGTCCCTGCACCAGCTGGGCTGCCACACCTGAACAAGTCATCGACACCAAGTGACAGGGAGGACTTTGAGAGTTCCAGGCGACAGGGAGCAGATGGCAGCAGCTCAGTCCCCAAAGTCTAAAGGCCTTTGATGAGAAGGACTGTTCCTAAGCAAACCTGACCACCATGGTCACAAGTGAGTCTTACATGAGAATCTCACACACCAGGTTTTGATGCTGCATTGAAATTTTATTACGTTCTTTGCGCAGAGCAAGGTGAGCCACGTGGAATGAATCAGGGAAGGAAGAAACAGCCACCACCGCCCACCGAAGATGGAACAGCAGGTGTATTGGGGTCACAGAGGTATGGCCCAGTGAGGCTTGAGCTGGTATTATTGTAGGGAATGGTGTTACTTTGTCTCCCACCTCTGTGACACACACCAGAGGTCCTCCACTCTGACAGCAGCAATGACGTCACCTGACCCAGGCAGGTGGTGTGACTAGAGCTGAAATATGGCCCCAGTGTTGTCTGAAAGCTGCTGGAAGGAGAACAGGCAAGGGTGGCCCAAGGAGAAAAGGAAAAAAGGGAAGAGGGTGAAAGCTCTTAGCGGGGTTACACTGGCTGTGAAGCATTACTGGCGCATCCACAGCCACAGGTTGACAATGCAAGCAGACAGCAGCAGAGTGAAGAGCAAAGTCTCCTTGTAGCGCCAGGTGGCATCCTGGTCCTCCAGGACGCGCAGACGCGCGGTGATCACCTGCAGCTGGGGAGAGAGCAAAAGTAGAGCTAGTATGAAGTGAAAACAGTAAAGAGCTTGGTTGTCCTTCAGTAAACCCAAGTACCCTGGGGAGGGGAAGGACCTGACTTTATGCTCCTATTCCTCGGTGTTTCCTCCTATGCTTAATTTGTACCCCAAACACCCCACTCGCAAATCTCTTAGTATTGATCTTGAGACACATCGTTCCCCTTTTGTCTTCCCTGATTCCTTTCCAGTATGTTAGAGACGAGCGGGCCTTGAGAGGTGTCATCAGCATAGGGTGTGGGAAGAAGTGAAGGCAGGCTGATTTTACCTTGAGTGCTATGGAATAAGATTATACAGCTGTGGTTTCGTTGCTGTCAACACACCCACCCTAAGGCATTATGATACTGCCTCTACTTGATAAGGGTCCATGACCAGCAGCTGCTCACCTGTCGTCTCATGATTTCCATCTCCAGTCCATTGAGCTCTTCCAGGCCTATCTCTGCCACCAAATCTGCCCCTGGGTTGCTGGTGGGAAAACAGAGAGCTAGGCTGCTGCTGGCCCCATGTAGGACCAGTGGCAAGGAGATAAAGCAGGGGACTTCTCGGATAGGGACTGTTTTGCCTCCAAACCTTCCCTTCTTCTGGGATAATGACGGCTTATGGTCTGGACACTGTATTTGGAGGACTCAAGTGGCCAAAAAGCAACAGAACTCCAACATCCCAAACACACTCCTTCCAGGCCAGACTACTGACCTTGCCACATCCATGCCTAATCAGCCAGGGCCCAAAGTGCTCCAGCTCTTACCGATCATACTTGTATCTCATGTTTGGGGCATTGCCAGTATTCTCCTGGGCATGGGTTTCACCATGGCCTTGGTCTCTTTGCATCCTGGGCAGCTGTGAGTGATGTCCCTATAAAAAAGAAGGGTCCCTCCAAGTCACCTGCTCAGCTCCACCTAAGCAGCTTCCCCACACTTTGATGGGCAGACCTTTTGGTATCTGCTCCTCCATAATCAAGGGCTAGAAGAGTCAGCATGACACCCACCCTCTGCCTCTCAGGTGCTCTGGGTGTTTCAGATTGTTGTGAGAAAGGAACAGTAACAGGGTCCCTGTCTCCTGCCACAACTATCACAGATCAATACCACCTGGACTCTGAGCAACCAACTGAATCATAATATAAAAAGCCATTTAACAGGAGGTATTGGCACCTGACCTTCACTCTGGCTTCTGCGAAACCTCCTACTTCTTCAGGTCAGGCCCATGGCATTCATTTTCAGAGAGAATCTTGCAGGCCAAAGGCACCAGATACTTTTTTTTTCTTTTTTTATTGTGAAAATACTGTTACAAAGAGGAGTTACAATTACATGAGCAAGATAATGAGTACATTTCTTATCAAGCATTGTGGCCTCCTCTTTTCCCCTTCCCATCCCTTCCCATCCTCCCCTCGCCTGCCCACGCAATCCTCCCCCCCCCACCAAAGTTGTAAAGTTCATTTTCAACATAACGACTTGTACATCTTATGCACCAGGTACTTTTAAAGAACAAGGTGGCAACAAGGAGTCAAACATAACATGCCAGTGCCAGAACTTCCTGGCTCTGGGTTTCTGGCTATTATTTCACGAAACTTTACCACTTCACAGGGATAATGCCATCCTCTAAACCCTGATCAATATCAAGTGATCAAATCCAGGCCATCACAATGTACATCAGGTGTTATTATCATCTCAGTTTGAAAGATGAAGAAAGTGAGATGCAGAGAAGTTAAGCAGTGGGCTCAGAGCCATACTTGGAGCATTGTGCACCAGAGGTTGTCCTGTGAACCATCGAAACCAAATTGATAAGAAAGCTGGGGTGTTCATGCCACCAAATAAAACTCTCTTCCTTCTGGCACTCAGGGGTTCCTATATGCCCTTGTGTTCCTTGCCCATCACCCTGCTGAAGCAGAGCCTAGTATTTGGCAGTCCTGACACAGATATGCATGTGCACAAGTCTAGAGTTCCTCTTCTATTGCTTTCATTCTTACTTACCCAAGAACAGACATCCAGGGCTCACCTGTCACCTGAAAAGGGCCTGAAGCCTTCCTCTGTTCTTAAGCAACAATATGAACATGAAAGTTATTGCTGTCAAAGGATTTCTTAGGAACCTGGCCACTAGGCTCTGTGAGTGTCATTAATAACAAGTGTCTCATACAATTCCTACACTAGCCCCTTGATTTTCCTGTAGATTGGAATCAAAAGTATAGAAAACATTTTTGAGAGATTGGCAGAGAAGATTACAGTGACCAATGCCTCTCAACAACCAACTTCTGGCCTCTTTGACTCTCATAGTCAGGCCGTAGCCCCAACAGGCAGTAGCTGCTCCCTGCCTCCCCTTCCCTACCCCCAGCCCATCTGCCACATAGCAAGGACCTGAACCTTACCGTTTTCTTGGCCCGAGGGGTAGTCATAGTCCAAGCTGGCTGGGTTCCAGCAGAAGTAGTAACCTTTGATTCCAACTTCTGTCTCCGTTGAGAAACACCTGGAGACCAGGGTCCACGCTCTATCATTTCTACAGAAAACAACACAGATACCCCCAAAACATCCCATCAATTGTGACAGTTCACAGTGGCAGCTAAGATGAGAGGGAGACCGGAGACTCTTTCCTCTTGGACTACAAACTTTTTTTTATTGTGAAAATACTATACAGAGGGGTTACAATTACATGGGCAAGATAATGAGTACATTTCTTATCAAGCATTGTAGCCTCCTCCTTTGTTTCCCCTCCCATCCCTTCCCATCCTCCCCCCCGCCCCCCCCAATCCTCCCCACCACCACCCCCAGACTATAAACATTTTACATCCATTTCCCCCCTTTTCTCCCTCTGGTTATACTCTTATCTCCAGTGCATATATTTGAGACCACATGTGTGTAACCAAATACAAGTTGTCTAGACACACAGGCATATTCTACAATGTATGGATGCAATCCATAACGGTACTTCAAAGGCCAACATGAGCGGCTTGAGCCTTGGGGCATTTTACTGACTCCTTACCTGTGATCGCCATGTGCTCTTGGCTTTGGGAATGGTTTCCCGGCACCGAGTCCTCATCCAGGGACATTTCTAACTCTTCCTTGACGTTGGCAGGGTTTCCTGCCATCACTAGCAGTCGTTCCCTTTGCCTCTTCACAGGGTGGAAGGCGCTGTGGAGGCACCTAGACAGTGAGTTTGTCAAGGGCGAGGAGCTCAAGGCAGATATACCCCAGCATAGGGGTGGAGACAAACTCCCTCTCTCGCTAGGATCCGGGACTGGGTACCTTGTGTTCCAGCCCTATCTCGTGGGCTGTGCCTCTGGTTGCCTCCCTGTTACTCTGTAAGCATCTTAGAAGAGATACGGCTCAGAGCCTGGCTTGTGAGAACCACTCTGTCTTGCCAGTCCCATGATTTAGTTAGTGGGGAGAGGGGTAGGTGGGGTTGAGCCTCCGTCACTTCTAGGGAGAGGCAGGAACTGGCACAGGGCCCAAAACAGGACATGTCCAAGGACTATCACCATTTTGACCTACATCAGGACAACAATGAATGCCACGCATTATATCACAAGAGGTTCTCTGAAGAGTGCATAGTGCCTCCCGCCTCCCTCCATCCAGAGTTCCAGGACAGGAGAGATGCCTTTTGTTGTTTTTAGTTTTTAGCTGAATCCGCCTGGGAAGAAACAATGAGAACAAAGGGGCAGAGAAGAAAAAGCAGAGTGTGGAGTCCTCATTCCCTGATCTAAGTTTCAATTGTCCTTGCTGATTAAACCACCATGTTGGTCAGCTTCATGTGTCATCTTGGGCAGTTTCTAGTCCCCAGTGAGCTCAACATTGCTTTGGAGGCACTTTTTAAACTATTACCTACTAATACAAATACATTACAATTCTTTGTCAAGTTATGCATACAGTGCTTCTTGATCAAAGTCACTCCTTCCATCATTCTCCCCCATTAGAAGAAGTATTGTTCAGCTGTCCTCAATCAGTGAAAGATTTTATTTAAGAGCAAACAGTTAAGTTGATGTTAGGGAAATGAACCCTAAGATATGTATTTAAATGTTTTTTTTCTTTCTTGTGATTGTTTCTAACACATTTATAAGATTATTTCTTTGTTGCTTTGTATGTCCCTCCCCCACGGTATAACCCCTGCTTTCACTGTATTTGATGTCGGTATAATTTGTGGAGGGGAAGGGAAAAAACAAATCGTTTAAATAGGGATATAGGTGGACCCATTGCAACAATCAGACGTACAAGTCATTATGTTGAAAACGAACTTTACAACTTTGGTGGGGGGCGGGAAGGATTGGGTGGGGGGGTGGGGGGAGGATGGGAAGGGATGGGAAAGGGAAACAAAGGAGGAGGCTACAATGCTTAATAAGAAATGTACTCATTATCTTGCCCATGTAATTGTAACCTCTCTGTACAGTATTTTCACAATAATAAATAAATAAAAAGAGCAAACATCGAGGTTTCCCTAAGAAAGAGAAACATCTACGACAAGCCCAAAGCACTAACTCCTACCTGAGTTCCTAGCCTGCGGTCCAGTGTTACAGAGCTCAGCCTCGCAGTCTCATGAGCCAGTAGCTCAAATCAATCTCTATAAACACACGCACACACACACACACATACACACACACACACACACACACACACACACACACACATCGTGTTCCCATACACTCTTTCAGAGGATCCTGATTAACACAACTACCAAATATGAAGACTTGGCTTTTAGGAACAGTTCCAGAGTCCTTGAGGAAAGAAGGGGCTATTTGTCAAAGGAATCAAGCAAAGCTGGGGCCAGCTGGGAAGAGAAAGAAAATAGGAAAATGAAGGAAGAAATAGAGGGAAGTACTGAGGCCAAGACCAGGTGAGAGAGAGCAGTGTGGTCTTGATCTGCCTGCCTGCACCAGTCCCACCTGTGCCATTCACATACACAGGCCCTGCATGCATTCCTGAGGACTCCAAGGAGAAGGCCCTCCCTTGCCAGCTCCAGCAGAGCAACTGGAGTGAAACCTGAGCTTTCTGAGGGGCCCTGCTAGGAGCAGAGAAAGTGCTGAGAGAATGTATTAGGACTCAGGAGTCCAGGAAGCTGGAGCCTTATGTTTCTGTCCAGCCACAGCTGGCAAGCTGAGCAAATGAAAATACAGGAGACCCAACAAATTTCAACTTCGCATAGACAAAGCATTGTGTTACTATTATGATCTGTGCCACATTTTGGACATACTTCCACTGAAAACTACTCCTGACTTATCTGGCATCCTAATGCAACTGGAGAGCCTGTATATTATAGTGGCAAACCCTTGCCCTTCTCATTCTTTCACTGAGCTCAAGATTAGACGTTAGATGAGTGTTTTCCTTCTTTGTGCTCAATGGCTTGATGGGCAGTAGAGTTGCATCCCCTCCATACAGGGTTGGTAGAGTGGGAAAAGACTTAGAAAGCAGGAGAGCAAAATGGTGCTGCGGCTAACTTGTCACAGCTATCGATTACCAGAACAGAAGCAATTGCTTTCCACTGCCTACTTGCCTTAATCCATGGAGGCTTCCTGGGAACAGGAACACTGAATCCAGGTGCCTGAGAGCCACTGCCCCCTGGTGGCATAGGAAGCCACCAGTGGAAGCCAAGGAAAGCCTGGGCAATCTTTCTTCCCAACCCTGGGGTCTAAAGAGTGGCATCAGGAAACTGCCTTAGCATGCTTGCCTCGCTTGCACTGGGTACCCCTGTTCAGTAGCATAATCTTGGAAGCAGGAAGGGCTAGTGCACCCAGGGTACAGAGCAATCTGACAAGTCTTACTTTGTATCTGGGTCCAGGAAGACGACTATGGCTGTGCATGTAGCTGGTTGCTGAAAGCTGCGCTCAAATGGCACACTTCCAGGGGAGGCCAGGGAACGCCCCTCACTTGGACAAATGCCCCTAGGAAAGGGAAAGAGGGGTCCAGAACACAGCTGTTATATCCATGTCTACTTGTGTAGTGTGCAGGGTCTTTGACCTAGTGAGTCCTTGTGTCTGAGGTGCATGCTGTTCTCCAATTTACTTTCTGAACTGAATAATGTGCCTCGGAAATCTTAAGGGGAGCAGAGCTATCAAATTTCTTTTAAACCTAACTCCACTGCCTCCCTCCACCTACGCATGGACATTTTGAGTATGTAGACATTTTACTTTTACAAACAATGTGGCAATGGGCACTTCTGCACTTCCTTCTTTGTGCACCAGTACAAATGTGTTTGTACAGCAAGTGCTTAGAAGTGGAGTTTTGAAATTCTGGGGTCCATGTTGAGTTCAGGTTATACTATCCATATTGCTAACAGACCCTCTAAAGACTGCACCAAATGGGAGCCATGAAACCAAAGGAAATGTTTGTTTCTTTCCAGTCAGTCCTCTCCACAGAAAATATTATGGAACTTTTAAAAAGGCATCATTATCAGGGATGAAAAATGATATCTATCTCACTGTTGCTTTAATCTATTTTGCTTTAATTATGAATAAACCTAGTGATTTTCCATTTGTTTATTGATCTACTGTATTTATGTCTTGTGAACTACCTGCTGGAGGGCTTGGCTCTTTATTAAAATAAGAGCTGTTTTATTAGCAGAAAGGGGTGGGGGCGAAGGCTCTCTGTTCCTCGCAGACAAACATCTCCAAAGGAAACGTATACTCTTCTTCCCTACAGTGATCTTGAACACATGGTTTCCACTGGGGACCAAACACAACCTTTAATTGTGTGCAAGTTTTCCACTCAAACCTAGAGGACATCCAAGCCCAGCACAGAGCAGGTGTTTATCTCAACACACGCTGCTGCCTGCCTGCCTGCTCACCTGCCTTTGGGCCTGCCTGTCATTCCTTTGGCCTGTGCTTTGCCTGCCTGAGGAGCTGCCTCCAATAATGCCTCCCATACACTGGTTCTTTCAGCTGTTAAGCCAACTGGTCCAGTCTTGAGTTTCCCTCTCCCTAACCAGCAGCTGTAGAAGGTGGCTGAAGTCCAGCCCTAGGGCCAGTACCCAAGAATGACTCTTAGGCCTGTTACTGAGCACCTTTGTGTTTTCAGGGAGGTGCCTTGGTTGGTGTCTGGCCTTCAAGGTACAACCTAGCTCTCTTCTTGTACAACATGCTGCTCTTACCATTTTTTGTGGGGAGGGGAATTCTATTAAGAGCTCATTCAAATACATCTCAAAGGAAAGTCTAAATGCCATTGGGTGCCCCAATCCAAGTGAGTGACCCACCAGCCTAGATCTTTCAGGAAGCTAGCAGCTTCCTGTATTTCTTTTGCTACCAAAGCTTTGGGATCTGTAAACAATTCTTCTTCCTGCAATTCCAAGATCCTTCTCCCAACACAGGAAGTGGAAGGGGAACTAACGAAGCCTTAAAGAAACAGGAAGGACAGACACTGGGAGATAGGTTCAAATTGCAGAGATTGCAGCTGCTCCAGGGAAGGAAGGCTATGGCATGAGCAGGGCAGTGATGGTAATGAATACAAAGTCCCAGGGCCATCTAGAGCTGGTGTCAATTACTATTTCTATGGGCCCAGAATCACCCACTTTTCCCTGTCTCATGCAATATGGCTATCAAGACTGGCCATGTGTTATGAATAAGTGTTGGAACAAGGTCCCTGTCCTTACACTGCTTATGTTCTATAGGCAGATAGAAGCAAGCTGATGGAGAGAAAGTTCATGGGGCTTTGGGAACAGTGATAGGGAACCAGTCGTGTGTAGCAATCATGCTTACTGCTTGGGAATCTGGTGGATGTTCACTGGAGCTTTGTGAACCTAAGAAGGAAAGACGATAAAGACATTTGGCTCAACCATTATCCAGCTCCCACAGGCCATCAGGGACACCTTGGAACCTCCCAAGGGACTCACATAGATAGAAACACCTCTTCTGCATTGAATGAGAAGTATGGAACAGTGGCAGGGAGGAGCAGCTCCAGCCAAGTAAGCGGAAGACACAGACACAGAGCACAGCCATGGCTTACACACCAGCAAGAGTGCATGACACTAAGCAGTGTCCCCACAGCCCAGTCCTGAGCTAGTGCTCACAGCCAGAGGCCATTCTGCAGCATTCCCCAGTCCCTTCAGAGCAGCGCCTAATGCCTTCCACTGGGGAGGGAGACTCCCTCGGCCATACAAGAGCTTTTTTTCCCAGAGGGATAACTCAACACTGCCCTGTCTATGGGACAAAAAGCAGCCCCTAAGGGTACAAGACCTCCTAGTGTCACCAGCTGATATCCCCGCTTGCTTCTTTCTTCTGCTTTCCTCTCTGCTAGCAACAGATTCAAAGAGCTTGGGGCTTCAGTTCCCTGCCTGTCATTCATATAGCAGTCCAACCTCCATACCTGCTAAGAGGCCAGGGCACTTTGCCTCTTTGCAAGGACAGGCAATAGACAAAAACCTTTTTCCTGATCTTCAGGAAGGGGTTGGTGTAGAACCCAGAGCCTCAGCCATGTAGTGATTCCTGCAATGGCAATGCAGCTATTTCCACTTCTCTCTGTGCCCAGTTACCATGATGTATGTGTTAGTCAGGAGAATCAGAGACTGAGGAAAAATGGTCGGGGGTGATGAGCAGGTGGACCAGGAAGAACCCAAGCAAGCAGAAAGAAAGCAGCAGCAGCATGAGTGTGGTCTCCTATTAACCAAAGGAGCATGGTGTTTGTAGAGAGGAAGAGTGGACAATGATAGGAACTGCTTCCTTGATGTCAAGCCTGTTGCCAACTGAAGTGGATTCATTGAACTAAGCCATCAGGAGGTTCTTGAAGATCCCAGAAAGGTTTGATTTCAGTTGCATAAGGAAGGGAGACTAGCTGCCTGGTGAGTAAAAAAGTCGAGATAGTATGCAGGGCAGATGCCCCAATTTCAGAGCCTGAGAAAGGATAGTAGTATGGGAGGAGAAGGGGCAGTTCCTAGCAGTTCATGTGCTCACCTGTCAGAGGCAAGATTATGGCCGCACAGAGAGGCCAACTGAATTATCTAAAGTCACAGCTAATAAGTGAATATCCAGAAGTCAAACCCAATGACTCAGAATGGTGGACAGCAGGGTTGGCCTCTCTAATTGCTGGGCACCTGCAATATGGCAAGTGATTACAGCCGTCAATGTCCTCTTGCTCATTAAGGTGCTCCTTGATGTTCTTCCATTGTTACTGGGACCAACTCTGCATTTCTAAGCATGGCGTAAAGGGCCCTACATAGACTGAGTTCTCTCTAACCTTACCCAGTCTCATCCTGCGTAAGATGTTCCCCTCATGGTGAGTGGACTTCTTCACACGGTCTCCCTCTGCCTCAGGTCATGCCTTCCCATGCTCTTTGCCTGAATGATATCTACTACTCTGTCATTTGGGCTGGCTCTGACTTCCTCAGGAAGGCTTTCTCTGAAGATCTCAATACCCAGACCCAGACCCATCACAAACCATTGCTACGGCTTGTTCCATGCACCTACATCAAGCTATGCCCACTGATCCATGTAGCTGGCACCTGGTGGGCTGCACTATATACCCTTCTAGAGGCTTGTGACTGGCTTAGGGCAGATACTACTGGCTTGTAAAAAACCATGTTCTGCCAGTATATACCGCTGCCACACTAAGATCCTAGGGCACCAACACTGACACCCGCATCCCCTGTATTCCTGATTCAGTGCAACCACATTTCACCTAATGAGAAATGTTCCCCAGCTCTATCACAGTCTGACCTCTTCAGAGAAATTGGGGAAATCCACTGTTACTGGGGCTGCCACTCTTGTGATTCTTGGGAATGAGACAAATGAGACAAAACAGAGGCACAGATATTATGTCTGTTCCTCAGATGTTGAGTTGTCACATTACATCCCACAGGGAGGCCCTGGGTGACATTCTCTTTCCCCCTCCCAGCCCTACTGGCCATATATGGAACCTTTGGTAGCTCCTCCCGGTCCTTCCAGCTGTGGCAGTGGCCTGGATTGAGACTGACAAGATGCCATGGGCGTTGTCAGCATTTCAGCAAAGCTGTGATGTCGACCCCTATGGCTCTGGTGGGTGGTGCATAATGCTCTCAGGTTGAGGAAAAGAAACCCATACTCTTCCTCATGAGTAGACTATTCTGGGCCAAACTGTGTTCCTCTCCCCAAAATTCACATGTTGAAGGACAGGACCTCAACATTTGAGTATTTGGACACAAGTTATTTTGAATCTAAGTAAGGTAAAATAAGTTTATTAGGGTGGGCCTGAATTCAGTTGACTTGTGTCAGACACACGTGGACAAGAAAGGTGATCACAAGCCATGTTAACCTTGGACTTCCACTCTTCATAACTGGGAAGAGATGAGTTCCTGTTGAAACCACCAGACCGTGGTATTATATAGGAGCTTTAGAAAACTAATATATGGAGCTAAGACTTGGATCAGAGATTACAGTCAATCAATACTTTTTTTTTTTGCTAGTCCTGGGTCTTGAACTCAGGACCTGGGCACTGTTCCTGAGTTTTTCTGCTCAAGTCTAGCTCTCTACCAATTGAGCCACAGTTCTACTTCATGCTTTTTGGTGGTTAAGAGTGCTACAAACTTTCTTCTCTAGGCTGACTTTGAACTGCAATCCTCAGATCTCAGCCCCCTGAGTAGCTAGGATTACAGGTGTAAGCCATCAGTGTGCCTGTCGGACACATTTTTAAATTGGGCAATTACTAAAAGCCAGGTACCATTATGCATGGAAGCCTGCAGACCTGCCATGTACCAGCTTTTCTGCACAGGCTAGCCTGGGCTAAGTGTTCTATCTCTGTCAAAAGAAGCTCAAGTTCTAAACCCAGCTACAGAACCTGACCCCATCTTTACGCTAGGGCCAATTTGAAGAGATTACATTTCACTTCCCAACATTCCCACATTCCCAGAGGGGTAGTCATCACTCAACAAGTCAGCCTGGGCCAAGAAGGAACCCAAGGCCTTGGCTGCCTTTCCTGGCATTTAGGCTGCTCATGGACTTGTCTATGAGGCCCCTCACTTCATTAGCATAGGTCTATCTTTACCAAGATTGTCCTTAATAAAGTCAGGATTTCTTTCATCACTGAGAGGGCCGGAGACACTTGATCACCATGCATGAGACCCTGAGTTCAGTCCCTAGCACCACAATTGTGTTTTGTTGTTAACTTTCATTATGGGGGTTTAGCACAACTGTGGACTACACCTACATCTTCTGTGCAGAGACAGGGGGCTCCCTGACCCTTACTCCCCACGACTCTGAAAGCCTGGCCAGGGGGCTGGGAAGGTGGCTCAGTGGTAGAGCGCTTGCCTTGCATGCTCGAGGCCCTGGGTTCGATTCCTCAGCACCACATAAGAAAAAAGAAAAAAGCCAGAAGTGGCGCTTTGGCTCAAGTGGTAGAGCGCTGGCCTTGAGCTGAAGAGCTAAGGGACAGCGCCCAGGCCCAGGGTTCAGGCCCCACGGCCGGACCCCCCCCCCAAAAAAAAGAAAAGAAAGCCTGGCCAGGGCAAAGGCTAGGCATGGTGTCCTACCCACATAAGGCAGGGAATACTTCTCCCTCCTATCCCTCCTCCCCACAGTTCTAAACCCAAGCAGGGCATCTTTCTAGCAAGGGACACCTGTCAGTAAGCAAGGATCAGGTGACAAGGAATTTGCTAACCAAGATCTGTGACTGATCTTACTTAACTCATAGGAAGGGGGATGGGGGCAGTCAAGGGATCATATTACACACCATGAGCATAAACTTTGGGATCAAAAACAGTCTGTTTCATGTTCCTGAACTGGTTTGGGCTGTTTCTTTCTCAAGGGTCTGAGTTTTGAGCAAACTAAGTTTGAACCACGGTAGTGTATACACCATAGAAGTGGAGGGGCACAGAGTAGACTAAGCCAGAACACAAGTGAATGCCATTTGCACTTTATTGTTATACATTATCTTCTTATACAGAAAGAGACAAAAGATAACAGGTGAATTCAACAATTTCGAAAGAGCAAGAGAATGGTGTGAGCGAGAGAGATCAGAAGCAGGTTCGTTGGTGGCTCCCAGGCTCAAGGGAAATCCTGACACATTACTCAATGTACAGATTTTCCAGCCGACATGGATCACCACATGAATAAGAGCACAGTTCAGAGTGGTACCAAAATTAATCCATTTCACAGTAATCATGTCTATAAGCTCAGTTGCACATAGCAGGGTTTCCAATGGCACACATTCACAATCACAGAGTGGGATAGCAGGTGTATTCAGGCCTGGGAAAGTGGCATCTGCGGAGACAAAGCTGCAGGAGGATTGGTCCCAGTCCTGCATATCTGTGTTAATGCTCAGCTGGGGGCTGGAGAAGGGCAGGCTCCGTTCAGCGGTCAGATATCAGTACAGTAAAGCAACTGTTGGGGCATTGAGCCCGAGGGAGTGTGCTGTTTGGATATCTTTGTCAGAAATTCTTGCTAGAGAGAGGCTGGCCGCCCACAGCCTGGGAAAGGAATGGCTCCGGAAGTCGGAACATTTGGGGGTGAATGATGGCAGTAGCCAGGCTGCTAGTGCAACATCTGCTTTACTGAATACTTGCATGGAAATTGCAGTGACGATCACAAACTGTATTAGTCACAGGATAAACACATGAGTGGAAGGAAAGGTTGCAATATCCAACATCCTCATGATGGAAAGAGAACAGGGACCACTTTGCCCAGAAGCCATACATAGGAGAAATGCCAAACCCCAAAGCGGAAGGCACACTAAAAGAAGGGATCCTTAGTACCTTAAGCCATTTCTGGGAAGGAGGTACTAACTTTTAACCAGATATTTCTTACACCAAGCACTCAGAAAACTGACTGAATGGGGGAAAAAGCTTCAAATATTTTTATGTAGCAAGAATTACAGCTACTGTGAATTATCTCAAATTGCAATTTTCTTGAAGTTCTGAATGAGCGGGCTTCAAATGAATGGGCTTTTTTTTCTGTCGTTGCAAGCAGTGTGATTAACAGTACTTTAAAATTAGCTAATTATACTGATTAGTATTAGTAGACTTCAGAGGGGAGGGTACAGTTGTCTCTGAAGGGGGGACGTCCTGAAATGGACCTTTGTCGCTTATTAAGCTACAAAGCAGCCTAACCAAGCAGTTTGGCTTTGACTGTGTCTACAAAGACAGAGCCCTGGCCAGTCAAGTCGCAGTCTCTCTGTGTTATCTTGCTCTCACTTGGACAAAAGAACAATCTAAAGGCAGTGTTGGATTTTTGCTTTCTTCTTATAGGATGCCATTGGGTTGTCAAACCATTAACTCTGATTGGGGATTGGGAGTCTCCCTCCACTAGGAGAGGGGAAGCACCTGGTCCAACTTCTTAACCAAAAAAGCCACTTTCCCATCCTTAATCCCTTACATGTGGGCCACTAGAAACACATTGTCCAACAAATGGGACCGATTGCTATTTGCTGGAGCACCCTAAGGCATTCACACTAATGGCAGTAGGGCAGGGAAAAGCAGGGGAAGCTGCCGCTTCCTGAGGCCAACTGCTCAGCGCTGAAGTTTGCGTCAGAGTGCACACCAGAACTGTGTGGGGTGTATACATATGACAGGCACCTGCACGCCCCGCTCTTCCTATTGTGCTTTCGTTTGGAAAACTCAAGACGATGGGTGGTAAGGGAGGGATGGGATTGGCATTTTTTTTTCTTTTAAAAAGTGTTACAAAGTTTTTGGTTGAAAACAAGTGACAGTCACATCTCAAGAATATTTAAAGCCTTTTCTGTTTATAATGAAAAATATCTAAGTAACTAGCCCCACCCTTCTGAAAGTCAATAATCACATATCTTTACACACACACAGACATGCGTGAGAGCACACCACGTACACACACACACACACACACACACACACACACACACACACACACACACCACTCAACAATGTTGAGATTTCCTCCAGCCACTGATGGCACAAAATAGGAGCTGAGGCAGGGGAACACCATGCAGAAAGAGTGAGTGAGTGTGGATCTCACAGGGAGGAGACCCAGGAATGGAGCTGCTTCATCTTTTTCCAAAGCATTTTGGGGGAGGAGGGAACAAAAGGCAGTGACTTTGGGAGTTCCACCAGCTAATCTCAGCTTTTCTTACACAGCGCTGCCTTGTCTCAGGAGTGACATTGTTTCCTTTACACCAGATCTCTCCTTGTTCAAATGTACCCAACCACGAGCTATCATTCAGATAAGCAATGAGAAAAGGCCATGTATATACACACACACACACACACACACACCCCTAAACAACAAAAATGTGGCTACTGAAGTGTTAGCATTATATCAAATCAACACCCATACAAAGACAGAGTTTGAAAATATATGTACAGGGCATTCAGAAAGCCAAGTGTGCACCACGAGGAATTATGCCCATTGTCTTTTCTACAACATACTGCAGAACCCTCTCACAGTGCTTGACACACCCCACCTAGAAAAACTCTGAGAAGCACCTGAGCCAAGACCACAGCTGTAAGGAGTGGCCTCTGGCTCTCCTGTAGCTGGGTCCTCAGCTCCTGGGGGACACATGCTGTCAACCACAGGCCAATCCCTAGGGTTCTATTTCCTGCTCTCTCCCATGACCATCCAGCCTCAAGCTACTGGGCAGCTCAGCAAGGGAGGCAGATCAGATGCCAAAGACAGTGCGTGCTCCTTTGGCATACTCCCTTTGGCTCTAGTCCATGGAGCCTGTGCCTGGCTCTCTACTACCTAGGGAGAAGACACATTAGGAAAAGTCTCTTGTCATGTCTTTCCAGGTGACAGTTGGGCACCTGGTTGCAAAATACCTGGAGAGCTGGGATTGGCCCCAGACCTTCCAGCTTCTCTATGTCCTCCAACACAGCTGGATGGGAATAATCCGAGCCTCCATCATGGAAAAAGCCAGAGCCTTCTAGGTGGAAAAAAAAACCCTCATAGGGAAGGGCAAGAGTCTAATACTAGAGGACCAGGGGAGGAAAAGAAGGGAGTTGAGGTGAAATATCACCTGTCCAGCATCCACAGCATGAGAGAACTCTAGAAAAAAAAGGGCAACTGGCAGAAGATTGACTTAGAAGGTTGAGACTGTGTATCAGAGGCATATGAGGCCATCCGCTATATTATAGCTACTTCTAGAAGAATCTTGCTAAGAGAAAAACCACACTGGCTCCCAGGAGGCTTTAAGCAATTCACAAGCATGAGTTCAGTCAGTCTCCAATGGCCTGTGAGGTAGGGGAAATGAAGGAAAATCCTAGCCATACGGTCCAGTTATCCATGGCAGTAGCCTTACTGGGACAAGGGTGTCCCAAGAAATGTTGCCAGCATTTGACGGGCCTCCGAAGGCCATTTGGGAGCTCAACACAGAGCTGCATGCAAGGAATGAGTCCCAATGTCTGCCTGGCAGAGCTGTTTAGACTAAAGGAAGCTTGTCAAAGCTGGTTTTAAACTACTGTGGTTGCCAGTAGACCCTTACTGCACACTCTTTTGGGCCCCACAGAAATTTGCTACATTTGTAAAGCACCACAGAGGAAAACTGGTTTGGCACAGGGGCCGGGAGAATGGAGATGGGGTGTGGAGAGATGGTATCAACAGTGTCTATACATGGTCACTGACAGTTACAGAGCAGGTTATCTCTGTCCAACTCTTCCCAAAGCCTCACAGAAAATGGGCCAGCACCTGGCCACAGCAGAGCACATTCCTCATGGGCCTTCAACCCCAGATCATTGGTTTCCCCAGCAAGAAGTTCATAAAGAGACACTATACGTTCTTCTTCCCAGGTGGGCACTGTCATTAGGAAAAATTGTCCATCAGAATGCGTCTATTCACAAAAGAGAAGTAACTTACAAGCTCAAAGCTAGAGTTCTCAGCGCCAAAGAGGCCAAACTCCTGACTTTCATTGTTCTCATACAAGAAGCAAAACCTTCAGCTCTCTCTCCCAGCTTGTACCTTAACCACTCAAGCTATGAGACCCACAGACAGGGTGAGGACCATCCATTTTTCCTCTCGACAAAGTGCCCTAAGGCTGCAAGTAGGCTCATGCCACCAGGTAGTGGTTTTAGCACATCTGGTACACTGGTCTGGGGAAGCCAAGCACATCAGAAACAGGATGGCAAAGCTCATGTGGGCCCCTTGGTCAATAGAAAGGAAGGAGCTTTGCCACCCAGCCATTTGGCCTGCATCCTGCACACCCTGCCCTCCTGCCAGGTTGCTATAAACATTACTTCCAACCTGGTCAGGAGTGTGTGGGTGTGGCTCAGAGGAGGGTTACACCACAAATCTGGACAACTGGTTGCCCCTGGCTACCTGTGAATGGCCCAGGTGTGACTGTTTTATTCTAGGATGTCCATAGTTGGTTCATCTGTTATTACATAGTTTGCTTTGTTTATTCATCAATTCTTGTCCCTGTCCTCATAATCTAAGTAAGGACAGAAAGCACTGAACAGTTGTGGAACACAGGTACTATAGGCCTGGCTTCTCTCGCTCACTTCTGGGGGCTAGGGCCCCAGATATAGAGAGGTCTCTAGCCAGCCCCACAGCCCCAGGGGCCGAGCCTGTGGAGATTCTGGCCACCATCAACAAAGAGGGGGGTGATTCCTTTGGCATAAGAGAAGCCAGTCCCAATAGGAGGGCAGGATGGTGCGAAGTTGGGGGGGCCTCTAGAGGAGGTACGCTCTTCCCAGTGGGTTTTGACTCCTGCATGTTCCATACCCCCCACCTCCACACTGGTGTGTGTCAACTGGCTTCCTAAGAATCCATGGTTAGGGAATTATTTGGCAACAAGGACGCTAAGGCTGTTCTGTGGTGACAGTCTTTCAAATGTTCAGAAGGAAACAGGAGGCCCGTGAAAGAAGCTTTCTTTGGGGCCAGGGCACGCACCACACTACTTGTCTGTGCCAGGGCTGGCAGCCACTATCTCTTCATACTTTGGAGGTGGGTCACTGTAACAGACACTGGCCTCCTCACTGTTGCCCTCCTGGGGTGCAGTGACCTCTTCATAAGACGGGGGAGGACTGGCACTGGACAGTCTGGAGAGAGAGAGCTCAGGGAGGTAGAGGGTACTCTCCAGCCGGACCGTAGCTCTGCTTCCCCGGCTGGTCCCCAGCACTACCTGTGGGTTGCCCCCCACCTCACGATGCACAGAGGACTCTCCCTGGCTATGCACAGTACCCCTATACACCATGACCCGGGGAAGGCTGTGCCCGGCGCGACTGGCTAGATACCGGTTCTGAGCATAGGAAGGGTGGTGGCGAGTTGCTTTCTGCAGCTGGCATCTCCAGATGATGAACAAGGCGATGACAATCAGCAGAACTACCCCCAGAAGGGGAACCACCACGTACATGGCATCTGAGCTCTGCGAGGGATCCCGGACCGAGTAGACTGCGTTTGGGTACCCCTTCCAAAACTCCATCTGTAAGAGAGAAGAGGCCACTCACATCTGGGGGGGGGGTAAAAGGGTGCTACGTAATACTTAGCAAACACCTGTAAACCACATGCACCTCCCAAGCCTCCCCAGACCTCAGGCTATCTCCTATGAAGTTACTCGGGACCAAGTCTTCAGTACTCTTCCCCCTCCTCATCTGATTGGCATCTAAGGAGTGCACAAAGGTCAAAGGACAAAGCATCCATCCCTTTGAGGAAGGCCTCAAAAAGTCTCACAATAGCACTGGATGGCCATTCTTTCAGTTTCTTTTGGCCCCAGTGCACATGCCCCAGGCCAGGGTGGCTTTCCTTCCTAGCTTCTGACTAGTCTGAGGTACCCAGGCCTGTTCTTCCAGAAGCCAGCCCCTGGGAGTACGTGCCGTTTTCTCTTTGTTCTCAAACACCTCCTTGACCTCCTCGTAGCTGCAGATCTCTTCCATGCACTCACGCTCGATGGTGCCCTGGCGCAGCTCCTCCAAGAACTCATTGGCCCGAGGAAACCGCTTCAACACTGCATGCGCATTCTTGGCCTCCAAAAACACTGAGGATAAAGCTGCAATGAGGCTACACAGAGGTTCTTTCAAATCATGTCCACCCAGAGACACAATTATTGAAGGGGATAAGGCAAGTCAAACAGAGGCCATGCCAGATCTTCACCCAAAGGTAAGGGGCTGTTACTTTTTGTGCCTCTAGTGCAAAAGGCCAAGGAAGAGGGACAGAGGGGTGGGCTTTTTGTGATGCCATAATGTTCTGTCTGGAATACCAAGGTCCCAGCAGGCTGCAGCTGCTTGGGAAGACAAAAGTAAAGGGAAGGCAAGTAAAGATGGAAGTTCCTGTTGCACCTGACCAAGAAAGAGGGAAAATTATAGCTATTGGAGTCCTCATAGCTGCAATTTCTCTTGAAAAAAGAATGTCTTCATCCCTGTCCTGAGAATCGGTTCCTCTTGGAGGCTGACACTGGTAGGACGAATACAAGCCCAAGAAAGTCCCACCAGGATGGCAACTCTTCGTCTGAACTATCAGGACATGTAGCATAAGTAGTGATGTTTGAAGCAGTTTAGGAGAACCCAGACAATGGAGAAGCAGGGCACTGGAAACATATGGACTTGAAAGGACCTTTTGGAATGCATTAAGAAGTCTATATGGAGAATCTGAGCAGGTGTTCCTTGGGAATTGACCCTTCCTGCAAAACTATCATAAGGCAGTAGACATACTGAGTTATTCCAGAGACAAACCTAGCTACAACTAGTTGAGACTATGACTATGAGCTATGCACTCCCAGGAGATGAAGATGAAACTGGTAACATTTACTCCTAGTGAATTTTTTTGGGGGGATCCGGTCGTGGGGCCTGAACTCTGGGCATGGGCACTGTCCCTCAGCTCTTCAGCTCAAGGCTAGTGCTCTACCACTTGAGCCACAGCGCCACTTCTGGCTTTTTTCTTTTTGCTTATGTGGTACTGAGGAATCGAACCCAGGGCCTCAAGCATGCAAGGCAAGCACTCTACCACTGAGCCACCTTCCCAGCCCAACACTGTTTAGTTCTTGTGTCAAGTGATGCCACTCAATGGCAGGGCTGCTGGGTCTTGTCGGTCGGCCCATTCTGCAAGCCTGTCTCATCGGTGTGCCTGAGGGTTGAGAAGCTACTGATCAGCTAAGCCACAGGGCCACTGAGGACAAGAAAGTTGGAATGGACTTGGGAGATGAATGCATGCCTTTCCCACGAGCCCTTGGGCATGGCTCTTCCTCCCCCCCCACCACTGGACTGAGCCTGAAAAAATTTACCTGCCATGATGTTCCTTTAGCACCACCGACTCACTTGCCTAAGAAATGAAAAAAGTAGATTTATGGTGAAATCACATCCAGAAAACTATAGGCACCGTCCTGGCCTTGAGCTGTGACCCCCGCCACCACATGGCCCTAGTCTCAAAGCTAAACAGTATCATGAGATGCAGCACCCCAAGCTCCTGCTGATTCTCATTCTCCCCTACAGCTCTTCTCAACAGTCCTCAAGTCTCACCACAGCCCTGCAAGGCCCAGCAGAGCCCAAAGCAAACCTTCCAGCTATTTCCTCCAGAAAACATTCTGAGTGTCCAGAAGACTTCAGGACTTTTCTTTCTTAAAAAAAAAGTTCCTGTGAACTAGGGCTCCTTTTTTTCTCAATCCTGCAATGAACCTTTGGGCCTTCAAACTGGAAAGGACCGTAGTAGCACATGAAGAAATGAAGCCGATAAACATCGATCAGGAAATGGAAGGTTAAGCAAATTGACAGTGACATAGGCAGGAGCTGAATTCGGAACAGATTTTGTCCACAGTGGCAAGTCCTAGATACCTCTAATGACAAGCTTGTTTTTTACAACAGCAAACATAAAGCAGCAGCACGGGATAACCATCTCTACAGTAACCTCCAGTGGATACCTGTTGCTGGTTTGATCCTCTATATACAACATAGCTGTTTCTTATAAATCCAGATGACCTGCTAGTTCATCTTTACAAGAAATGGAGGAAAGATACTAGGCTCTTCCAGAAGCATACATCGTCTCATCTCTCTTTACATTAAAGACTACTGCAGCAAAGTACAAAGACACAAATTTAAATGATCAATATGGAGACAGGGCTGGGGCTATGACTGAGTAATAGAGTAACATGACTAGCTCAAGCAAGACTCTGGGTTCCATCCCCAGTGCCACAACAAAGCAAAAACAACAACAAAAAAGAAAAAAAAAAACAATAACAACGAGAAAAACTGAGCTACTGACTACAAGAGAGGCCTCTCATGTAGACTCTTGTCCCAAACCCTATCTCCTGCTAAGGAGCTACCAAGCTAATATGTCAACCATGGGCATGGCAGCCTTCCTCAAAATACATACACATCCTGGAACACTGGGTCACTCTACATCTGGGAGCAATCCTCCCATTGTTCCTCTCCCTATGCAGAATCCTGTGTTTAATGACTGACCACCAATGGGATGTAAGGCACATGAGCAGTGTAGCCCGTGGCATTACTACTCTTTCTGACTTGGCTACCAGTGTCAACAGTGACAAGGAAGCACAGGTGTCCTGGAAGGTCAGCTGTTAAGCAATACACTTCTTTCCTACCGCTAACTTCAGCTTAATATTGGTGTTTTCAGACTCATATTGCTATTATGCATGTATGACTTCTCATCCTTTTAGAAAACAAGGCAGGATACAAATCAATACATTTAAAACAATGGGAAAGACAGCAGCACTAATACCCAGCTGGGATATCACTGTGTTACCCTGCCACAATCGCAGGGAAAACTACCAAAATACAGATGAGAATTTGCCAACAGATAGGTCTGCCATTGTGACAGAGCTGGTTCTCAGTATCCATAATGGCAGAGAGGGCATATTATCTCAAAATTCTGCTTCTATCACGCATCTCCTAGATCCACATAGTACGGATGTGGAGGTAGTATACCTAAGAAAAAGGGGATTTGCTGGGGGAAAAAATGGGGGTCAGGATTTGAAAAGAATGGGAAAAGGCTATACTGATACAGGAAGTGAACTTCAGTGTTTTCAAAGACATCTTCTATGGAAAAATGACGTAATAGCTTACATACAGCCATCTTTTTGTCCCAAACACATGGACCTTGGCACATGCATCACCACATAAACCTTAACCCCATGTTGGTGTTATTCTGCCACCTGCAAACGTCATTAGTTCCATTTGAGCTTCAAAGAAGCCAAGATCTCCCCAAAAGAGCTCACTTGGCTTGGCCCACTCCATTAGTAATTCTGTAGCTACCATCACTGCTGCTGCTGCCGGCCACCACGCCGCCTCCCCCCCTCCCCTGCCCAAAATTTACAGCCTGCTTCTTCCCCTATAAATACACCATCAATAGGCAGTTACTATGGCAACGGTGAGGAAGCATGAGGGCTCCAGACAGAGAATGCTGCTGCAGTGACACATGTAGATGCCCCTCCTGCCCCTGGTGAATACTGTAAAGCTCCTTGTAGGCTGAAAGAATTTTTAACCCACTCCCCACAGGCACACGAGTGAATCCTGCCAGCCAGGAAAGAAAAGAAAAGAAGGAAGGAAGGCCGGAAACTGGCCGCCACAAACACCTTCCTAACTCCACTGCAGGCCCAAGCCTCTGAATCACAGCCATGTGGGACACAGGTCCCAGAGTCCCTGACAGGGAGACCAGCAGCCACCAGAGCACCTGGTGTGTCCCAAGGCAGAGCCTCCAAAGCCCTTCTCCAAAGCCCTTTTATTTCCTTCAGTGCTGGCCATGAAAGGGGCTTGTGATTTCCAGATCTCATGATTCATCCACCCACCCAGTGA
Source organism: Dipodomys ordii (assembly GCF_000151885.1). Lineage (NCBI taxonomy): Eukaryota > Metazoa > Chordata > Mammalia > Rodentia > Heteromyidae > Dipodomys > Dipodomys ordii. Next base: position 873,586 of record NW_012267305.1, read on the forward strand.
CATGGCATCGCCCCCAGTTAAGTTCAAAGTCTGGGGCCTCCTGTCCCCTACCCATCGCACCAGCCTTGCAAGTGCCTGTCTTTGCCCACCTTTGCTTCACCCCAGCGCCCTGCTCAGGAACTCCTGCTTCTGGCCCAGCAGCAGTCTTTCTCCACCAGGTTGAATCGAGACCCCCCAAACGCTTTGGCCCTCCAGGACTCCAGATCCCCCCAACCCACAGTGCCGCGCGCCCAGCGCAGTGACCCTGACCACCGCCGAACCGTGCCCTCGGGGCTGGGGCGCCCAACCAACGGCCTCACCGTTCTGCAGGCCCAGGGGGTGGCCTCCCTGTTTGCGCACGCAGCCCGCCACCTCGCTGCGGCGCCTCTTCCAGCAGGGCCCCTGTCCCCGCCCACCTGCTCCCCGTCGGCCAAGCCCCCGGCCCAGCCCTGACGTCTCTTTCCCTCCTTCCCTCCCCGTCCTGCTCCCCACCCCTCTCCGCGCTCCCCACACACCCCTGCAACCTCAGGCGCCCCTCCCTCCCCACATCCCTTCGCCAACCCAACCAGGGCCAAAGTGTGCCGGGAGCCCCCGCCCTCACAGCCAGGCTGCCCAGGCCCTGCCCATTACCTCGGCTCCCCCCTGCCTGCCCTGCTCTCCTCTGGGGGGCTCCGCTGCTGCCTGCACCCCCCCCCACACCCCGCCGTGCCAGATCTGGCCTCGCGCCCTGCGCCCCGAGCGCGCCTCCCTCGCGCGCCACGACCGCCGTGCCCTGGGGAGCCAAGGCCGCGATCGTTGCTCTGCCCAGCGCGCCAGGCCGCCTGTGGGGCCCGGAGAGGAAGGAGGGATGGGGGCGATCGGAGCAGGCCAAGGGGTTAGGGAGGGAGGGCAGGCAAGCCGGGCTGGAGGGGCGGTGGCGCGCGCCCTGCACTGCGTGCCCGCGCGCCCCGCTCTACCGGCGCCGCCCCTGCCAGCGCCCGTGCCCGTGCCGCCGGGAGGGGGGGCGGGGCGTGGCCAGGGGCGCACCGCCGAGGACCCTAGGACACCTCGCTGGCCCACTGGTGACCCACACCTCAGGCCCACAGAAGACCTGGCGCAGCAGCAGCTCCAGCGACCGCGCCCAAGGCCCGCGCGCCAGGCGTCCACGCACAGCACACAGCAGCCCCCCTCTTGCTCTCTACCCAGGCTCACCTGCCATTCGGGCCGACCTGGCCCCGGGTACTTCACGGCGGTGGAAAGAAGGGCGAATGCCAGCAGGCCCGTCCTGCCCAGGCCCCACAGAAGAAGGGCTGAGTCTGGCCGCCTTCTGCCAATGACTGAGTGACCTTGGCTGCCTCACTTACCTCCCCCCACCCTACCCCGAGATGGCAAAGCTGCTTTCTTGTAAAAATCGGAGAAATGGAGAGACTCCCTTCTGCTCCCCCTCAAAAGGCTGCAGCCAGATGAAGAAGGAAATGGGCTTGGAAAACCCTAAGGAATAGAAAGGAAAGAGGAAGGAATTTGTCTGGGCCAGGAAGGAGCGCTAGGTGTGTGTGTCAGGAGGGGGGGACCCCCGCCCCATTCCGCCTTGGGGGAGGGTCAGCACACATGACTGGGCAAGGTTCTGGAAGCAGAGACAGGACACTAGCATAATAACCACAAGGTTTTAACTACTAAAGACATAGGACGGACGGAGCCTAGGAAGCTGGAGTCTGAGTCTGGGAAAAAAATTGCCAAGCTGAAGTGAGGCCCGCCAGTTGCTCCTTGCTCGGTTAAAGGAGCTCTTTGATGTTCTTTGGCCCCTAGAAATGAGCTTGAGAATCTCACAACACTACCCCCAAACCCAAGCCAGGCAGAGAAACACGAACTGTCCTGCCAGGCACTTGGAGAGTGGTTGGGGAAGACCTCCTCTGCACGTGTTCTTCCTGTTGGCTACCCTGGTTACCTTGTCTATACCTTTCTTCTCTGCCAGGGCGGGTGGCACATTCCCTTCCACTCCTCCCAATATCAGAGGCCTCTTCCTGCATTGCTTCCTCTTCCCAGGCTGCCTGAGTGTTCCTTGCTATGCCGGACCCTGCGTGGCCTTTGGAGCAGATGCCACAGAGGAAAATAAGATTTCCCGGGGAAGACAATGGCCTCTTTCCATGCAAAATTCCATGGTGTATAGAAGCCCTGGTTCATGAAGTCATGATTAGGGCTTACAGAACGAATCTGAGTCTCATAGGCCCCTCCAGCCTGTTTGCATCCTGAACTATCATGGAATCTTGTGCATAGAAGTGCTGATAGCGTTTCCAGTGTGCACACAAGGGCTCACGGTTTCTGCTTCCCTCCGCCTCCACCATCTGCACTTGAACTTCTGACCTAACAACACTAGCCCACTTCTAGTTCCTTCTTTGAGCTGAATGCCTGTCCTCCCACTATTAGCAAAGAACACTCACGTGCATTCTTCCCACACCCAGCAGATATCATCTGCATGTTGACGTCTTGTAAGGTCCTTCCCCCTACATGAGTTCTCCACATTGTCTACAGGGAATCGAAAGCTGGGGCCCTCTATGGATGGCATGGGAGGGGAAGGAAGCACAGTATCTTTCAGGTGTGGGCTGCTCGCTGTACCTCTTGAGAGGACTATGTATTGGTTCTGTGATGTTCAACGAGTGATTTAGTCTTTCCGAATTAGTTTCTTAATCTTTTCAATGGGAATGAGGCTGGCACGGCCTGCCTTCAAAGGTTTTTAAAAGAGTAAAGGAAATAATCACATAGAGTGTGCCTAGTGCTTAAAATGAATCAGCTTCAGCTTCTCTATGATTGCATTCTGCTCAATGAGTGGCTTAGTTACGTTGTGTTCTGGCCTCCTCTCTCTTGGACCAGCACACTATCTTCCTATGTCTCAAGGCATAAATCCACCAGGGAGTCTCATCCATACCAGGTGCTCACTAGCTCATTGTATAGTAGGGGAGGGGAGAGTGTTCAAGTTGTGAGCTTCAATAATGGTCAGCCATCATGATGCTTCCACACCCAAAGCAGCCCTGCCATTTACTTCTTCACTGTATAAGCCTCAGCCAATCCCTCTTTTCCTCATCCCTCAACTCCACCAATTCTATCTCCAAAAAGATTTGGCCTCTCCCTTGTCCCATCCCCCTCTCCTCACTCTTTAAATGGTAAGTGCTTCCCCCCCCCCCCGCCAAACACATTCTTTCTTTTCCTGACACTCATCCATACAGAAAGGAGCCTTCTCTGGTTTTCATAGCTGGAGCTATGTCTGAGCGGTAGTGAATATAAAGAAAGAAAACAACTGCAGAACCAAGCCCCAGCCCACACTGCATTTATAGGTGGGTAGAGGAGTAACCTCAGATGGGAGAGGGAAGAACTGATGGGTGTGACAGCAGGGGAACTGGAAGAATGTAGATACAGGTACAGGATCTGTATCAGAGAAGTGGTGGGTGCACCAGCAATCAGTCCCACCACATTGGGAAATGAAGGGAGGAAGCCTTCGAGTTCAAGGCCAACCTGGGATGCTTATCAAGGTCCAATTCAGCCAGAGTTATAACAAGATTCTTCATTGAGAAAATTAGAAAGGGGGTGGTAAGCAACTAAAGTGTTCAGCACAAAGGGGTGGTTTGAGGAGAGAGAGAGATTGAAATAGTCTCCAGGGAGACCAAAGGGTATGTGTTCCAAGAAGCTCCAACATGATTGCCAGACCACATTAAGGCTGCACTTGAAAGTAGATGACTATTGCTTTAAAGGGAAATGATTCAGCATGTCTGCATGATTTTCTCCAACCATGTTCAATTGCATTGATGCACACTCGGTGTTGGGATTTTGCTAGATGAGTACAAATAAATTAATGACAGAGGGACTTAGGAATGACATGTGGATTCAAGAGAGAAATGATCATGAATGGCTGCAGGTTTTCAACTGCATAACAAGAGAGGGAGATAAGGGCAGACTGAGCCGCCGGTGAAGGCAAGAAAGCAGTAGAATCCTCATTCCCGTAGGCGTCAAAGATTGTTACAATACTCAAAGGAGGGGAATGGTTGGATGTATGAAGTGATAGGTTTCGAAGGGAGGAGGCCTAAGCATCAGCAGACAATAGATCAGAAAGCAGAACAGGGGCTGGAGTTACTGTGGGTACAGAAATCACAAGAACTGCTTAAGTTACATCTAACCAATTGTAATACTGGAGCCCTGATACCTCATCTCCTCCCTAAAAAGCTCACTATGTCACAGACCTGAAGGGTACACCATCTCTGAACCTCGGCCCTGAAGCTCACTGGCTCCAGAGGTTAGCTCACCACTAGGAAAGGCCTCACCCTTACCCCAGGTTCCAATTTCTCAGCTTTTACTCAGTTTTGTCCCTGAGCTTTTATGTTCAATTTCCATCTTCTTTCTAAACGGAGAAATTTAAAAAAAAACTTGGTGTAGAGCATTATAATTATAAATATGCAAACACCAGGTATGGCTCAATGAAGAGAATTAACATATGCTTCCTGTCACATATTTATCATACATTTGTGGTGAAAACATTTAAAACTTACTCTTTTAAATTTCAAGTGTGCAATGCACATAATATTGTTACTGGACATGGTTTCCATGTGCATTGTTGATCTCCAGATCTCTGAGTCCTCCTCCAACTGAAATCCTGTGCCCTTTGACCAATGTCTTCCCAGCCCCCTCACCTCACCACCTCAGCCCCAGCTTGCCACTATTTTGTTCCCTGCTTCTGTGAATTTGATTTGTGTAGAATTCAAATACAAGTAAAACCATGTGATATTTGTCTTCCAACGTCTGCCTCACTTCACTTAGTGTAATTTCCTCTACGCTCATTCATACTGTTGCAAAGGGCAGTATTTCCTTATTTTATGAATGAATAATGTTTCCTTTGTATATACACCATATTTCTAATGATAAGTCTAGGCGAGGATGGGAGATAAAGAGAAGCCTTCCATATACACTAGGAATGTAAATTAATACCACCATGAAGGGGTCAATATGGAGCTTCCTCAACAAAGAACTTAAATTAGAATTACCACATGAGGGGCTGGGAAAGTGGCTCAGTGGTAGAGCGCTTGCCTTGCATGCCTGAGGCCCTGGGTTCGATTCCTCAGCACCACATAAGCAAAAAGAAAAAAGCCGGAAGTGGCGCTGTGGCTCAAGTGGTAGAGCGCTAGCCTTGAGCTGAATTGCTGAGGGACAGCACCCAGGCCCAGAGTTCAAGCCCCACAACCGGACCCCCCCAAAAAAAGAATTACCACATGATTCGGACTATATGACCCAGGCATAGACCCAAAGAAATGGAATTGAGTATGTTGGCTAAGCTGTTGAGAGATAGCTACAGTCCATGTTCACTGCAGCACTCCTCGCTGCATGCCAGGTGTTAGGAACTCAAACAGTGTCTGTCATGCTCCCATTGCGGCTGCAGGACAGAGACAATCATGTGTGTGATTCTGAGATAATGCTTCTTCATTCCAAGGGCGAGAGCCAGCCTGAGAATTTCCCTTCATGCACTCACCACAGCAGCAAACTCTGAGCTGACCTAGACAAACTGTGGTAGGGCAAACAGAGCCAGGAAACTAGGCTGCAAAGGATACATGACTGGGGCTGCCAGGTTTTCTGCCTTGAGCTCTCTTTCAAACTTCTGTGTCCCACACATAGTCTACATGTTCCATGGGAGAGCTTAGTCTGAAATCTAGACCCCTGGATGCTTAGGGACAGCTGGAAAATCATCCAAGATGGGAGGCTGAAGGTTGGCCCTTCCTGAAGTGGAGAGAATCCCTCATTGTCACGTCAGCTTGGGTACTAGAAGTTCTTCCCTTACACTGGATGCTCATGGCCTCCTCTGGCCACATGCACTGCCTGGGAGTAGAGGAACTGCTAGGCCAGGATTTGTCAGAGACCATGAAGTATGAGAATCACTAGGGATACATTTTAATCATGGAGATTCTCATGGGTTCATTTGCACTCTATATAGAATCAGTGAATGTGAGGGGTCGCCAGAGCTCTGCATTACCCAACATCTAGCATGCCTAATAACCGATGCAGGGGTCCGGGTAGAGAAAACTTGCAGAAACTGCTGTGGCCTAGACTTTCATCCAAGATAGAGCGCCCCCCCCCATCTTCTTCCCCTCCCTTCACATACGGATATAGGCAGACAGACAGACAGACAGACAGACAGACAGACAGACAGACACACACACACACACACACACACACACACACACACACCAGCAGGTACCTCCCAGAAACTATAGATCATAAAAGGAAATAGATTGATCAGATTTGGAAGGTCTAGTGACCAAGCAAAGGTCTTTGGAAACACTTGGGAAGAGCATGTGAAGGTCCCCATAGGTTTCACTATGGTTATTTCAGCATGATGGGCACACTTCAGGCCTGGGGAACCCAAATCAAGTGACTCCTGGTATAGCCCATCTGAAGCTTTGTTATCCATATCAAACTATGCATCTCTACCTCAACCCATTCACCAGAAGCCAGTAAACTAGGCTTACACAGACAAGCTCCCCCTCCAGCTTAGCCCTGGCATATTTCATTTTCCCTTCTGCCACCTCCTGGCCACCATTGGTATTGTAGCTATCACCTCCACCCCACCCCCACCCCCAGGCGCCTAGTCCTTTCCCACACAATGCATTAGAAATACTACCAACCACCAACTATATGGCTGAGAATGGCCACTTTAATGAAGAGGAAGCTCACTGGCAGTCTTGAGAGGTTGAATAACAAGTGGTCTCCAGAAAGCCCACACGCAAGGCATCTCTGCCTGAAATTTTCCTCAGTCAAGATACTAGCCCAGTACAGAGATACGCTCATGGCGATTACAGCAAGAGAGACAGATAACATGTTTGTAAATAAGCACAATTGAGATAGAGTTCCATCAAATCTAATCTGACAGCAATTACATGTGCTACCAATTATGCTATTTGAGCCATGATACAATGTTTTCTTTTCTACTTATTGAAAGAGATCCTTCAGACTTAAACAGATGCAGATTTTTGTTGTAGATCTCTTTGATGCTTACAAAAACAATACATGTAAACAACATAAGGTGACTAGAGTATATCAGCTCACATTCTGAGTCCAATTCCCCTATACCACTTTTTCCTTACATGGACATGTCTTGTGTTCGAGTCTTGTCTCAGATGCTGACACCCACTCAATAGCCACAGCATTATAATTGAAATTTATAATTATAAATTGAAATTTCTCCTGAGTTCACGTAGACATGTGAAAGAGAATGTGAAAATGTGAGTGACATGGGGTAAATTTATTTCGTAGACTCGTGGGCCTATAGCAGCATGTCTAGGGAGAAAAGTAAAGTAGAAGAAGAATATGAGAAAGGCTATAATAGGAGACTGTCATCATAGAACCACTGGCCACAGGACTCACTGAGAGGTATTTTTGAGCAACATTTAAAGGAGGCAAGAAGGATGATGGGGCAGACAACTGGATGAATATCCTAGGAAAAGGAACTGTAAATGTCAAGGCCCAGAGGCGGCACTGGTGGTATTAAGGTGCTAGCAGTGCAAGGGAAGGACTGTACTATGACATCCATGCAACTTGCAGAACTTCACACAAGCCACAAGGACAAGACTCACCCATGGTCTCACTAAAGATTTGGTGTATCCTCCCAGTGGGGGATGGGGCTTTCCGCATTGCCCCGATTATATATTCCAAATGTTAAAGTTCCTATATAACTAGAACCTAATTCCCAATGTGATACTATTAGGAGATGAAGTAGTAAGTAGGTCATGAGGTGGAACCCACAGGAATGGCATTGGTGCCTTAATAAAATGAGGCTTTAGGGAGCTCAATGGTCCATTCTACCATATGATCAACACTTTTGGGTTTGGCATGATCTTGTGGTAGTAGGGTCATGAGGCACAGGCAGGAGGTCTGTGTGGCTAGAGCAGAGCTCAGCATGGAAAGACTGAAGATGAGCTTATTGAAGCCATTTCATTCCTATATATCTCCATCACTAACAGGCTTCTCCTTGGTTTCAATGTTACCTTGTCAATAGAGCCTTCCCAAACACATCTCCAAAACAGCCTATGTCATGCCCCAGTTTCTTTTCCTCTGTAACATTTTTCCATGCTTAATGTTTTTTTATGATCCACTCATATCCACCTCTGACCCACCAGATTGTCAGCTGTGATAGAGCCGGGCAGTCTCTAAGGCCTTTTCTGTCTTCTCATATTGTTCTCTACCACATAGCCTAGGACTATGTTTCTTTTAAATAATCACCCACAATTCCACCGTTCCGATAAAGCTATTGAAGTGTTGTTCTTACTGTTTGGGATTTTTGTTTTGTTTTGGGGCTTGAACTCAGAGCCTAGTACTCTCACTTGGCTTTTTTGCTGATGGCTCTACCTCTTGAAGCACACCTCCACCTCTCTTGTTTTGCTGGTAAATGGGAGACAAGAGGTTCATGGATTTTCCTGGCTAGGCTGGCTTCAAACCATAATCCTCACATCTCAGCTTCCTTAGTAGCTAGGATTACAGTCATGAGCCATAGATGCTTGTCTTGTAAAAGTGCATTTTCTTGTTCATGTTTTATATATAAACTCAGTGTTAAAAAGGCAATATGAAATAGAGACCCAGAAACACAACAAATCAAAGAAAGTTTGGACAAATGGGATTGCATGAAGTTGCAGAGCTTCTGCATGGCAAAGGACATAGCTAGCAAGATCAATAGAAAGCCTAGGGATTGAGAGAAGATCTT